>NW_011494811.1:7379942-7496094 GCF_000754665.1 Bison bison bison
CTGGAGTTCACTGAGACTCACGTCCATTGAGTCAGTGATGCCATCCATCCATCTCATCCTCTGTTGTCCCCTTCTCCTCTTGCCCCCAATCCCTCCCAGCATCAGAGTCTTTTCCAATGAGTCAACTCTTCGCATGAGATGGCCAAAGTACTCAGCTTTAGCATCATTCCTTCCAAAGAAATCCCAGGGCTGATCTCCTTCAGAATGGACTGGTTGGATCTCCTTACAGTATACTAATGCATATATATGGAATTTAGAAAGATGGTAACGATAACCTTGTATGCGAGACAGCAAAAAAGACACAGATGTAAAGAACAGTCTTTCGGACTCTGTGGGAGAGGACAAGGGTGAGATGATTTGAGAGAATAGTATTGAAACATGTATATTATCATATGTGAAACAGATCGCCAGTTCAGGTTCGATGCATGAGACAGGGTGCTCAGGGTTGGTGCACTGGGATGACCGTGAGGGATGGGATGGGGAGGGAGATGGGAGGGAGGGTCAGGATGGGGAACACATGTACACTCATGGCTGATTCATGTCAATACATGGCAAAAACCACTACAATATTGTAATTAGCCTCCAATTAAAATACATTTTAAAAAAAGAATGAAATAATGCTATTTGCAGCATCATAGACATTCTTGGAGACTGTCATACTGAATAAAGTAACTAGACAGAGAAAGATAAAACCATATACCATTTATATGTGGACTCTAAGATAAAATGAAACAAATGAATTTATCTACAGAACAGAAGTAGACTCACTGTTGTAGAGAATGAACTTATGGTTACCAGGTGGACAGGATGGAGGGTGGGGATAGACTGGGAGTTTGGGATTGACATGTACACACTGCTATATTTGAAATAAAATGCCTTTCCATATTAAAAAAAAAGAAAAAAGATTCATGTTACAATAGAGGGGAAAAAAGGTGTTAAAAATGTTACTAGAAACTAAAACTATCTTCCTCTAGTACAGGCTTATGAAAATTATTTGAAGACTTAAGTCCCTTCATCTGCTTTTAAAAAGGAAAAAGCATTCTAATGAAGTAGCATGAATTATCATCAGCTCATCATTCAAGAATGAGTAAAAGCTTAATAAACAAAAATTTCTATTATTGGGTTGTGATCTTTAGTTTTCAATATACTCTACTGAATTCGGGTAGTTCACAGCCAACATGGGTCTGAGAAGCTAAACTTAAGAGTTATTAAGCAAATCCACTTATCAATGTCACGTATTAGGATAGAAAAGTACTCAAGTATTTTACCTTTTTTACTTTTTACAGTTCTTTAAATACCATTAAGAAAGTTCCTTTTACAGATACAACTTCAAGAGTCTCATCACAGGGCCCTAAGCATTTAAGACATACTTTGTTAGCTCGATCCAACAAGTGGGACTTCATGTCAGAGACATGTTCCATTGGCATTTTACCTTGTTTCTCATTTTAGGAAACCCTATCTGGCTCCTCTAGTCCTCCATGCACTTCTTCTCTCTTTTTTTGGCTGCACTGGGACTTTGTTGCTGCACGTGGGATTTCTCTAGTTGTGGAAGCAGGGGTGGTTCCTCTCTTCTTGTGCTGGGTGAGCTTCTCATTGCAGAGGCTTCTCTTATTGCAGAGCAGAGGCTCTAGGGCATGTGGGCTTCAATAGCTGCAGCTCTTGGGCTCAGTAGTTGGAGCTCGCCAGCTCTAGAGCACCGGCTCAGTAGTTGTGCTGCATGGGCTTAGTTGCCCCAAGGTATGTGAAATCTTCCCAGACTAGGGGTTGAAACCATGCTCCCCTGCACTGGCAGGCGGATTCTTAACCACTAGACCAGCACAGGGAAGTCCCTCCATGTATTTCTGCTCTTGGAAGACAACAGAAGTGCAGATTCTCTTCATCCCCGTGTATCACATATTCCATAAAATGCTGACAATTAAAGGGCTAACTTTCGCTGTTGTCCCAATGGACCCTGGACTGCGAGAGGCTGCCAAACAAGGAGACTCTTTCAAGTGGAGTTTATTGGAAGGCTCTTTGTGCCTTTTCCATTTCAGTCTCTCACCTATGAGAAACCACTTTAAAAGCCACAGAGAAATATACCCATTTGGATGTTTAGAAAGAAAACAGAACGATATTCTTCTTTCTTCTCCCCAGGAAGATCAGAAGTCTGAATGTCATTATTCTCACACTAAATGACCTGACAACAGTTAAAAATACATTTGCAGTATAGGGTTAACGTAAGAAGATAAAGAAAGGCAGCTATCCTTCCATACAGTCTCTGATTTCACTATGAAATCAACAACAACAAAAAAGACCCACCAAAATAGAGCCGTTAGATTTTTTTTTTCTTTAGAAAATGGGTAAAGTGCATTTTCTTTTGCCTTCTCTAATTTGCTTTTGAGCTCTTGACCCAAGAAATTGTATCTGATTACATATCAGAGAGAATAATAAACCTAAATTGATGACTGACATTTCTAACAGATGAACAGTAATATTTCACTGCTGAAATCCTGGACAGTTTTCTAAGGGCTCTTTTTACAAGTGAGCATCATAAATAGCCAGCACATTGAGGGTTTAATTATGAAATCAGGAGGCTTGATTTACGACCCTCTCTTCAGAGCCCAACAACACCTCTCCGTTCGCAGACATGATGTCTTAGAGCTGCAATCATAAGCACTAACCTTATTGATTTCCCAGTCTTCCTCCAACTTTTCCATTGCAGCTGAGTCCTGAGTGGACTCCTGTACATCAGAAGTGACCTGCTCCTCTCTGCCTGGCAGAGGAAACTTTGCTTTGTTTTCTGTTGAGCATTTTGATTTGAGAATGCTGTTGAGACAGTTTTCCATCTCCTGCTTAGCAGATTCAAGTCTGTTTTCCAAATCTTTTTGTTTACACTTCAGTGATTTTATATCATCTTTAATAATCTTCTGTCCTGCTGAAGATGTATTTTGCTTGACGGACTTTGCTAAAGTTAAAATCTTCTCTAATGGGCCATCTTGTAAATGGAGACTATTCTCTAGGTCCTGTGAGCAGAGAAAAGATTGTCACAAAAGTATCACTGTTCAATTATCACAAGAGTTAGTTGACTTTTGTAAATTATAGAGTATTCTGCTTCACTAGTGGGAAGCTTTGTAAGAAACATATCAACCCATATCACAAAGAAGAAACTTTGGGCAAAATTTAAACTAATGTAGTGACCCAGATCAAATTCCCCAATAGATTTTATAAGATACTAGAAGATTTTACCGGAAAAGGCGATGGCACCCCACTCCAGTACTCTTGCCTGGAAAATCCCATGGATGGACAAGCCTGGTAGGCTGTGGTCCATGGGGTCACTAAGAGTCGGACATGACTGAGCGACTTCACTTTCACTTTTCACTTTCATGTATCGGAGAAGGAAATGGCAACCCACTCCAGTGTTCTTGCCTGGAGAATCCTAGGGGCAGGGGAGCCTGGTGGGCTGCCGTCTATGGGGTCGCACAGAGTCGGACACGACTGAAGCGACTTAGCAGCAGCAGCAGAAAATTTTATAAGATTACATTTATAAAAAGTAATGAAGAAAATGTTCACAACCCACTCCTAGAACATAGGAAATGGCCAACACATATTTGTTGAGTATATACTTTGTTCAAGATACTAATTAATATATAAATAATACTAAAATCAAACACAACCAAAACACTAATAAGTGCCTACTTTGTGCAAGGCCCTAAAAAGAATAAAATCATTTAGTATGTGCTCATATGAATCTAGTGCTAACATTTAAAATTCAGAGCAAAGCTTAAATCAATCAAATGCAATATCTTAAATATAGTAGGGACTCAATCAATATTTACTAAATGCTTAAATGAATGAGGCTAATTTGAGATCTCCAGACTCAAAAGGAATTTGATAAACTATAGCAGGTACAGATATTACTACTGAAACAGAATAAGCCTAAAAGTTACTAGGTGAACTATGCTGTATTTATTGCTCACTGTTCTAATGGACTACACAGTAAGTATTCATTCATTCATGCGAGTAATATGGTCAAGTTTTAAAATTACATAGATGAGTAAAATATAGTCCCTTCACAATCCTATAGCCTAGTGAGAGTGACACAGAAGTAAACAGACCATTGTAAAAGAATGTGGAAAGATGTATGCTAACAAATACGCACAGGTCATTGAAACATTTTCAGCTGGAAGAAGGGAGTTCCAGATTGCATTTTGGATAGATACGAGGTGGCCATGGGCAAGCTGCACCAGCAAGGGTGACAGTGCAGGCAGGGAGCCTACTCAGACATCTAACAAACACAGGCATCTGTGAGACGAGGGTCTGCTCTAACGCAGCGGCCATGGGGGTAACAGCAGAGGCACCAAGTGTAGAGGTAACCCAGAGACGAAAGAGACAACTCTTGATGTCCCTCTAGGCCGGGCAGCCTAGGAAAGGATATCCAGGTTTCTGACCCGCAGCCTAGAGAGATGGTGTAGATATCCAGAATCAGAGGAGAAGAAGCAGGCTCACTGGAAGGAGTCGGGGTATGGACAAAAGGAAGGAGATGACGAGTTATTTTCTGGACATGCTGAACCACAAATAACTAGGAGACACCCAAGTACAGAAGTCTAGTGGGGTCAGGAGACCCAAGAAGTAGCCCCCACTCTGTCATTTAGCTCATCATATATAAAATGAGGAATCTGAACTTGATAGTTTCTGAGATTCCTTCCAACTATAGCTCATGTCTTATACTTTTCTCAGTATCTGAGGTACCCAAACACGGGCTTGGACATGATGACCCTCAACATTTGTCAAATTATCACTGTTAAAAACGGAGGCAGGATTTCCCTGGTGATCCAGGGGTAAAGACTCTGCGTTTCCACTGCAGGGGGCTCAGGATCAATCCCTCAGGGTTGGAAACTAAGATCCCACATGCCACATGGCCAAAAAAAGAGGGAGAGGGAGGTGGCCTTGTCAGAGTGTCAAGCTATTCTGAAGGGGGAGTCTTGCTTGATTCCCAAGTTCCTAAAAAGAAGAGATCAGAAATTCCCAAATTCAAGGCACTAGGGCTTCCTGAGACTCACCCCATGCAATCTCCAAAGGACTGTGAAAGCAGCATAGAAAAGTAAAGAACATACTTTACTGTTTCCTTCCAGAGGACACTGCATTTGTTGGCTGTGCAGTGAGCTTCCAAGGAATGTGTTTTGAGAATGCAGGTAAAGAGCTGCAATGCTTACTGTGTAAGGTGAGGGGTTGTTGAAGTGGTGAGGGTGGGAATTTTAAAAGCTCTCCATCTGCAGAGAACTCTAAGGCAGTCCATGAGTATGAAAATAAATAAGGTGAAAATTACACAACTCCCATCCACCTGTGATGAAGACTGCAAAACTGAACCATTTCCCCTTCGGCCTTATTGCATTAGGTACACCATTTGATCACCTAGTTATCTCCTAGAATCACTGCACTTTTTTCTAAGACAGAGATCTCCAGCAGCTGCTGACTGGTCATGAGTGGAATTATCTCTGAGGGTCCAGAGGGCTGAGTACTGTCCAACTCAAGTTATAAATGGATTTGCTCACTAATGAAGAACATTTCCACTTTTCATGACCAGACAGGACTTTATCCAATAGTCATCTGAATAGCGTTTTCAGCATTTTAATTTTTCTTTTTTTATTTCTTTCCTTTCAGCATTTGAATTTCTGATCAAGAACACTAATTTGTCAAGTTGTGTTTAATATTGATTTTTTAAAATGCCTATCATTTCTGGATATTGCTTAATACCTGCAGTTTCTGCAGTTTTTCCTCAACTGCTCTTTCATCTACAGGCCTATCAGAAAAACAGACAAATTCCTTAGCGATATAGTCCAATGCAGTGTTCAGGTCTGTGACGCAAAGCTGGTAAGAGTCGTGTTCTTGAACATGACCTTCTAGTTTCTGCACAGAATCCTAAAAACAAAACATTGACAATGTATGAATTAGATCTCTGAATTATCTCACTCAGAAAATAATTAAATTGTTCATAAATATTTATTTTATGAGGGTTCATCTTGAAATAGAAATAAGACCATAAATCATCCAGAGTTCTTAAGTAAAATTTTTAGTGTTGAGATATTTATTTGTTCTCCACCCCACGTTTCTTTGCTTTCATTTCACTCCCGAAAACAACCTGTCAGAGGTTTACAAAATGAAATGGCTACAAATTATATCACCAAATCACAAACATCCATAATAAAGCAGCTCCCTCGATTACCCTTCTCAGAAATGAGACTATGTGAAATCAACCTAACCTCAGATTCCTTTCTTAAGAATCAAATCCCAAAGTTGGGAAAAAGTAATCCTAACTCAAGAGCAAAACCACTTTCAAGTTATCTTCCTGGAGTAAGAAAATAAGGTGACCACACCTGATCAGAAAAGCAGCAATTAAATAACTTACAGCCAAGTGAGCATAATCTTCACCTCCGCACAAATCCTGCTATCTGTATAAGTGAGATTTCTAACCCAGGTAATCCTTACACTGAATCCAACTTTCCATGTGCAAAGAATATAAATAATTCTCTTAAGATAATACTATGCTTCATGACAAAATGACATTTTACTTCTTAATTATTTTATTGTGGATCATATGGAAAGACTCAAGGGAGAAATCTGATAAAGTTTATACAGAATAATGGATACAACTATCACAATAGATGATGGATGGATGTGCGGATGGATAGATGGGTGAAGGCAATAATAGACTGATGGATGGATAGATGGATGCTGCATGGGCAATTTTGACACTACCTCTTACATAAAAATGCCTAAGGGAATTCCTTGGCAGTCCAGTGGTTAGGACTCCACATTTTCACTGCCGAGGGCCTGGAAAAAAATTTTAAACCTTCCAATCCCTGAAGAGGAGAACTTTGATGAAAGGAGATAACACTATCATCAAATAATACACACTAGATTTCTCTAGCAAAACTGACCAAATCGATTCCTCCATTTTGTGGAGCTAGCATTTGTATCTAAAAATGATACATTTCTAAAAGTTTTAGATTTTCCAAAAGAACCAAAAAATGGTCCCATACACAAATAGTACATAATTAAGCATACTGAGGATGATCACTTAAAGTTTTGTTTTGAGCATTTCACCTGCAGTTGCTGAAGAAGACTCTCATGTAGATGCTTGATTTCCAGCCACGGTTCTTCACTAAAGTTGGGATTTTTAGTGCACTCTAAGAGGTAATTTCCTTGAGATTTTAACTCCTCTAGTAAGAATGTTAAATCCTGTGCTTTCTGGAGGAACTTCTTATAAATTTTTAATTGAGCTTTCTTCTCCTGCAAACCAGGCTGCAGAGCAAAGCCCACTTCTTGTTTCTTTTTCAGTTCTGTGAGCATTAATCTCAGATCCTCCTTACTTTGCAAATACTTCTCGCCTTCTAGTAGAAGCTTTTCCTGATGGCTAAATTTTACAAAATAGTTTATAAATGAAATGACACAGCAAAACAAAACAGCATTTTGCAACATATAATACAACATGCATTATTATAAAAAGCATTAAAATAACACTACTGTACATTATTCCCAGAGACTTCTTTGGCATTGTAACATTCTAAATGGCCCTAAGTTTAACTCAGAAATCAAGATAAAAATTAGTTGTAGTATGATTTTAAAAAACTATTGTTTCCATTATATAATTTGATCTGAGGACAAATGTTTAATAATTTAGATTTCAAACTAGTCCAGTTTTTATTATGTTTAAATATAATTATTCTGTGTTTTTCTTTTTCATTTAAGTAAAACAAATAAGCATGCAGTATATTGGCCAGCTAACTAGCTTATGCTTCCTACAGCTTGATTTTAATTTTGATCTGACTGCTTCCTTATAAAAATATGAAATTTACATTTCCACTGAACATTAAATGTATCATGATTTGATTTGATGTGAAAGGAGTTAAGAATTTTCACCAGAATTATGTTCACTTAATTCATACATTTATAAATGTTTCTCATAGCATATATATTTAAAAGCATAAACTATCCTACAGTAAAGTAAACACTGAGGTTGTCTGGGGGCAGGAGGTTTGGTACAGAAGGACTTTATTGAAGGTAGAAAGATAGACAATGTTAATTTGTTACCAATGGTGGGTTGATGCACCAAAGTAAACAAGGAGTTATTACAGCATGTTTCATATCTGATCCAGAGAACTAGTCTCTGTTTCTGCCTCAACACTGTGGTTGTCCCTGACATTACTTTCTCTCCAACAGATATATTATATCTACATCCAGAAGGCAGACAAAACATACTTGTTATGGCTTCCCTGTGCAATGAAAAATCATGAAAATGGTGAAGGCATGCCCTTTACCTTAGATATGTGTTGGCCAAATGGAGTGTGTTGTCCCACTGGTTCTTGATATCAGTGAGGGTCTTTGGAACCACTGGAGTCTTGCTGCTCTCAGCCTGACTCATGATGGCCTGTATTTTAGCATCCCCTTCAGGTTTTAGTAAAATGATTTCCTAAATTAAATAAAAATGATCTTAAAATCCCATTCATACTACTTGGGGATTACATATGATATCTTTTTACTCATAAACATCATTCAGAGATTCTAACTGCGGAGTAGATTTCAAAATTTCCCTTTCACTTTTACATATGCCCCAAGCACAAAGATATCCTTCACATTGCATAGAACTGCTTCTCAGTAAACATCTGTCACGTTACCTACTCTCCTCTCGATTCTCAATTGCACTCAAAGAAATTATGTACAAAAAAACTCCCTGGCAAATCCTCCTCCCAACCTGCACCATTATTTATAAATAAAAAGTTGGGGTGACAACCTGAACAAGACGTCTTTATACATCTAAGAGTGGGTTTCCGGCTTCCTATAGGAAAATGCACAGTGTCACAGGCCCACTCCTGTTTCTCCAGCACAACATAATTAATTCTCATTCCCTGTACTTTGATTTTCCTCTTTTGCCCTAAACAATCAAGTTCTTCTCTTCTTAGAAACACTACTTCAGATTCACCTTCTCTGGAAAACCTTTCAGATGTGATCCCAAACAATTCTGACTACTTCTGTACGTCAAACTAACCCTTGAAACTTGACCATTATCTTCCTCCACAGTTAGTATCTGATAAACCAGGAAACACTCAACCCACTCAGGATCTAATACCCTTTAGGATCCATACATATCCACTCTGAAAATGAGCTCCTCTCCAGCCCTGACTTTGACATTGCCAATGCCTCTGATGTACTGATATCTATTCGTTTAACATCCTAGCAAACTCCTACCTGCTGCAGTTCTAATTTATAGTCTTTATTTCATATCTGCAGTCAGTGAAGATGGATAATAACTGGGCACTGCTCTCACAAAGAGAGGATATACCTTTCCTTTCTATATGCGTTAAAATAATTTTAGATTCATCACAGGCCTTCTCTTTTGTAAGCTCAGTCATCTGAATTTCTCACCCAATCCACACTGATCCTATTTTCCATTAACAAACAAATCTTTGCAACTTTCCTCTAAATCTTATTAAAATTGGAGTTCATCCTGACCTCTGACATTTAGTTTCCACAGTTATACCTTTATTTTATGGATTCTTTCCTCAAGTGGCATTTTGCCTTCAGATGAATTCAAAACCATAAGGGATTCTTTAATCCCTGTTATCCAATGAATTACATCATGTGCAAGATCATTAAAACTCTGGTCCTCGGCAGGAGGTAACTTATCCTCTTTGTCAGTTTCACATATTTGTCTCAATAATGTCTGGTATCTATCAATCAAATGTGTTGATTCCGTTACTATTTCTTCTTCTTCAGTAATCCCATATTGCTTCACAGAGTTGTTCAACTGGGCCATTGATTCGAATTGTTCTCTGTAAATTCCAAATATCATTGGAAGATTATAGGAGCCATGACACACCTTCAGAAACCATATCCCCAAGAAACACATTTTGTGCAAGATCATCTATACCTCTTTCTAGCTAGAGCTTGGCAAAATAGCTCCGTTTTCTCTCGTGTTCCTTCCATTTCTTTCCATATTTCTTCTTGATTAGTCAACCACTTACTCAGGTTTCTGTGGTCATTATGGAGTCTAAAACAACATCACACATGTTAAAATATGAAATCAGCAAAAAGTGTCTATCTGAAGAAATCGTTGGCACCAATCTTGTAAGCCAACCAGGTTTTTTACATTTTATTTTTATTCTTTATAAAAATTTTTGTAACATTATTTACAAAATAATGTTACAAATAACAAATTTAGAAACAAAATTATAACATTAAAATCTGAATAATAATAGCATGTATTATAGTGGAATTCTAATAAGCCATAAATATATATCATAAGCTTCCCAGGTAGCTGAGTGGTAAAGAATCCGCCTGCTGATGCAGGAGACTTGCGTTTGATTCCTGGGTCAGGAAGATCCCCTAGAGGAGAAAATGGTAACACACTCTAGTATTCATGCCTGGAGAATTCCATGGACAAAGGAGCCTGGCGGGCTACAGTCCCTGGGGTCACAAAGAGTTGAACATGACTTAGCGATGAGCATGAGCATGAGATATATCATAAAAAATAAGAAACAAACAGAAAATATTTTGGGGCTCTCCCCTGAACCTTTGCCATAATTTGAAGAATTCTCCAAACCTCTGTATCCCCAGTGTCAAACATGGGTTTGAAAGTATATATTTTATTTTTGAAATTCATGTGTATATATATCCCACTGCTAGCTGTACTGAGGCAGAGTACATATGAAGATTTTACATAAGTAAACTTTCACAGTAAGTTTACTATGAAAGATCACCTTTATTTCCTACCTCAGTAGCTGCTGCAAGCACTCTTCAAGCTCCTTTGCTCGTGCCTGGCATATGGACTCCATTTTTTCTAATTCAACTTCTTGACTTACGATCCAACTGTTAAGCTTCTTAACAGGTGCTTTGGGCAGATGTTTTTTCACATGATTCAGTACAGTTCCCACTTGCTGTATTTCACTGCCTCTTCCTTCAAGAGTCAAGAAATCCTTAAGAAAGACAAAAACTGAATTATATCCTACAGGCAAGCATCAGTGTGGTCCCTGTCACCCCAGTGATACTTTTCCAAGATAGTACACAGACAAGCCATCTCCATAACTTCCTCTGTAAAAGAAGAGCTAGGAGATACGGCTAACTCCAATGGCAAATGATCAAAAGATGATTTATATTACTTCTAGACTGTGTGTGCACATTGGCGTTTGCATCTGACTTTCCGGGAATCACATCAAGCAAAATGATGCCACCGTGTGGGTCAGTGGGAGTCAGATCCGGAAAGCCACATTCTGTTCAACTTCTCCTAAATATTTGAGCCTTTCTGGCAACCAATATGTAAAACCAGGCAGCCTATTTTCTACTTAACTTTGTCAAATCAGAATTTTATTTCAATGTCTGGGTTTCAAGGTTTGAGTATCAATTGCTGAGACCCATGGAATGAGCAAATTTAAAGAAAAGAAAAAAGAACTCTAAATGAAAAAAGGAGAAGAAAAATGATTCTGTCGATAAAGAATGGTTATCATCAAAGCAAGAAATATACTGAGAACATTTAATGACATCAATAAGCTGGAGAGCATAACTTATCACCTAAAATACTTGATAATCTACCATAAAGTGATCAAGAATTGAGGGTGCCATACACATTTTAAATGCCCTATTAATGCCTCTTATCTCAGGCTACCTTCCACTCCACTCCCATCAGCAGTGTATTAAAATATTTGAGAAAAAGTCAGATTTTTTTGGTAAATATTACCTTTATGTAGGGAAATTACTAAGTCAAAATAACTATTATCCTATCTACTTATATACAGTTCTGCCTCCAGTATTTTAATTTTGATAAATTTTGAATGAAATTTATATATGTCTTCTTACAGAAAGTTTTTGTAGTTTTTGTTCCACACACTTTTTTGTTTCTGATGGTTCAAAACACTCCTTAAGGTTCATTTTAATGCTGCCAAACCAGTCATTAAAGTTCTTGCACTGATCTGTAGGAAAAAACAAAGGAAGCTGTATTTATTCAAAGATGACATCACCTACCTTGTTAAATTAAGAGATTCTGAAACTTGCTCCCCATGCCATAGGTACAAGTCTCTGTGAAATGATAATAAACTAAAACCTAATTTTGAGGGTTAAAAGAACCTACACTGTAATTGTGGCATATTTTCTATACCAAACCTCCTTTCCAATCATACAAGACCCACACGGACAGGGGCAGCCCACTCACAGGCATGTCCCCAGACTCTGACCACAGTGAGCAGGTCAAACACTAGGACCCAGGTGCCTCTCCTTCATGAAATAAAGATCTGGGACTTGAACAAAAGGCATGTCTTTTATAATAGGCATACATCAGTGAGTGTTTGCTCCCAAAAGATTTATCTGAATATTATTTCCTTAAATAGGCTCTGTGCAACCATCATCTCTAAGTGAAGCTTAGATTAATTAGCCCTTGTGTTCACAGTACCTATTCACTTTTTAATATTCCCAGGAATAGTAAGGAAGCATTGCACTCACCATTCAGTAACTTAGAAAAGTGATCTTGCAAAACACTTTTTTTGGTATTAAATAAATCACTGACACTTTCATATTGCTTTTTTAATTCAGAGAGTTCAGGAGTCAGACAACCTATTTGATTCTCAAGTAATATCATACTGTGCTTCTGCTGTAGAATTTGTTGTTGAATCTCCTAAATATATAAACAAACAAACAACCAGTACTTAAAATGGGCTCAGTTTACACACAGAATATTAGGTATCCATTGTTTCTATTAAAACCTAGATAATTTTTTACTGGGTGGATTTGCTTTCTCTTAGATAATAAATGTATGTGCTTAGTCGCTCAGTTGAGTCTGACTTTCGTGACCCCACGAACTATAGCCTACCAGGCTCCTCTGTCCATGGGATTCTCCAGACAGGAAGCCATTCCCTTCTCCAGGGGATCTTCCCAACCCAGGGATCGAACCCAGGTCTCCCACATTGCAGTCAGATTCTTTACTATCTGAGCCACCAATAAATGTGGTGTATTTATAAATGTATTTTATAAATGTATTTTACAATTATGTATTTTACAGTTTCACCTTTTAACTAGAGAAGGAAATGGCAACCCACTCCAGTGTTCTTGCCTGAAGAATTCAATGGAGAGAGGACCCTGGTGAACTACAGTCCATGGGATCAGAGAGTCAGGCACAACTCAGCAACTTTCACTAATTCACTCACCTTTTAATTCCTTTGTGGGCAATAATTATTTGATATTTAATATGGACTGTAGCCCACCAGGGTCCTCTGTCCATGGTATTCTTCAGGCAAGAACAGTGGAGAGGGTTGCCATTTCCTTCTCCAATTAAAAGGTGAAACATACACAAATTGTTTTTCTGACTTTTCTCCCCAGGCTTTCATTTTTTTTAAAGTAATTATTTGTATTAATTTCAAAAGGATAAGACTACCAGAAATAAGTGTGAAAATAAATCTGAGCCACAGAAGAGAAGCAACCAGGAAGTACCTCGAGTTTAGTGAAGATCTCCAAGCTGTCGGAAGGCGACAAGGCATTTAAGAGAGACTCAGTCATTCCAATCTGGGTCTTGGCCTGGTCAAGATCTTCCCTTAGCTCAGCTGTGCTGCCGCTGATTGCACCACAGTGGGATCCTCCCGTTAAACACATTTTCACACGTTCTATCTTGTTCAAAATAGAAGACTCCATCACCTGAAATTATGAAACATATGAAGTACTGTCACGGATTTGATTTAACTAGATTTTAAGACAACTACATTGCTGAAGAATGAGTTGAAACTGTTCATTTCAATGTGAAATCACCTCTCTCTTTCTGATTTTTTCCTTGTTCTGCATGATGATACAACAGTTTAAATACTGCTGTTAAAAAAAAAGAGTAACATGAAAAACTGAAATTGACATTCTAATTTTTTTCTAAGAGAGTAACTGAATTCTTCCCCTTGAAACAAGTTTTATTTAGCATACCAGTTGAGGTACTATCTCATGGTGCTCATTGGAAACTAATATTAAAACATATATAAAAAAGTAAGTAGCCAGCATTTACTGTTTATTATGTACACAGAATCATGGTAAGTATTTTATATACAAAATTCAGGCTTGAGAAGGATAAGCAACTTGCCCAAGACCACAAAGTTGGCAGGTGGCAGAGCAAGGTCTTCCCCCAGAAAGTTTGACTCCAGAGCTCATGTTCAAGCATTTTTGCATTTTTATTTAAGTAAAAGTCTAACAAATCTCTCCATACAACAGAAAATCCCAGTTGGGGCAATCTCTCTGTTTCCCTGTCTAGCAACTAATAAACCTGGAATCATTGAGCCATATGACTCCATCCTATGCCCAAGAACACTTATGAGGAAACCCTTGTTACTTTTCATGGGAGCACAGTAACATCTCCCCTTCCACACAAGAGGTCCGTGAAATAAGTGAATTGAGAATAAAACAATGTAAAAAATTACTCATTCTAAATTGGAACAAATATAATAAATTATGCTGACTGTTAAAAATTTGGTTGGGCATGAATAAAGGTGAATCAAATAATGACCCTGTTTTTATTTTAAGTTTTAGAATTCTGGTTTATAAATATTACTGTAGAGGATAGAGAGCATTTTTAATTGCAACTTTTAAACAAAAATTCTCTTACCTGTAATTCAAGAGGTATTTCACTGCTTTGAAGCAGGAATTGTATTTTAGCCACTCTTTTAGAAAATTCTGAAGGTTTTTGTTCATGGACTTGTAACTCTTCCTAAAACACACAATGCCAATAGAAAATATATTTTTATTTTATACCTTATTTTCTGGTACCCGTGATTGGTACTGAAAATATTTAGCAACTAAAAGAGCTTTGAATTTTCCCAAATCACTTGATTTTTGACAGAGTCCTGGGAGATACAAAACTAAGTGTCTTCATGAGTCAGGCATATGTTATAACTGAGTGAAACACTTTGGCAATAACACATTTGCAAAGTCTTTTCCAAAAGTATAAAAAATGGATATGTGAACTTAAAAGTGAATAAAGGGACCAAAATTAGAGGAAAAAAGATTTGAAGCATCAGATTGGTATACTGTAAAGTCATCAGGCATGCATACATACATTTTTATATTACATTGAACCGCATATAACTGCACAACTCTCTTCCTCTCTTCCTCTGAGCCCATCCAAGTGCCTATTCATAAAAACTTTTCTTTTAATAAAGAGACAGCTACCTGTTTCACTATTTTATGTCTCCTTGTTGAAATTCTTTTCCAAAAAACACAAGAGCCAGAGCATACCTTCTAGTCACTAATTGCTGGTGGTCTAGTAGTTAAGATACAGCACTCTCACTACTATAGCACAGGTTCATTCCCAGCCAGAGAACTAAGATCCTGCTTCAGGCTGCCACACACTTGACCCATCCCCGAGGTCACTTTTATCTATGAACCTCCAGGTTGTCTGTGAACCCACATTAACACCTGCTAACATCTTCCTGGACTACCACAAAAAAGACAATGGAATTCAGGTCTCCCTCGAGGAACAATGAAAGAAATGAAGGGTTTCTTTGTGATTTCTCTATCCCTCTTCAAGAAAGCAAACTTGATAATAAAATGCCAATGTCTATAATAAGGACATATGTTCTATTTCTGTTCAATTACCTTCAGTTTTTCTCTTTCCTCTTCAGTCAGTTGATGTAATTCCAATTTTTGAAGGACCTTTTCAGTCCACTCATCAATTCCATTTTTTAAGTCAAAAAGTTTGTCCCATAAAGCTAGAGCTCGACCAAGATTGTCATAGTAGTCCTCTGTCTTCTCATTTATCTACCACAATTTAAAAATAAAAGTAATACATTGAATGGTGAAAAGTATAAGAACAACTGTTTTAAACACAACTTTAAGATAAAATTTTAGATTACCTTTACTTGCTAAATTATTTGCTTTATTTATCAACAAAAATTTTGCTTTAATATAGTTTCATTATTCTACAAAAATAACTTAGCTGATTTGGTGCAGTTTATAAACAACTGAAAGAAATAGTCTTTCTCATTTCTAAACCACAATAATAAAAGAAGCTTTCAAAAATCCAGCTGAAAATATACAAATTCTTATTTTGTAATTCATGAAATATCATTACTACTCAACCAAAAATTAGTAAATAAATACAAAGCTGAACATCAATAACTTACATGGATGAGTAATATATTAACTAGTTTATTTTAAATAAGTTGAGTATGTACTTGTAGATCTAAAAGAGTATGGACCCATTTCTTAGTAGTACCTAACTCTGGGGTAAAGTTAAATCCTAAGTCATAAATTTTATATTATTTGAACATTTTTTTATAATAAGCACTTTTGAATTTTATAATTAGATAACAACATTAAAGATGCAAATGAAAAGATCAATTTAATTGTTATAAAGCAGAATTTCTAGTCAATCAAATTATCACTTACATCAAGCCATCTATCCACAATAATATTAGCTTCTTTCTCAAAGGGAGGCTCTTCAAAGGTTCTCATTTTATTCAGATGAAACTGCAGATTTTTGCAGATCTGGTGAATCTTGTCTACAACTTCTAAGTGTTCATTAAATTCTTCTTTAACAACTTCAATCTGTAAAAGTGATATGAAACATGTTTTGATATACTGACACAAACTGGTAAGACTTATTGTTCCACTTTCTCAACGAGAAATTCTTAGAATCCTAAACTTCTGGTTTAATAATAATCCTACCACCAAATTCCTCGTCCCGCTCTGCATGATGAAATATTTATAATAGTCTAAAACTATGTTTCTAGTCAAATGAAATTATATTCTATCAAAAAAGTCACCTCTATTCAGTGGTATGAAAAATGACAGCTCCTAGACTGCTTCAACAGGAACCGTTTTTGTAATTTTGAAGAACCTAAGTGCTCATCTGATTAAAACAGACAAAGCTCTAAAACATCAATAATATGACTTCTAGTTTAATCTTTCATGATTTTAACTCCCATATCATTTCTAACATAGAAAGTGAAACATTATCAAAAGGCCAATGATTTTAAACTACAAAATAAAATTTGAGTGTTGAGTAATGCAATTCTAATGTTTCCACTCAATTTACTAATCTTACACAAGCATTTTTAATGATTATATAAAACTTGAAAATAGTGATTTCTCATAAATAAAAAACTAAAAATTATATCCCTATGGGGGATACGACTTCCATTTCTGGGAATATGCAGTGAACATAATTTTCCTTATTTCCATTAAGTACAACTAAAAACCCTGGACACTACCTACAAAACAGACTTAAGAAAACTAAAAAGTGAGGCGCTCAAGGAGGGAGCATGGCTGGGGGTATCAGCTCCTGAAGCCAGCCTGGTGATCAGTTCCCTGAATTTTCCTTTTCCCTTGTATATCCCAGAGTGTGTGCTGGAGAAGTCAGAACCTGGCAATATCCACGTGTACAGACCAAGAAAAGCCTTTTCTCTTCAGCCAAAGAACCAGGAATAGGACAACACAGTAAAACAGAAAACTTTTAGGAAATACCGCTGGAGCAAAAAACCTTAGAAAACACGTGGCCCTAACCCCCTCCTGTACCAGCAAAGCTTAAGTGTAGAGCCTAGATCACCACCATCTCAAGGTAGTAACAGGAGCCCCACTCTCCCCCAGCCAGGAAAAAGAAGGCCAAGTAGAGCTCAGACTTTCATTCCTGCTGAGCAGTGACATACACACACACACACTCATGATGTCAGGGATGGCTACATAGGGAGCTGTAAGGAGGATTCAGGGACGTAGCAGTGGAGACCTTGTAGAAAGTGAGAATGCCCACCCTCAACCAGTAACAAGGAAGCCTCTATCTTGGGTGCCATGAAATTGTCTTTATTTGTGGACAAAATGATTATCTATGTCACAGAGCCCAAGGAATCCACAAAAACAACCCTAGGACTGATATGTTGGTTCAGGAAGGTCACAGGATACAAGATAAACATATAAAAATAGAGTACATTTCTCAGTTGTAATATATAGTGAAACTGTATGTAACTTTGTTTTGTATTTTCCAAGTCTCCTGTAAATGTGTAATACTTTCATAATTTAAAAAAGAAGAAAAGGGAAAAAATCCAAAACTCAGGGAAAAAGACATGCACAATATTCAGAAAAAACTCGAATTCAAAAGGACACATGTATCCCAATATTCATTGCAGCACCATTTACAATAGCCAAGACATAGAAGCAGCCTAAATGTCCATCAACAGAGGAATGGATTAAGAAGATGTGGTACCTATATACAATGGAATATTACTCAGCCATAAAAAATGAGATAATGCCATTTGCAGCAACAAGATGGACCTAGAAATTATCCTATAAGTGAAGTAAGCCAAACAGAAAGACAAATCTCATGATATTACTTGTATGCGGAATCTAAAAAAAAATGATACAAATGAACTTATGTACAAGATAGAAACAGACTCATAGACATAGTGAACAAACTTAGGGTCACCAAAGGGGAAGGGGAACAGGGAGGGATAAGTTAGGAGTCAGGGATTCACAGATACACACTGCTATATAGCATAACCACTAGATAACCAACAAGGTCCTACTGCACAGCACAGGGAACTATACTCAGCATCTTACAATAACCTATAATGGAAAAGACTCTGAAAAAAAATTTTAAATCTACTGTATTTCTTTATACTAACAATGGATACATGGACACTAAAATTTTTAACATAATACCATCCACAATTACTCAAAATAGGTGTAAATCTAACAAAACATATATAGTGATTATATGCCGAAAACTATAAAATACCAATCAAAAAAATCAAAGAAGATCTAGATAAATGCAGACACATACTAAGTTCATGGATCAGAAGACAACATAGCAAAAATATCAATTTTCCTGAAACCAATGGACAAGTTTAATACAATTATTACCAAATCCTAGCAGCATTTTTTGTAGATATAGACAGGATTATTCTAAAATGTATATGGAATAATAAAGGAACTATAATAGCTAAGACATTTGGGAAAAAGAAGAAGAAAGTGGGAAGTTTACTTGATTTTAAAACTTATCATGTAGGTACAGTAATAAAGATTATATCAATTGGCAGAGGGACAGATACACAGATCAATAGATCAAAGTGAAGCCAACAAATAACTGATTTCTCACTAAGATGAAAAAGCAATTTAAGGGAGAAATGGGAATCTTTTCAACATATGGTGCTGGAGCAACTGGACATTTACAAACAAAAACAGGAACCTTGACCCAAATTTCATCCCTTATACAAAAACTGATTCAAAATGGATGATGAACTTAAATGTCAATCATAACACCATAAAGCTTTTAGAAAAAGAAATAAGAGAAAATCTTCAGGATCTTGTGCCAGGCAAACAATTCTGAGACTTTGACACCAAAAGTACAATCTATGAAAGGAAAAACCGATAAACCAACCTTTACCAAAATTTTAATCTTTTGTTTGCAAAGACCCTGTTAGGGAGATGAAAAGGCAAGCTACAGTTTGGGAGAAAATATTTGCAAACCATATATCTGACAAATGACCAGTGTGTAGAATGTGTGTGTGTGTATGTATGTGTGTGTATATGTGTGTGTGTGTGTGTGTGTGTGTGTGTGTATCTCTCAAAACTTGACAGTAAAAAAAAAAAATCTAATTAGAAAATGAGCAAAAGGTATGAAAAGAGATTTCTGCAAAGATGACATTCAGATGGCAAATAAGCACAAGAAAAGCTGATCGATACCACTAACAATTAGGAAAATGCCAATGAAAACCACAGAGCGATACCACTACATGTGTATCAGAATGAATAAAACAAAAAGACATCTAATGCTGGCAAAGCTGTGCAGAAACTGGATCCCTCATACATTGCTGGTGGGAATGTAAAATGGTACAGCCACTCTGGAAAACAGTTTGAAAAATTAACATACAACCCAGCAACTATACTCCAGGCCATTTATCCCTGACAAATAAAAAGACAACACACACACACACCGTATACCAATATTTATAGCAGCTTTATTTATAACAGCCCAAAACTAGAAACAATCCAGATGTCCAGAAGACCATTAAACCGTCGGTGGTACATTCATACCATGGAATCCTACCCAGCAAGAAAAGAGAACAAACTATCAATGCATGGAAGAGCCTGGATGAATGTCCAGAAAATTATGCTGAATGAAAATAACCAATCCCTAAAGGTTATGCTTTAGGTATAAAGCATACTAGGCAGTATCCTTGCCTGGAGAATCCCATGGACAGAGGAGCCTAGTAGGCTATAGACCACAGGTTGCAAAGAGTCGGACACGACTGAGCGACTTCACTTTCACCCACTCCAGTATTCTTGGGCTTCCCTTGTGGCTCACCTGGTAAAGAATCTGCCTATAATGTGGGAGACCTGGGTTCAATCCCTGGGTTGGGAAGATACCCTGGAGAAGAGAAAGGCTATCCACTCCATTATTCTGGCCTGGAGAATGCCATGGACTATATAGTCCATGGAGTTGCAGAGTCAGACATGACTGAGCAACTTTCACTCAAAGGTTATGCACTGTATGATTTCATTTATATAACACTTTTTGCAATGACAGAAGTACAGAAATGAAGAACATATCAGTGGTTGTGAGGAGGTGGGAGCAAGAGGGAAATGGTAGGGCTATAAGATGACCACACCAGGTATCATGTGGTGATGGAAGTGTTCTTTCTCTTGATTGCATCATTGTCTGCAACCTGACTACAATATTGTACTATAGTTACACCAGACATTACTACAGAGGAAACTGAGTAAAGGGTACACAGGGTCTCTCTGTAGTATGTCTTATAACTGTATGTGAATCTACAATTATCTCACATTAAAAGTTCAATTTAAAAAACGAAATTTACTTAAATGTTTTAAATAAAAAACAAAACTGGGCTGTCTCTGTCTCCTGACCTGAAGTTGACTCATACTTTGGCAGAGCAGAGAAGTAGACTCTGGTGTTTTTTTTCTGCCCATTCAGGACACTTGTTCAATTAAATGGAAATATATATATATATGAATATACATATATATGTATGTATCTTGTTCTTTATTACATTCAAAGAGCTTTGTTGTTACACTGATGCAAGCTACTGGTGGGTGATGAGAAAAGCAAGAGCAGGAGAGGACACCTCTAGTATTGACAGGAGCTGCAGGTTTTGTCCTATAATGAATGGAAGGAGTAAATAAAGGAAACCAGATACCCCCTGACATTTCCCAGACTTTAATAGTCCCCCAACATTCTAGCCTTCTAGTCTTACTTTTGCACTTCTGCCTTTCATTAAAGAGAGTGGAAATTCAGCACCATACCCTAGATAAACATCCAGGTTTCTATGGTTCTTAAGGACAAAAGTTCTCAGTGGTATCATATTTCAGCCACTGGTGCAAAGTATCATGAAAATACATATGCCAGAAGTTGATTGTTTCTCAAGACCATACCTAAGTCATCACAAAATTAACAGAGAGTTACATTAACAGCTGGTACCACAATTTGCTTTTTCCAGACAGGTTAAAAAAAAAAAAAGCATTAGAGAAAATGATTAAACACAAGTGTACTTCTATATCTCCCATGCAAAATGATGTATTATTTCAGCAAATATACAAAAATACCATGCTAGATATAAGATTCTCAATCTAATAGTAAAAACCTGGACATTTATACATTTCTTAAATATAATCAGTTGTTTCATTAATTTCAAGATATTCTTATGAGTAAATATTTAGATTTGAGAAAGAGGTATAAAGCTAGCCATTTTTTACTTCTACAATTCACATTTCAAATATGTCTTCAGGTAAGACAATATTATGGTTGAAACACAACTTTGTAGTCAGACAGGCTGAGCTTAAATAATAATTCTATCACTTATTAGCCATATAATCTTTGGAAAGTTATTTAACCCCTATCCTTACTTTATTTCTTTGTTTACAGAGAAAGTTGCTAACCTGTCCAGCCAAGCCGGGCGTGGGGGGTCGGGGGGTGGGTAAGGTTACGCCATCACAGTGGGCCTGGCACAAAACAAGAATAGCTGCAAGTCAAGAGGGATTTGCTCTCTGGTCAGTTTGAAAGGCAGGGACTCAGGATCTGTGAGTATCTAAGGCAGAGACCTGGATCCTGAAACAAGAGCGCAGGCTGGAAAATGCGCTAGGGGCAGAGTAGAAAAGTAGCTGTATGAACTGGGACGTGTTTTAGGCAAAGACTAAATTGTCCGTTAAGAATCTGGTCAACAGGCATACCTCAGAAACACTGCAGGTTTGGATCCAGACCATGGAAGTAAGGGAAGTATTGCAATAACACAAGTCACGTGAATATTTTAGTTTCCAGATACATTTAAAAATTTTGTTTAAAAAAATAAATAAATAAATAAAAATTCTGTTTACATTACACTGCAGTCCATGAAGTGTGCAATAGCATTATGTCTTAAACAATGTACATACCTTAATTTAAAAATACTTCACTGCTAAAAAAAAACTCTGACCATTCTCTGAACCTTTAGCGAACCATAACCTCTGCTGGTGAAGGGTTTGAAATACTGAGAATGACCAAAATGTGACACAGGGACGCAAAGAGAAATCGCTGTTGGAAAAATGGTATCGATAGACTTGCTCGACAAAGGGTCGCCACAAACTTCAAATTTGTAAAAGACACAATAAAGCAAAGTCCAATAAAACAAAGTATGTCTGTATATAAGCTTCATTAATGTTGCTCTCAGTCATTGGAAAGTTTAATAAAATTGCCTTCTAACAGCCAGGTGTATCAAGTAGATGATACTTCACACACGCCTCTGACACTCTGACAGCACCGTAGTATACAGTACTCAGAAAACCAAGAGGAGGTGTACTTTTCTGGTGTATAGAATACAGTGTAACATATTCTTTTCCAAGTATTCCATTCTTCTGCCACTCTGGTTGATAACCACATAAAATCATAGAAAATAATGACATCTAGTGTCCAAAAGTGTAATTCTTCTTAGACTATAAAGTTGTGATTGGCAAGGCTATGAATACAGATGGAGCAACTTGGAGATAAGCTGACACATCTTTACAGAAAACAAAGAAATAAAAAGATAATTTTTTCTTTATCCACTAAGAACCGATTTTAGGGATTTTCCAAGTACCCTCTTTCTCTTAAGTCTGTGGTGAAGTCAGGTTCTTCTTAGGTGGAAAGTCAGCGCACAGACTGTTCCAATCTTTCAGCAAAGGCAAGCTCAGACTCCAAGAGAACCATACCACCAATATCAAAACCCAAACAGATGCAACCCAGTATTAACTTGGGGACCAATTTTTTTTCAAGCCCTGGGGATAAATTCAATAAATTCTTGTATACCTGGTAAAACAGAGTCACTAATAACTACTTCTAAACTACATTTTGAAAATGATTCCACTGATAACCTTCTCTCTATTGTCAGGCTTGCAATCGAGGCCACTGTGTAAAGTTTCCTTTGGAATCTGGACTCACCTCTGCTATCCTTTTCTTCAAGTTCTCCTTTCCCATGTAGGAAGCCTGGACAGAGAGGACATTCTCTTCTTTTTGAATCAATGCTGTCAGGACACTTTTAAAATTCTGATACTGTTTTAAGAGCTCCAGAACTCTTTCACATTGGTCAAGGCTATGAAAAAAATAACACAGCTAAATTTCTGAAAGTTACAAAACCATTCTTTCTCTTTGTAGTATGCTATAAAAATAACCTAATAAATTATAGAAGGATTTTTCCTCTAGACAAGGTTTATAATATTGTTTTACAATTTAACCCACAAATGATGGTATATGTAATTATTTGACAAATGGATGGCCTAAATAATGACTGGATTACTATTTTCACCAGGTCAATATTAAAAAGTTACCAGATGTAAGCTCTAGACAGAAACACAGGATTCATAACCTTAAGGAATCAGCACCTCGATTTCATCATTAACTAAAAAATATCTTGGAAAATGAGCCTCTTTAGCATTATTTTTGGATATTGTTTCAGTGTTAATTCAATACAATTCAATTATGTCTATTTCAACTCATTATAGATTTTAGCCATTAAAAAAAAAAAACTTAAGTAGAATAGACGATGCGGCAGTTAAAAGACAGCTGGTTTCTATTTATGGCTGGGTAAAATTAGTCATGTGACCTTACATAAGTTACTTCAGGCTCTGTGGACCTCACTTCTTTCCTCTGTAAAATCTAAGAGTGGACTAGATCAAACACCACAGACGGCTTCATCTTGAATACTGTATACTCAGGTTCCAGCCGGAAGCAGAAGGTATACTCAGATGGAGTTCTGTGGCGGAAGGACCACTGAGGGTAGAGTTAAGGGAGACCACAAGGGAGCTGAGGCACCTGGAGCCTAACCTTTCCAATAACAGATGTGCCACCTGGCCTCCAGAGGAGAGAGGGAAGGTGCCCTGAGCCAAAGAGGGAGCCGACAAGAGCGGTCAGAACCTCTGCTGAAAAGGACGGGGTTAAGACCACCTTGTCTTCTCTCTCTTCTTGCTCACGAATCTCCTACTAGTCTCTCCCACCTCCTAACCCAACTGGAACCCTTGGCTTGAGTGGTATGGTCCCTGGAATGGTCAGCCCTCCCAGCTACTCCCACCCTCAGGCAGAAAGTAAAGGGAGAAGATAAGGATGAAGACTGTCCAGCTGCACTGCCAACCAGGATTGGTGAGTACTGACTGCTACAAAATTAAGAAAACTCTGAGCCTTGTCCAGGCTCTGTAGGAAAGATGGTGGTAATTGACTGACAACACCTGTCAATCAAGTAGAGGTGTGGTAGAATAATGCCCCCAACTCCCAAAGACATCGACGTCCTCATCCCTGGATCCTGCGAACACCTTATATACATAGCAAAAGGAACTCTGCAGATGTGACTAAATTAAGGAACTTAAAATAGGGACATTTTCCTGGATTATCTGAATGGGTGCAGCATAATGACAAGGCCCTTATAAGAAGGAGACAGGAGGGTCAGAGTCAGAAGAAGATGTGATAACAAAAGCAGAGGTGAAAGAAAGACAGAGATTGAGATCTGAAGATGCTCCTCTGCTGGCCTTAAAAATGGAAGGGGACACAAGCCAAGGAAGATAACAGGCGGCCTCCAGAAAAGGGAATAGGCAAGGAAGTGGATTCTCTCCTAGAGATTCCGGCAAGGAACGCAGCTTGATTTTAGGTCTTCCAACCCCCAGACTGTACGATAAGTTTATGCTGCCTTTAAGCTACTACATTTGTGGCCATTTATTACAGAAGCAACAGAAAACTAATACAAATGGGGCAATAGTGATTATAAACACACTATCTATATTTGTCCTGTCTCTTAGATAACCTTTTAAATTCATTTGCCTATAACCTAGGATTCCAGGTCTTGCCCCAGACATTGGCCTAGTGAGCTTAGTGTGAAACTCTTAAGTTGGCCTCTCCTTGAGGCCCAAGGGACTGTGTTATTAACATACAAATTCCAAAAAGTTAACTGTGCCACAGACAATCTTTCAGATTTGGGAGGGGTTTGGTTTTTTTTATTATTATTATTCTCTATTTTAAAATTTTAGCTGGTGGAGGAATGTTTTTTCCTTACCATTCTGTGACCAAGGTTTTTACATTCTCCCACAAGACTGCTGTGTCCTGGCACCTTTGACTCAGGGCTTTGTCTCTGCCATCTTTGAATTGCGGAAGAGAATTCACCATTTCTTGCAAATGTTTCTTCTCTTCTTCATATTCATCTAGGTCCTTATCCAGTCTGATTAACGATTTTCTCCTTGAACATGAGAGAGAAAAGTTTAATTGCCAAGTATCAATATTGGCCAATTTTGATTCAATACAAATATGGGTAATTCGTGGAGCACACTAACTTTAATTTGCCCTCATGAGATTTATGCCAAGATCACAGATTCCTATGACAGAGTTCAGGAGGTTCTGCATTTCCAGAACTAGTTTGTGTTTTAAATAGAACAGACATACAAAACCATGAGCAGTAACATTTCTCAGTGATGAATACACTTATAAAGGGTGTATATATGCATATGAGAAAAAAGAAATAATATGTGTGCATGGGTGGGATAGAAAGGATGATATGGAGAGAGGAAAAGAGACAGATGGCAGAACACTGCAAACCCCTCAGGCAGGGCACGAGGGGGTAAAAAGAAAGGGGAATGCAAATGTGTACGAAAAGCCCCCGGAAACAAAGAAGAGTCATTTGAACTAAGGGTTTTAACGTAAAAATTAACCCTGGCAGGCCTAACTCCATTTGCTTAGGTCTAAATTGCTTTTATCAGATACTCTCTCTATCTCTACTTCCTCTCTTCCAATTCTCTACTGAATCCACTCCAATAAGGCGCTCACTCCTCCAAGACTGCTTGTCAAGCTACCCAGTAACTTTCACATTGCTAATCTCATGTCCCAGTCTCCATCATCTCCTTCCTTCAACAGTAGGCAGCATATGACACAGCTAATCGCTTCTCATTGAAAGGCGTTTTCACTTGACCTCCAGGATTCTCTTGACTTCCCTCCAAAATCATCGCAGATAGTGACTGCAGCCATGAAATTAAAAGACACTTGCTCCTTGGAAGAAAAGCTATGACAAACATAGACAGGATTACTTTGCGACATGCATACGCAATCCTAGAGACATTACTTTGCCAGCAAAGGTCCACAGAGCTAAAGCTATGGTTTTCCCAGTAGTTACGTATGGATGTGAGAGTTGGACATAAAGAAAGCTGAGCACCAAAGAATTGATGCTTTTGAAGTGTGGTTTGGAGAGGACTCTTGAGAGTCCCTTGAATTGCAAGGAGGTCAAACCAGTCAATTCTAAAGGAAATCAATCTTGAATATACACTGGAAGCACCGATGCTGAAGTTGAAGTTCCAATACTTTGGCCACCTGATGTGAAAAGCTGACTGATGCTGCTAAAGACTGAAGGTAGGAGGAGAAGGGGACAACAAAGGATGAGATGGTTGGATGGCATCACCAATTTGATGGACATGAGTTTGAGCAAGCTCCAAGAGATGGTGAAAGCCTTCTCTGTAAAACTGCCTAATGACCACTTTTGAATTGCAACCACCTCCTCCTTCTCTGCTTAACTTTTCCCCATAGCCTTTATCATCAGCGCACATACTGTATATCTTCTTCTTTCCACTAGATAATAAGCTCTACAAAGGACAAGAATTTTTGTCTGTTTTGTTAACTGCTATATCCCCAGGACCTAAAACAGTGCCTGGCTTGTTCTATTGATAACTCAGTTAAAAAGTAAAGCAACTTACCATCTATCAACATGTAGTTTTCACTTATAAATTAATATTTATTACTAATTTATTTATAAATCTATAGTAAATGCATTAACAACAATAACTAAATCAGTTCCATGCCTTATTAAGAATTGGAGCATTGCAGAAACAGATGTCTCATTGAGACGAGAGCTCAGGGAGATTTCAGAGGGAAGAGCTTAATCAGCTAAAGAGCCCTGGGAGAGCACTGAGCCTGAGGGATTAGAGGTGGACAGAAGAAAAGCCAGGAAAAGGGAGAGGTTTAGAAGGGGGAGGGGAGCTCCACCAAAGTAACTCTTTTGCTAACATTTTCATTTTCAGGATCTGAATGCCAGAATTAGAGCAGCAGCACTCACAGCAGCTGCCAACGGAGCTGACTTTGGAGACTCTCCAAATTCAACACGAACTTTAGTTTACTTATTAAACTCAGTCCCCTGCATTCCCACTCAGTCCCCAAGCAATGAAGAAGAAGTCAGGCCAAGGTGGCCTGTGCATCTTCCACTTGTCTATCATCAAATGTGTGTAGTTTCCCAGGACTTCTCCCCATCAAGACAACTCCATAATACATACACAGCAGTCAAGAGACTTTTCAGCAACTCATGGATCTTATACACATCTTATTTCACTCTTCCTTTGTCCAGAAGAATGAAAACTTTAAAGAAAAAAATTATTTCCCTATTAAATTGAAAAAAAAAGAAAAAAATTACATAACACTTTGTAAAGGCATAATATCAACAAAAATGAAGTTTGTCTGAAAAGTCTACAAAAAAGAACACTGAACCCTGAATAGAGGAGGATGGAACAGTAGTTGAAAGACATAGGAAGCATTTATTTCACCTAATGGATACTTGGGGGAAAAAAAAAAACAACAGAAAAATGTCATCTTGCATGGAGATGGATAAAAATACCTACCTTTGTTTTATTGCTGGAACAGTCGGATCCTTCAGGCCAATTTTACTGATTTGATTGTGCACATCTTGAATATTTTTCAGGAGTTCATCATTCTTAGAAACACAAGCCCCTAGTAATTTGTCTTCTTCAGTGACTTCCTCCTGCCCACCAGAACGTGTCTCAGATAAGTTTTTGGACAAAGCATCCAGAAGTTTTTCACAGGAGGTGTTTTCACCCTGTTCACTGTCTTTAATGCTTATACCAAGCATCTTCAAATGCTCATCCAAATGTCTGGCCTTGTCTCTCATCCGATGAATTTCTCTCTCTTTATTTTCCACCGTCAAAGTATTTGCCGGTACCCCCTGTGAATCTGAGGCTGAATGGTCTGTAAGAAGCTCACTAGAGAGTTCAGCTGCTCTCAGAGAAGCCAAAAAATCTTCCAGAGCTTCAAGAGCATCTTTACTCTTCTGTACTCTGTGGTTCATCTCTTCCAGTTGAGTTCTGTGTTTCAGAATAATGTTCTGTGCTGCATGCAGGTCAAGGGGGTGCAATTCCTTTAATGCAAAGTTGCCTGACTGTCCCAAATTCTTACATGTTTCAATCTGTTTTACTACGGAATCTTGGATATTCTAAAATAAAAGTAATAAGAAAAGCTGAAAGACTGAGGTAGAAGAAAGACAGACTGTATAACAGAAACTAACCCAGAATTATGTCACTAGGTTTGATCTAGAAAACTGCTTCTCAATTTAACCAAGGCTGACAGTTTTGACAGCAGGAACATTTTAATTACATATGATCCAATGACCCAGGTGTTTTCTTATCTGATAGCCTTCCTGATGTTTTGGTCTCCAAAAGAAAAGAGGTATATCAAATTATTGATGCAAGGAAAATAATTACAGATTGATCTGCTGAGACACCTGTTTATAATTTGAAAAATAAAGCAAATATTTTCAATTTAAGATGAGACTGGGAATAAGTAAACTACAGAATATGATAATTTAAGTATATGAGTCTATACAGATATTTAGGATTTCAGTCACTGGAGAAGGCATTCATTACCAAGCCTTCATTTATTTAAAAACTTTTTATTTGGTATTGGGATATAGCTGATTTATAACGCTGTGACGGTTTCAGCTGAACAGTGAAGGGACTCAACCATACAGGGATACCTGTATCCATTCTCCCCCAAACTCTTAGCAAGCCTTCATTTTTAATTCAAAGAAAATACATTCTTATTTACTCCAAGGTAACTACTTCTGAACTGGCGAGGAATTAAAGAGTTGAGAAATAAATAACAAGTCTATATTACTGAAGGTTTTTCTGTCATGGTTTATATTCTAAAGAAATACTACTGATGTTTAATAAAAATCCATAAACATATATAGGTCTCTGAAGAACTGATAATTCCATAAATATACTGTGAGAATTTATATTTACCCTCAGGTTTTGATAAATGTCATCAGCATCAGTGAGATGAAATTCCTGAATGGCCATTTCACGGAGGAGCAGGTCTGTGTCACAGAGAAGCAGTGACTCCTTCTCCATGGGTAACACCATCTTCAGTACAGTCTCTAAAGACTCCATTCTGAGTGAAAAATAAGCCAGACATTAGGGGAAAACACAGCAGAAAGTTATCCTATAAAACATATCAATGCCATTATTAACCAAGAACAGAAAACAATTATTTGATGAAAATACATACAATCAAATGCATAGATCATCCCATTAAAAGTCAAACCCAGTGATCCACAATGGCAAATGAGCTATTTGCTATATCCAAGTATTTTTGATAATTTAACTGACACTGCACTAGATAGAAAACTGGTGTAAAACAGACTAAGCTTTTCCCTCCCTTTTGACATATAAAATACTTGGATGTAACTGAACCTTGCCTTGGTGACAAAGAAACTTATATGAATACTAATTATTTGACTACTGAGAATATAATAGCCTTCAAAGACTAAGCTAATTAATAATTTGAAATTTGTGAATCTGAATCAGTAGAATGTAGATTCTGAGCCTCAGTTTCATCTGATGTCAAATGGGTAGATGTGCTGGAATATGTAAAGAAAAAACAATAGCACTCTCATTCTAGAAATGAGGAAATCAAGGCCCAGAAGTCGCGTGATGTGCCCAAATTCAGCCTCAAGGGGAGACAGTGGGAAGCTCAGCCTTTAGAACTCAACAAAACTTAAGTTCCACTTAAGTTTCTGGCTAGTGTGACCCGGTTTTAAGATTTAACCTCCTTCAGTAGCAGTTTCCTCATCAGCTTCTCTTATGGCTGCTGTGACAATTCAATAAAATAACATACTTTGTAAATATAATACTGCTAACTGCTGCTGCTAAGTCGCTTCAGTCGTGTCCGACTCTGTGCGACCCCATAGATGGCAGCCCACCAGGCTCCCCCGTCCCTGGGATTCTTCAGGCAAGAACACTGGAGTGGGTTGCCATTTCCTTCTCCAAAATATAATACTCACCTTGCTTAAAATAGCATTAACAAATTCAGCAAATTTAGTAAATGAATGGTTAATAGATCCCAGAATGATACCTGGACTTAAGAGTCATCTGAAGCTCTCTTTCTTTCTCCTTTAATTTGTCTCTTGCCTTAACTATAAAAGGCTTCTTAATGTCACTCTCAAGCTCTTCTAACTTCAATGAAGTGATTTCAAACTCTTTCCAGCAAGCATCAGTTTCATTTTTTAAGACCTGTGTGGAATACATAATTGATTAATGAATGGGTTAATAGGCACAATTATTCTATTCTTACAAAATGAAACATTCACAACTGTGGGCACAAGCAAGTTTCACATCTTCAAGTTTCACATGAAAATACATTTGAAAAGATATCTTCCAACCATCTACAAGTAAACTGTCCTTCAGAGAACAATTACATTAATGTGCTCTCAGAGGATCCACTGAAAGAAGTCAAGGGAATCAGCAACATGACTTTCAAAGAATCCAAATCCCCTTCCTGAAGTGAGATACACAGAATACAACTCAGAAAGACACACAGAGAAGGAAGGACAGATATTCTATTAGCTATTCTAGTTTTATCTAGATAATCATTTTTCTCCTTAAACTAAAACTGAAGCAAAACAGAATCATTTCTGTCAAATAAGAAGTGAATAAAATTAATTTATGATTTATTATCAAACATCTAACTGCTACTGCTAAGTCACTTCAGTCGTGTCCGACTCTGTGCGACCCCATAGACGGCAGCCCAGCAGGCTCCCCCGTCCCTGGGATTCTCCAGGCAAGAACACTGGAGTGGGTTGCCATTTCCTTCTCCAATGCATGAAAGTGAAAAGTGAAAGTGAAGTTGCTCAATCATGTCCGACTCTTAGCGACCCCATGGACTGCAGCCTACCAGGCTCCTCCATCCATGGGATTTTCCAGGCAAGAGTACTAAAATTCTATACTATTCCAAATCTTTCTCTTGGTTCTATTTTTTAAAAAAGAAGGCACTGCTATAAAATCTGAGTGTTCATCAGCATCATTTGTCCTTCACTTTCCCCAAGGATTTAGTACAGTTTTTCTAATCAACTTATTATTCAGTCATAGGAATAAGGTCTCAAAGGCGATTTCTTAATTGTGATGAAAACATACTAAATTCATCACTTGAACAACAGAGATTTTCACACATGAATTTTGCTTGTTCAGGCGGAAAATAGAAAGGAGCCATTTGGTAGAATGTGACTCAGGAACTGGCATCTTAAAGGGAAGATAACTAGAAAATACTAGAGGCATTGAAGGAAGCACCCATGGCCTTTTCTCCACTGGATATGCCTTCTCTAAGGGTTCACTCTAATGTACCTCCAAGCATACAAGGGTGCTGCACAGTAATGCCGATTATCTTCTAAATAAGAAACAGACTTTTAAAAATTAATTAATTAATTTTTGGTTGTACTGGGTCTTCACTGCTGTGCATAGGCTTTCTCTAGTTGCAGCAAGTGGGGGGTTACTCTGTAGTTGCATTGCATGGGTTTCTCTCTGCAACGGCTTCTCTTGTTGCAGAGCGTGGGCTCTAAGGCAAGTAGGGTTCAGTATTTACAGCACACGGACTCAGTAGTTGCAGCGCTTGGGCTTATTTTCCCTGTGGCATGTGGAATCCTCTCAGACCAAGGATCAGAACCCATGCTCCCTGCATTGGCAGGCAAATTCTCAATCAGTGGACCACCAGGGAAGTCCAAGGAAGATGTTTATTTGTAGAACTTACAATTGGTATGCCCACCACTAGATAAATTGTTTTTTCTGCAGCTCCTGAGTCAGATGCAATACTTCCTCTGAAGGCTCTCCATCAGGTCACCCATCACATACTGTGAACACTCTCTCCACTACCTGCCCCTTCCTTACTGACCAACATCAAACAGATAATGTGACAATTCAGGTAAGGTGATAGCTGGCTGAAACAGAAATTCAGAGTGGCTGATTTTTCACATATCCTTAATTTTAGAGCAAACCAGAAGGTGTATTGGTTGAAATAAACTTCAAACATATTGTTTCATCCAATTTCATCTCCATTCCAAACAGAATCCAAACTTCTGATAAAATATCAAATTAGAGCATAAGCAATAAATTAGGACCTGAAACCAAATTCTTCACTGGGTTGGGGTGTCTTTCTGAAAATGGGTGACAGAACATTCTTCAGAAACATCTAGCATCTGGGACCTCAACAAAAATGGTGGTGTAATACTTAGGGTGTCTTTATTTTCTATACTTAGGGTGCTATTATTTTCTTTTGTAATAAAGATTTTTTACGATTTTTTTTAAAAGATTTATTTGTTTTTATGTATTATTTCTTTGTGGCTGCCCTGGGTTTTCACTGCTGCCTATGGGCTTTCTCTAGTTGTGGGCACCAAAGCTACTCTCCTCTTGGGGTGGTTTCTCTCGTGGTTGTCGAGCACAGACTCTAAGCACACAGGCTTTAGCAGTTGTGGCACACAGGCTTAGCTTCCCCATGGCGTGTAGGATCTTCCCAGACCAGGGATTGAACCCATGTCCCCTGCACTGACATGCAGATTCTTAACCACTGGACCCCCAGGGAAACCCTACGGTGACATTATTTTCTAATAAAGATAAAACTCCTCTAGTTATATTTTCAGTATTTACCTGTAGATCTGTCAGTTTGTCCTGGAGACAAACACTACTCCTTTCCTTGTCACTAGAGAAATCAGAAGTAATTCTGGCAATGCTGTTTTGCAGGTAAAGTTCAAGAGTGCCTTTGTGTGTATCATACCTGGAAAAAAATTAAATGCAAAGTTACTTGAGTTTTTAAATTAGACCCCCAAATTTTTTAAATTACTGTCAATTGTCCATGAGGAAAGCCCAGGGAATTTCTGCTTAAGATATTGGACTACAGACAAAAATTATGACTAAAGGAAAAGAAAAACTTTTTAAAGTACACCGTATCTACACTGATAAAAGATTTTTGCTGGATTTTCTAGTTGTTTAAAAGAGTTTGCCTCTCCATAACATATACACAATACTGTACATAAAATAGATAACCAGCAAGGATTTACTGTATAGCACAGAGAACTATACCAATATTTTTAATAACCTATAAGGGAAAAGAATCTGAAAAAGAATATATACATATATGTGTATGTATGTATAGCTGAATCATTTTCCATACCCCTGAAACTAATACTGTAAATCAACTATACTTCAAATAAAAATCTTTTTTTAAAAAACAGTTTACCTCTCTAGTAAACTGTCAATAGAGGTACTGTGACCCTTTTCATATTTCTCCATGATGCTTTCCTCCTGTTGCAGCTTCAACTTGGATTCCAGGTTAAAATTCTGAACCAATTCCATTGCCTAAGCAAATACACAAAAGAGTAAACATACTATCTTCAATATACTTAATAGCCTGGAAAAAATAAACAGTTTTGTGATACAAATGGATATCACTGATTCTTTATACCCCAAACTTCAGCTCAGAGACAGGTCTTCCTGTAGGACACAGGAGATTTATCAGGCTGATTCTCACCTTCTAATTGGTATGCCAGCAGGATAGAGGAGTTCTCCCAACCCCTAAGCATTGTCTCTGCTTGTGACCACATAGCCATCCATGGTCAAGGGCAGACAGAAGCACAGCATAGCAATAGGAGCAGACCTCTGAAACAAGTACACCTCATTCCTGCCCCACACCTTCTGACTGGCGGCCTAGACTCACAGCAAATCCCCACTAAGCTAGAACTCAACAATTTAGAAAATCCAATTCCCAAAGAAAGTAAAAGACATTATAATGATAAAAAGACAAATGACAAAAAAAAAATACATGACAAATGAACTAGTTCATCTCTGATGCTGAAGCATCTGTGCAGATTAAGCTCAACCTTCTTGTGTTCTCAAAAGTAACGCACATAGGCAGCATGTATTCGTAATGGTTCAAAATGGTCACTTTTGGAAAGAACTGTTTGTGTCCTCAGGGGACAATCAAGTATGATTGTCCTGGCTTTGGTTTGTTGTATTCTAATTCTTTGAAAAGCAATCTTCCTTACATTATTTAAGTGAGAATTCTCAGCTAATAGAAACAATCAGATAATTAAAACCAACACTCAATGAGAAGTGGATTATTGTACTCTTGGTATTTTTTCTTATTGGGTTTACTTCTAAAACACATTATCCAGATTTAACACCTTTTCAGCTGACGGCTGATTGTCTGATTTTGCAGATGGCACCTCGCTGAGGGTATTCCCTCCTCCATTCTTAGATGCATCCGTGGTTCCCCTAGGAAGGAATCAAAATTGCATATTAAGATATCAGGAGAAAAAAATGAAGCCTAAGAGAGAATAAATAATGTTCAGTGTCATGTGCCTTCACAAAAGGCTTTATCTTATTTCTCCCTCATATGTAGCTATTCTCATGAGGCACTAACTTGTTTTTCGATGTGCCTCCCAAGGTGGGCTGCAGTGTCATATGAATCTCGGAAGCACATTTCCGAAGCCTCTCTATCTTCTGCTCGTAATCTTTGAGCGCTCTCCTCACTTCTTGTTGACTCTTCTGAGAAGTCAGCTCCTCACACAGCTCCCGCAGGACATCCATGTGATGATCAAGCTGGTACAGGCTGCCTTCCTCAGAAAAGCAGGCCTGATTGAGGAAATAAAGTGGGAAATGTGTTTCCGATGAGTTTACATGATTAGTCCATGAGGATTAGAAATGAACAGATGTGTGTGGCTTTAACAACACATTCTTTTATAAGCCCCTCCAGTGTGCCTGGTGTGGGAGTGGGCACTGGAAACAAAGATGAGAGAGTTGGCCCTAAAGGGATTTACCACAGCCTAATGATGGAATGAAGGAAACCAGAACATGTCACCCCAACATATGCCTCTCTGACACGAAAGGAGATTTTTTTAATTGAAGCATGGTTAATTTACAATGTCATGTTTCAGGTGTAGAGCAAAGTGATTCAGTCATATGTAATTCCCTCTGCATTTACTTCTTGTTTTTTTCTCTTAGTTTTAAAAAGTATTTATTTACTTGGCTATGTCAGGTCTTAGTTGCGACATGAGGGATCTCCATTGTGTATCCAGGATCCTTGTGGTGAATGGACTCTAGTTGTGTCTCACGGGCTCTGGAACTCTAGGGCTTCAGTAGTGGGGGTGAACAGGCTTAGTTACTTCACTTCACATGGGATCTTAGTTCCCCAACCATGGGCTGAACCCATTTTCCCTGCATTGGAAGGTGGATCCTTAACCACTAAACCACCAAGGAAGTCCCTTTTCTGCTTCATACTTGCCTTCAGCAAAAAATAATTTTCATGTCATAAATCATAATGAAGAACAATATATACAATATGTAAATAAATAAATATTTTTTTAAAAAGAAGCAGTAAATGCAGAGGGAATTACATATGACTGAATCACTCATCTACATAGCAGAAACTAACACAACACTGTAAATTAACCATGCTTCAATTAAAAAAAATTTCCTTGTGTGTCAGAGAGGCATATGTTGGGATGACATGTTCTGGTTTCCTTCACTCCATCATTAGGCTGTGGCGAATCCCTTTAGGGCCAACTGCCAACTATATGTCTATATTATTCTTCATTACGACTCCCTAGAGTTCTGGAGCCCATGAGATACAACTCGAGTCCATTAGCGGCAAGGATCCTGGATACACAACCGAGATCCCTCATGCTGCAACTAAGACCTGACATAGCCAAACAAATAAACAAATATTTTTTAAAAAAGCAGCAGCAGCAGTAAATGCAGAGGGAATTCCCCGGCGGTCCAGTGGCTAGGACTCAGTGCTTTCACTACTGGGGCCCAGGGTTCAATCCCTGGTTCAAGAACTAAGATCCGGCCAGCTGCACAGTGTGGTCAAAAAATAAAACAGAAAAGGCTTCTCCTTTTCTGCCTAAAGGCAAGAAATAAAGCTCCTTTTACTGGAGACAGAGTTTTATCAGCCCAGAGATGGGACCACAGGAATGTGCAAGAAACTTTGTACCATAACGTTTCTCTTCCTAGTTATTTCTTCACCATTTCACTACCCCTAGCCCAAACTTCTCTGTCTTGTCAATTCTTCACAAATGTATTGTTTCTTTGTCTGAAAGGTACACAAGATTCCTGCTCCAGTCACTTCTTTGGGTCATTATGCCCTTATGAAGTTTCCAATGCACATTAAAAAAATTCAAGGAAATATGTATGCTTTTCTCCTGTTAATCTGTCTTTGTCAGTTCAATTTCCAGATCCAACCAAGGATCTTAAACCGTCGAGGAAAGCGTGTTCCTTCCCCACAGTAACCACACAAATAATGAGCAAACAGCATGACAAGAGACACCTCCTGCCTTAAGCAGTCAGAGGAAAACCCCTTCACATGAGGGAACCATCTGGGCTAGAGGTTGAAAGAACATGCACGGAGTCCTCCAAGGAAAAGGAGAGAGGGGTCGTGCCTAACAGAAGGAGCAGCCAAGACAGGAAAAGCTCCAGATGTTCCAAAAGGACGTGGAGTCTAGCATGGCAGAAGGGGCACTGAAGGTGTATCCTGGGGCCACACGGTGAAGGGCCTGCATGGAGTTCTGAGGAGTTCGGAGATGTCCTGAGAGTAAGGGGGGTTCAATGGGTCACTCTCATGACGGGACCAGAAAATGATGCCACCACCATCGCACTGAAAAAATAACCCAGGTTAAGGGAAGTAGCAACACTGATGGAAAGGAAGGAGAAGCAGCAGCTCTTCTGAAGATTAACAGAAGGGACCTGGCAGCTGACTCCAAGGCTGAGGGAAGAGGGAAGAGGAAAGGGGGAGGGAGTTCTGAGACGGCGATGTCTTTCATAACCAGGATGTGTTAGAGGAAGAAAAGTCTGAGATAAGATTGGCTGGATTTGGACATGCTGAAGTGGAGGTCTCTGAAGAACTCTGGTGCTATCTACTACTCAGAGACACAATCTGGACTTCAGGGGAAAGGACTCAGCTGGAGATAAGGATCTGGGCTTTTCCTTGCAGAGAGGGCAGTTAAAGCACCAAAGTACGTACAGTCACCTGGAGCAAGCATGAGATTAGCCAAGAACAGAGACCCCAGAACAAAAGCTTTGGGATATCAGAAGAAAAAAGGAAAATTTGTGAAGAACATGTAAAAAGAAGGATCTCCCGCAAAATAATAAAATGCAAGAGAGATGGATATTGAGAGAGCCATAGCAGTAGAAAGTTTAAATGAAAAGAGGGGTCGGGACTGTCAAATATACGAAAGCAATCAAATAGGATGAGGACCAAAAACAGACCATAAGATGGCCCAGGCTGGTTTATATCCTGATTTGCTATCTTTCACAAAAGCTGTGCTTCAGAGGATGCTGAGTCCTTACAAAAGTAACTACGGGAACTTCAACAGAGGGTGACATGTTTGTAATCAGAGTCTTGAGGACAAGGGGCACTGAGATATATGAAAAAAAAAAAAAAAAATGAAGTCAATGCTGAATTCTTCTCACCTCTAAAAAACAAGACACGCAGGCTCTGGTTAGATAGAGCTTCAACTGCAGAAGGGATGAACCCCAGGGGACAAAAGTGCTGAGGTAATTTTCAGAGCAGTTTTAATCCTAGCCAAGGACTTACTAAACCATTTAGGATAAACCCCACAGTGATGACAAAACTTGAATGAAAACAGGTTTTTACCTCATGTTCTTTGATGAGACCCTTGGTCCTTCCTCTGCGAATTAGCTTCTTTTCTTTATTGATTTGCTTTTCAAGTTTTGCAATACTATCACTAAGTTTTCCTTTTTCAATGTCTATTTTTAGTTGTTGAATATACAGGGACATTTCATGATGAAGAGACTATTAAAAAAAATCAAAGACACATATTAACCATGGAAACAGGATATATTGAGAAGATTTCCATTAAAAAATTAAAATATTTGTGGTAACCAAGCACAGAAATGAATTTATGTGTAATTCTGATTCATGCATATATCTTTGGGGAGGATGTTTTAAAACTCATAAACATTTTTTTTTCTTTCTAATAACTAAAAATGTGTTTCAGCTGTGAAAGACATGGTTAGAATTAAAAGACAAGAGGTAGACTGGGAGAAAATATATATAAAATATAGAGCTATAAGCCTATTGAGAAACAACAAGTAACTACAATGTATATCCTGAATGGGATTCCGTAACAGATGAAAAACGACATTAGGTGGAAATTAAACTTTAGTTAATAATGTACTATTAGTCCCTTATGACAAATGTACTATATTAATATATTAATAACTGGGGAAACTGGGCATGCATACACTGGAATTCTCTGTATCATTACTACCTTTTTAATAATTTTGTAAATCTAAAATTGTTCTAAAATTAAAAGATTATTTTAAAATGTGTTTTAAGAAACCCTTTAACAGTAGACATTCAATTATATTACTTTATTCTCTCTCTCTTCATATACTCACACACATATTTAATACTCAATAACATTTAGCAAAAACAATCTCTGTGGTAGGTGCTTTATATAAAGCCTTGCAACAATCCTGCCAAGTCAGTGAGGTTTTTCCCAATTCATCAATAAAACTCCTAGGAGCTAAGCAACTTGCTCAAGTTCATTCATTAGCTGCTGGATCCAGGTCTGTCTGCCACCAAAGCCTACCCATATTTTCTATGAAACTCTACATGTGTATATATTAATATCAGGATCAATATCAGGATCATAAGCCCCAGACATACATGCATGTTCTTACCTCCCACTTGGCACAAATGTCTCTACTCTTTTCTTCCAAAGACAGCTTTACATCATCAGTTACATTATTTTTCAGTTCTTCAACAGCTTTCAAATACTTGGCCAGACTTTTAGTATTAGAAATTATCAGTGCTTCCTAAAAAAACAAACAAACAAAAACCACAAACAAGAGCATGAAAGCCTTATTCTACGGCCATGTTATCAAAGCTAATTTAACAGGTAGAATTTTAGAGAATTTTAACAGGGAGAACCAGGAAAGGACTCCATGGAGACTACTTGAAGATTTAGGGGAGACTTTTAGGTGTAGATTGAAGGTGATCTCCCTTTTGGGTTTTTTTTTGATTTTTTTTTTTGATCTCCCTTTTGTATGCTTTGATTTCTTTTGAAAAGAACTGCAAATATTTATTATTCAAACATAGTTACACCTTTGAGGCCAAGACAGAGACTTCCTTTTGATATTCCAAATAGTTTTTGGTCCCTTTCATAAACAATTAAAAGGCTTGTTATTATGAGCCACTGGCAAAGTATCCTCTAAAGTTCTTAAGTATTGAGCAGATGACCACATTTCATAAGTAATACAGTCCAAAGAGTATACCAGCTTGTATTAGATATCAGTGTTGCAATAAGACACAGTTTATAGTAGGGGTAATGTGGCAAATGTTTAATACTGTGCATAATCACTTTATGCTGCAGGGAGGCGACATCCTCTTATCATGGACTTCAAAGGCTTGTTTAGGGCCCACACCAGTGGCAGTCCCATAGACTGGAACGTGCCTGCTCCTCATCTCACACTTACCTACTCTTACAGGATCTTGCCTGGCAATAATACTCTGTAAGAACAGAAACCCGGCTTAGGCAACCATCAAACAACAGAACAGAAAATAGTTTAGTGTCTAAGAAAGGGCAGAAAAATCTATAAGAGACAAGAAGATGAAACTAATTCTGAGGGAGAAAGCAATGAAGCAGGCTGGAGATTTGTTCATTTACTTATTACATATTTATCATGGGTCTCGTGCAGAAAAGGTACCGTCTGAGCCTCAGGGACCTCCTCTAAAGCCTCTGTGAGGACTGCTAGATTTATGGAAAGGGAAGACATGCTAGCCCCATGTGCGGGCAGGGAACTCCTGCCACTCATGTGTCCCAGGAGTCCCTGGGGCCTCAGGGCAGTAACTAGCAAGGCACGGATTCTGCTTCCGCTGTGAAAATGGGACTATTTTACTAAATGACAGAGACAAAAAGGAGGAGGCCTTGGCTTCAGATTTCAAAAGGAAGAAGGGCAGGAAGAGGAAAGTGGTATGAACACTAACACTGTAATTCCTCCCTCTGGTAGAGAAGGGGCCTGAGGCCTCTGCTTTTTCTTTCCCTTCCCTCTTTCCTCAGCTGACTGTATCTGTCCTCTTGAAATCCAGCCTAGTGATTATTTACAAGAACCACTGACTCAAGCTCAGTTCAGCGCTCTCAGCATTCCAGGAGTAAAACTGGGAGAAAAAAAAAGACAGTGGGAACTGGGCAAAGCTGGTGGCTGACAAGGTGCAAACAGAATAAGATGGTTGTGGGAGAAGCAGTGTTGAAATAGCTGGTGCTATGGTCCAGTATGGTTAACAGTCCAGAAAGCCAAAAGAGGGTTGAACCCAGACAAGAGGAGGAGGCCACAAGGAGGATTAAGAGAGGCTGCTGGAGGAGTCCCTTTTCCTGGAAAGACTGGGTGCAGTAGCACAGAGTACTGATTGACTTCATCTTTGTTTAAAAAAATTAAAGTTTAGTTAATTTACAATACTGTGTTACTTTGAAGTGTACAGCAAGGTGATTCAGTTATATATATATATATAAAATAATATATATATTATTTTTTAGATTATTTTCTATTATTATAAGATACTGAAGTTATTACAAGATATTGAGTAGAGTTGCCCATGCTATACAGTAGGACCTTGCTGATTATCTATTTTATATATAGAGGTATGTATATGTTAATCCCAAACTCCTAATTTATCTCCCCAGCCTGCTATCCCCTTTAGTAAACGTAAGTTTGCTTTTTATGTCTGGTAGTCTATTTCTGCTTTGGATTTACTTCTTTTTATCTCTCCCAAAATGCCTAGCCCATCTAAAATGTTCAGTAAATTTAGTAAATGTTGAATGGATGAATGAAGGAACATATATTTCTCTACCTCTCCAATGTCTAAGGGTAGAGACCTTGTTTTACTTTTATTTCATATCTCCCAGTGCCTCCCAGTATTAATTAATAGTGAGTCTCTGCTTTAGATATGCTTGGACATATCTTTCTTTTTTAAGTATAACTGATTTACAATATTACATTAGTTTCAAGTGTACAACAGAGTGATTGGATATTTTTATGGATTACACTCCATTTAAAGTTATCATAAATAATAGCTATATTTTCTATGCTGCACATATATCCTTGGAGCTTATTTATTTTATACATAGTAGTTTTTACCATTGATTTTGATACCATCTTAAGCTGCCTATCAAACCATGAAGTCAACCAAACACTGTCTCCATGCAAAGTATTACTGGATCTTTAACTGCTGATAAGTATATGTCCCTAGTAACTTTGATTAAAGTATTTTAATAATAATTTTATTTTACATTTGGGGAATTTTAACCGCTCAAAGCTTCTTCACATATCTTGTTTTCATTTATTTGGCAGTTGAATAGGACTAGAATTATTATGTCCATTTTATTGATTAAAAAAGCCAGAGAAATCAAATTCTTGCTCAGTGTCATAGAGTCAGCCATGCTTTGTACACTATATCACTGAATTCATTCAGTGAGTCTACAGTAAAATTTGAATTTAAAAAATCACTTGAATGTTTAAGAGTCTCTGGGGAACAATATAGAAAACTAGGACTTTTTTAAAGTTATGATAACTTCATTATAATTACAGTGATGGAAACATCTTGATTGTAAATGAGGTAGTGAAAAATGCCCTACATGTGATAGTTGAAACAGCCGCACCTTGTATTTTGTAATTAGTCCCCTCTGGCTCTCTTTTTGCCCAAGTAACTGCTCAGCCCTTGTAATGTATGATTCAAGTTCCTTCTGTGTTTCTTCCACCTTCAGCCTGACATCCAGGTCTTGGGAAACATCAGTTGAGTTCTTCAACACAGCTACTAATTTTATCATACTGATCTGTAATGACAGAAAATTGTCAACTTAACACTTGGCCCAACTTCTTAGAAAACTCATAAATTGAAAAACAGCTTGAGTAGCAACTCATATTTTCCCACTAGACATAAGAATATTCTATTTACTATATTGATATTTTCCAACATGCTCTAAATTATAAAGAAATAAAAGGGAAAATTAATATTTTGCAAAAAATTTTCAAACTACAAGGCAATCCCCTTCTCTGTCCTGCCCTCCCATTGACTACTTGGTTTTAAAGACTAAATTCAGTAAATAGGGAATATTAAAGAGAGACCTGGACTTTCTCTTTAGCTTCTTGAATCTTTGCCTGAAGTCCAGCTGTGAGGACATGTTGGAGAGACTCCTGACTTGAAACATGTTGTACATCCATTTGTAAAGTGTCTTCAATTCTAGATACAAGCTCTTCATACATAGAGCCTTTGGCAATAAGATGCTATAAGTAGAGTGAGATAACAATAAATATTCTGATTATATGTTAAACATATTAATAATCTCACCAGGAAATCATAAAAAGTTAACTGTTAATCCAAAATGAGGCAAATTTATATTCTGAAAAAGTTATTTTAAAAATTCATTTTAAAATTTATATTAAGACAATCAGATTCTGAGCAACATAGTCTTTTGTGTATTATTCTTAAACACTAAGCACTTAGATAAAATAAAGACTAGAGGAATACAATGCCGATAGAGAGAAAATAAGTTGAGAGAGCAGAAATAAACCTTAAAGTGAAATTATTCACTTAGTCAAATCAGTCAGAAAGGAGTTCAATAAATGCTACTGGAGAAAACAGCTGTTGGAAAAACATCTTTTTAGAACCATGCTTTTTACAACATACCAAAAATAAATTTCAGATGAATTAGAAAATTATATATAAAACATGAAACTAGAAAGGGAAGAAATTATCCATGAAAACTGATCTGCTCCCTGGGTTTGGAGGGCCTTTAAAAGCAGAAATGACTATAAAAATACAAAAATTTTGTATGTAAAATAAAATAACTTAAAAGTCAACAACTTGGTAAATATATTTGCCATACAAATGAAAATGAGTCATGATTCAGAGAGCTTATAAATTCAATAAAAAAAATACTAAGATCCCAAAGAAAATTCAGAAAATACAAAGACATTATTCATGGAAACAAATGGCTAATGAATATATGAAACACAGTTCAACCTTACATGTAATCAAATAAGTTACAAATTAAAATAATAGGGCACCACTTTTCAGTTATCAAAATAACAAAAAAATTTTAAATTACAACTCAGAGGTGGCATAGGTATATTTCTATAAAATAGAAATTATATTGTGTGATATCAACTATGGAAATATTGATCTTATTTATCATAGAACAGAGGAATTGTGGTGATTTTTATTCTCCTCTTTACACTTTTATGGGCTTCCCTGGTGGCTCAGATAGTAAAAAATCTGCCTGCAATGCAGGAGACCCGGGGTTTGACCCCTGGGTTAGGAAAATTCCCTGGATAAGGGAATGGCAACCCACTCCAGTATTTTTGTCTGGGAAATCCCATGGATCCATGGTCCAGGGGATCACAAAGAGTCAGACATGACTGAGTGACTAACACTTTCACTTTATACTTTTATAAATTATTTAAATGTTCTGAAATGAGCACATTGATTTGTAATTTCAATTTTTTCTATTTTTAATTATAAAAGTAACAAAAGTTCCTGTAAAATACTTCAACAAGAATAGAAGTAGAGCACATGAATAAAAAGTTTTTCTTCTTCCCCATCCCTCCCTTGTCATTTAATCAATCATTTGCATATTCATTTAAAAAATATGTACTTTATATCTACTATGTACCAGGAAATACACTCAGAGGAGGGCTCACAGATATTTTTCTATAGATTTAAAAGTATAAAGTACAAAAGGCAACTGTTTTTAAAAACACTAAAAGTATTTAGAGTTTTAGTATTAAAATACTAAAAACACATGACCCATACTGTTCAGCAACTTGTATTTCTTGATTAACAATATACCTTGATCCAATAAAGATCTACCTTTGTTCATTTTTTTTTTGTTTCATCAAACTTTTTATCTCGTATTGGAGTATAACCGATTAACAATGTTGTGACAGTTTCAGGTGGAAAGCAAAGGGACAAACATATGCATGTATCCATTCTCCCCTCAAACTCCCCTCCCGTTCAGGTCATATAACACTGAGCAGAGTTCCCTGTTCCACATAGTAGGTTCTTGTTGGTTATCTATTTTAAAACTAGCAGTGTATATCTGTCCATCCCAAACTCCCTAAGTATCCCTTCCCCCATCTCCTTCCTCCCAGCAACCATAAGTTTTACTTAACTTTTTCTTACCAGAAGTATATTCCAGCATGTTTGTGTTTTCACTGTTTAACACCTTTGATTTTTTAAAAAATTCAATATTTTAAAAATACTGAATTTTTCATTTCTCACTCATTTATTACACTAAAAGAAATTTCAGTTACAAAAATAAATAGATAAATAAAATTAGAAAAGTACCAGCAGACGGCACAGGTTAAGTTCACATAATATTTTCAGAGCAAGGAAAGGTATTACTCTTATGAACAATGAAACACAGAATTATTCATATACACCTTTTCAAAATGTAGAAAAGAATTTCAAAAGTCAAAAGAATTAAACAAGTAATTCTTTATTCCTAGAACTTGCCATCTTGCTATAATGTATGACATGCTCTATAAATTTCATAGCTGAGCTGGAACTCAGTAAAACCTCAATTGTAACTTCTTTCCAGGAAGAACTGAGTGATATTAAAATACACTCTTGCCTCATTGCTTTTCAATGCGTCAACTGCCTGAGAATAAAGACAGAACAGAGTTTTAACAACATGCAGCCCCCTCCCTGCATCAGGTAAGAAAGGAAAGTGGCTTCCACAGGGGCTGAGCTTTCCAAGAGTAGATTGCATCGTCTCTTATATTCACACTGCCCTGAGCTATAGGAAGACTGAACTCACTCATCTCATTGCCCTCTGATGAAAGAGAATATTTTAATCTCCACTCTGGAGCTGGGAAAATCAGTTCAAGAATTTAAATTCCTCAGGTATTATTAGTCTTCAACTCTATCCTCTGTCTTCAGGCAAAATCACAGCAAATGATCCAGGGTTGAGATTCCATGTCATTTTTTTAAAAAACCCCAACAAAGAAAATTCAAACAGTGGTTTTATTTACTATTTCCTTTAAAACTTTTTATCTTAATCCATAAGCCTACAGCCACAAAAGCTGTCTTGTTAATGCTGTTACAGTCATACCTGCAAAGATTCTTCCACTGAGGTCTCTACATCATCCTGCTGTCTCAGAAGATCCAAAACAGACGTGGTTTCTGCCTCCCAGGTTTCCACTTGTCCAATGAGCTTTTCAACCTCTTTAGCCACTTTCAGTGGCCCTGAAAAGTCTTCATTTTCTTTTTCATGTACTTCCCCAGCCTACAACATTCAAAATTATCACTCGAGAAAATGGTATCATTTACCATTAAATTAATTTAACAGTTAAAGTCTCAAAAACAATGGCTGCTTTTTAAACTCAATGTTTTAATAGCATCTTTATAAAAGTTAGTTAAAATGCATACTGAACTTTTATGCCAAAAAAATAAAAATAAACACATTATATCGCTTTTTTCCCCCTGAGAGTGCTAAATCAACATATTTTAATGATTTAAGATCTACTTTTTGGACATAATGATACATTATGATAATATAAATACTTTAAAAATTAAGAGATTTATTCACAAAATCTTCTTAAGGATATCATTCCTATCAGTTAGTTACTATTATTTCCATTTTACAGGAAAGATTAGAGCTTAGAAAATTATAGTATTGACTCTATAAACACATTTCTAAAACTGGTATACAATTTAATTAAATACAGCTAGCCATTGGTAACAGTAGTTGTGAAATATCAGAATCAAATTTCAATAAAATTGTCTTTTCCCATTAATAATCTCTCAGTATCCTATAAGTTGATATGCTACAGTTTTATATGACAAATTCTTAAAGCTGTTTTTAATCAGATCACATTTTAAATGTATGAGAAAAATATTCTGTATTTTTCTATACGAAGAGCATAGTGCACAGATTCAAGATGTTCCATAATTAGGTCTCCTAATGATGGGAAAACAGGCACTCCATCACAGCAACTGGCAAAAGCCAGATAAATTTATTTCTTTAAAGTTGTATTTTCTTTAAAGTTGTATAAGTTATTTTTCTGAAGGGGGCATATTTCCAAAATCACAGGCGCTACACCATACATGTGTATGATTTCTTGTTGTTGTTCTTTCTTTTCCATATTCTTATCTCTAATCTAAAGTCACCCTCTGAATTACACAACACAGCAGGAAATAAAGATTTTACTTCCCCCCATTTTACAGAAAGGATGCAAGACAGGCCAGAGGCTAGCCTAAAGCTGGACAACTGAGTACTAGTCAGAAGTAATCTGAAGAAAACAGCAACTGCACTTCCACAGCTCAGAAAGCATGACTGCTTCTGTGTGTCTGCAAACTCTTCAGTGAGTTAGAGGCACAGGGCTTTTATTTACTATTTCCTTTCAAATTTTTTATTTATTTTAATCCATAAGCCTACAACCATAAAAGCTAGAGGCTTATGGCTACTGTTTAGGCACTGATGACCACTGTGTGAGGGTACCACTTGGGCATTTTACTGAACAATGACCATACTTTAAGTGTTATCTAATAATCTTTCTTATCTATGTTTCAACAATATGGGTTGTTTTCCAAAGGAAAAAACAGCAAAGTTAAATTATTTCCATATATCAATACAAAGGAACTACATAAAATATGATTATTTACCATAATATTCTGATTGTGGTTTTCAGGAAGTTGGCTTGACCTATCTGTTGAAAAACCAACAGCTAGATTTTCTTCCTTGGATAGCTGAATATTTCCAGAATTGTCAAGAAAGGGCTCATCTTGTAATTTCATAAGTGGCAGGTTCACTTCCTATAAAAAATTAATGTCATGAAATGTAATGTTTATATCTTTTATTCTAAGATATATGATTAAAAACAATTTTTTTAGGGTTTATTAGGAACATTATAAAATTTCCCATACAACACCTCAGTCTCAAATTATTAAGAATAAGAGAATAATCATTTAAGTTCAAAAATTATTTTTTAAATATGTGCTTTTATGAAGCACTATACTAAATATAGGGATTCCCTGGTAGCCTGGTGATAAAGAATCTGCCTGCCAATGCAGGAGACATGGGTTCCATCCCTGGGTTGGGAAGATCCCCTGGAGAAGGAAATGCCAACCCACTGCAGTATTCTTGCCTGGGAAATCCCCCAGACAGAGGCGCCTGGCAGGCTACAGTCTGGGGAGTTGCAAAAGAGTCAGACATGACTTAGGATTAAACAACAACAACAAATATTAAATATAAAGATAAAATTTGCTGTATGTTTTCAAAGGCTTTGAAATCTAACAGGCAAAAATGCTTATGTTACTCTTTAATGGCACATAAAGTTCAACTAAAAATCTATGCTGAATGTCCACAGAAAAATCTGAACATGAATGGTTATATCCGCATTGTTCGTAAGAGTCAAAAAAGTGGAAAGAAGTCAAATGTTCGTCAACCGGTCAACGAATAAACACAGTGCGGCATGTCCATACAGCAGATTATGCTCTGCTGGTCCGAAGGGATGAAGTGCTAATGCACACTACAGAATGAATGAGCTGTAAAAACACTGCACTGAGTGAAAAAAGCCAGAAACAAAAGACTACATATCTTATGACTTCCTTTATGTGAAATACCCAGAACAGGACAATTTTTAAAGCTGGGGACATTGGGAGAAAATGAGGAGTGACTGCTAATGGGTACAAAGTTTCTTTATGAGGTGATGAAAATGTTCTAAAATTGATTATGGTGATGACTTGCACAACATTAAATATACTGAGAACCGCTGAGGAATTCACACTAAATGAGTGAATTGTATGCATGTGAATTATACCTCAAAGAAGCTGTTAGCAAAAAAAAAAAAAAACAAAAAACCTTACAGGCTGAGCTTTTGTAATAAGCTTTCTCCATCTTTTATTCAGCCTCTTCAGTTCTTTAGAAATAGACAATCCAACTTCATCATTGCTGACTTGAAATAAGAAATTTCCCACTTCATTTAAAGTAGTATGTTGTAGATTCCACTGGGAGAGTGTCTCAAAGGGAACCTATATAACATATAAACAATGCAATATTTTAATGACATAATATTTGTCTTTCTATTACTCATAAAAGATCTTCACTGAGCTTGATTTCGAGCAAAAGTAAGTGTGAAGGTTTTGCAGAGATTCTGACCCTCCCTGTTGGGCTACCTCTTCATCCTTGGATCAATTGGCAGCTGCTAGCTGTCTGTCACAGAGAAGGCAATGGCACCCCACTCCAGTACTCTTGCCTGGAAAATCCCATGGGTGGAGGAGCCTGGTAGGCTGCAGTCCATGGGGTCGCTAGGAGTCGGACACGACTGAGCAACTTCGCTTTAATTTTTCACTTTCATGCATTGGAGAAGGAAATGGCAACCCACTTCAGTGTTCTTGCCTGGATAATCCCAGGGACGGGGGAGCGTGGTGGGCTGCCGTCTATGGGGTCGCACAGAGTCGGACACGACTGAAGCAGTTAGCAGCAGCAGCAGCTGTCTGTCATCATTCTTGATCCTGGACTTTTAAGAAGCATGTGATGTTCTTCTATTTTTCTAAGCAGCTGACAGGCTTAGAGCAAAGGTTTCAAATCTTTTCAGTTCATGGCCCCCTTAATGTCTCAGAAATTTTTTCAAGGATTCCCTAAGCTAGAAAAAGTACCAAACACTTCTCATTCATAATAAGTCAGGTCCAAACAGCTTAGTGGTAATTTGTGTGCTGTTCAACAGACAGATGTTGCTTTTCTCCCTCAAATTTTAAATTTACCCAAGAGTTCTCTTTGGTAGCTCAGGGCATCTCAGCATCGAGTTTGGAAATTGCAAGGCTTAAAGTCTTATTTTTTCAAAGAAATGTGAATCTCATTAAAAGACCTTTAAAAGACAGAAGACCTGTTGAAAGCCAAAGATTTGAATTTTGGGTATCAATATAGGTTATAGGGAAAAGTAATGACTCACTCGAATATTCTTTTTGCACTCATACACTTATTAGAAATTTTACTTTCATACGAACAGCCTGTTTTTTGTTCAGTATCTTTAGCTTTTATATGGAAAATGTTTAATCTGAGAGGTTGTCTACACTTATTTGCAACAGAAGAAAGCAAATGAAAGAAAGAAAACTACCTCAAAGAAAAATCATAAAACAGGTTATTACACAAATGGCAAATAAAAACAATAATAAATTATACCAAAATTTTTTCCACACTTCTCCACATAAATCTGAAGTATTTTGTTTTTCTTCCTCTAGAAAGTAAGAAAGCTTTTAGAACTGAAAGGTACTCACCTAAATGTAAAGAAAACTTTCTAATTTATTAATTTATTTTAAATGTATCAGAGAAGGCAATGGCAACCCACTCCAGTGTTCTTGCCTGGAGAATCCCAGGGATGGGGGAGCCTGGTGGGCTTCTGTCGTGGGGTTGCACAGAGTTGGGCATGACTGAAGTGACTTAGCAGCAGCAGCATAAGCTATCCAGTACTCCATGTCTTTTCTTTCCAAGGAATTAAGCAATATATCTTCCAAATGCTATACTGTGTATGTGGGTTATACCTCAATAAAATTCTGTGTGTATATAAAACCTACAGTAAGGAGGAAAATTCCTTTTAGCTATTATAGGAGAAAGAACCTAAACTCTTTCCAATACTTTGGAGAATTTTTCCAACAATTGTTTACTCATTCTTGGTCTCTCGTTTTTGGATTGAAAACGAGGGTATCCAAACAAAACGAAAAAAAAAAAATTAAAATTAAGCAAATGCCATAAGACTGAAAATACCTCTTTCATCTGTTCCTTCTTTGTCTCCTCAAAACAAGCCTTTAGTAAACGAAGGTTTTCCACATAAGTAGCCCAACATGCCAGAACTTTTTGTAGAGTGGACTTCACATTAAGTATATTTTCTCTATACATGGAAAAATGATATTTCACCATCGTATATTGTTTACTAATATTTGGATATTCTCCAGCTATAATGTTAACAAGACAAGAGAGCAATTTTAAAAAACAGTTTTTCATTAAGAAAATAATACTGCTAAGAAAAATATTGGCATACTAATTGACAGTGGTAAAATAAATATGTAAACTAACAGTATTAACAGTGAATGCAAGAATTTTCCAAAATATACATATATGTAAAACCAATTCCTAAAGCATTAAGATACATAAGGAAAGTGAAACAAATGAAATGTTATTTTTAAGTGATGGTCATTCCATCAAAAAGAAAATACAGCTTTACCCAAGTTGTTATGAATTTCTTCACATTTTTGAAACGAAGTTTCAAGTTGAGCTAGGAACTCTTTTTCTTCAATAAATTTCTGGGGGTGGAAATGAAAATAAAACATATTGACAATTTTTTTTAATGTGTCAAGAAATCCAGACAGAGACATAAACATTGATGAAGCGCTTAGGCACCAAAATTTCTTTACAGTAATTAATACTACATATTTGGGTAAGTAGTTCATGAAGAAAGATAGTTAAGGTCAAAGAAACATACATATGAGTATTAGCAATATACAAGTACGAGACCTGACAAAGTTTATCTTAATGTAGTGACACAGTTCTACCTTGGTTTTTCTCATGTCTTTACTAATATTGAACAATTTTTATTAGATATGTTGAGCATGATAATAAATAGATACAATCAATCATCTACCAAAGACCCTTGAGAAATACCATTATCCAAGTTATGTGTCTTAAGCAAGCAAAGTCTTTCATGGAAGAACAGACAATTAAAAGCTCATTTATTATACACTTATGTGGCAACAGTATGATTATTTAAATGAAAAAATGAAAAATCAAAGTAGGAAAAAGAAGTTAAAATACTCAAAATCTAATTTAGAGTGATGATTCCTATTCAGGAATGTACAGTGTTTAAATCATAAACTGAAAATAAGTATTTCCTCATCATGTTTTTCCAATTTTTCCACTGAAGTTCATAATCTTAGATTTTTCTTTCTGGCCCTCATTCCAAAAACGGAGGAACAGGGAACGCACTGGCGGTCCAGGGGTTAGATGCGGCACTTTCACTGCCGTGGCCCCAGGAGCCACGGTTGGAGAACTAAGACACTGCAAGCCACACAACATGGTCAAAAATAAAAACAGAGATACAGGAAGAAGGGTAATAAGGCCGAACTATAGAAATGACATTGCTAGGATGCTTCAGTTTTAATTTACCATATAAACACATATATTTAAGTCATTTGCAAAAATTTTTCCTATAAATTTTAAGAGCTAAACCCCTCCCCCAGAAAAACCTCCAAGACAGAATATACTGTTTTGCCCATTCTTTAAACTTGAAAGGCTAAGATTAAAATGTTCTAAGAAAAACTTAATTTTTGAATAGAACCATATATCAGAATGGGGAAAGATATTAAGCAAGATATCCAGTAGGTGGAAATAGGAATTTTTTTTAAAGGAAGTAACATTGAAACTATCTCTAACTATTTTGTAACTTAGCCTGGTTAACTCAGTTTCTTCTGTTGTGCTAAATAATGTTATTGTCTCCTTCTTACTCTTCTCGATGTCTGTCATTTGACTACCTATAATCTTTTTCTCTAGGTAATATTTAAGCTACCGAAAGCTACCAAGAAAACTCATCTCAAAACCTGAAAAGTTAAGGGATATTGTGCTCAGGAAACATGCAAACCCAGAATCATGGAGAACAGTTGTCTAAGACATGAAATAAAGTAGCTTACATGCCAGTCTTCCAGCAATAATTCCACAGATTCTTTGCTCCCGTATTTGATGTTCCAAACAAGCAATTTTGATTTCACCTCCTCTAGCAAACCAAGAACTGAGCACTCATAGTAATGAAATTCTAAACGTGGAATGACTTTTTTCCCCGAAATGTTGTTGATTCTGGAAGATAGTGCAGGTTTTAGAATTTAATTTAATACGATTGGCCAAATGTGAAAAACCTGTTTGGCATTTTAAAAAATACTGGGGCTTTAACATTTTCTTTTAATCACATGGAACTCAGATGCATCCTCATCTCTTTTTTTTTTTTTAAGTAAAACAAACATTGTGATGAGATATAAACCAGCTATTTCTAAGATAAAAATACCCAACAGAATTATGTTCTGAAGAAATTATTCCCCTATTGAGAACTTCTATGATAAAATGTTAATCTCTAAAACATTTTACTGAATTTGAAAACTTCCATATAAGAATACAACAATAATTTCCACATTTACATATTAACAGCTTTCATTATTAAAGGTAATACCTTCTTACTATCATTCTTTGAATAATGAGAAAAGAGAAGATGATGTGGACAAACACCAATTAAATAATCTTTAGTTTATAGTTTTTTGGAGTTTATTAAGTGCTCTCATATACTTCCTCCCATTTCACCTAGTATTCCTTGTGAGACATGAACACAGTGATTACCATTACTCTATATTTACAAATGAGAAAATGTGCAGAAAGACATAATAACTTGACCAAAACCAAGATAAAGAGCTCAGTTTCTGCGTCTAACTCCAGAACTTTTTCTACCACCATATCCTCCCAGGAAATAAAAGAGGAAGTATGTTATCATGCTACTATTACATAAAACACGAAGGAATTGATATCAAGAGCTAAAGACTAATTGTCAAAAATTATCTACAAATCTGTATTTCCTGCTGCCTGCAGAACCGTGTTAGTGTTCATACACGAAGATGTCAGCAGTGGTGAAAGGATGGTGGTACAAACCGTCTTTTCATTTCCTCCAATTTTTCAGGGGGTACCAAAGGCAAATGGTTTTCGTCTCTATTTTCAAACGCCAGGAGAGTATTCAAATGGCAGTCAAATTTATCCATCAGACTCTGAAAAGAAATTCAGTATAACATGAACCACATTTATTGTCAAACTCTGTAACCAAGGGTTTGTTAACCTCATTTGCTCTGTGCACGCATTGCATCTTTTTTAAAAGAAATTCTAAAGCCCTTACATTTTCAACTAAAATGTTGTGAGTAAATATTTCCATCGTAGATGTTTTAAACTAGAACATTTTACAGAGAGGCAGACTGTGGTTTCTCTGGTAAAAGCATTATCAAATTCTTTTGTTTTTAGATGTATTTTCCATTCAATTGTGGGCTCAAATGCTATAAACCTCACCTATTAAATTCTTCCATATCATTTTAGTGAGAACCCAATCTCCCATGTTTTAAACAGTCTCCCCTCTCCTTTTTGGCCAGACTTTACAGTTGCTTTAGGACTTACTGGACAAATCATTTTGGGTCCCAAAAATCTCCAGAGGAATCACCTAAACCATCCTCAAATACCCACTATATTTCCTTCCCTTTCTTCTAGGAGAAAAGTCTTCCTCAAGAACAGTTCTAACAAAATATAGATTTTTCTTTGTTTCTTCTTCGCCAACCTGGAATAAAGTAATTTTCTCTTGTGTTAGAGCCATGGCTTCACTGTAATCCTGGGAGACTGACAAATCTTCATCTATAAGCTTTTCTACCTCCTGGAGCCAAGTTTCTATTTGATAAAGGGGTGAGGGCAAGACACGATTCAACTCTGTTTGCCACACGTTAATCTGAAAAAAAAAAAGGAAAGATGTTCTTCAGTAGACACTTCTCTAGTTTATTTGTTCACATACAGTATGCTTAAACCTCTAAAGAATTATTTTAAAACAACCCTTTAAACACAATACTTTAATTCTGATATGTTAGTCAAGGAAATACTGATCAATAGGTATATTTCTAAGTATCATTGGCTAGCTGCTGATCGAGAAGATAATTTGTTCAAAAGCTTCAGAAGAGGGTGCAAGAATGAAAACAAATGTTTTGATCAACCCACAATCAGTTATAAGAAGGGAATCAGAAATAGTTACAGCAAGGGGGTAAAAAGTTAGTTGTAAATAGTTACAAAGTGGGGGTAGACTACTGTACTGAACGACCATTTGAAATCCTATAATCCCCTGTCTTCTCTGACGTAACATCTACAGCTAGCAAGCAGATGTATAGGTTATTTTCCTCACTAGCCCCAATCGTCTATTTATATTAGATATCTCTACCACATTTCCTGATTATTTGTCCTTCACCAGAGCCCCCGCCCCTCAATCCCATTGCCTCCTCCTTCCTCAGTCTTCCCACCACTCCTGACATGTGTGACTCAAGCCCTGATTACCTTCTCAGGTCTTTGCTTTTTCTGCCCCTTCTACCTGAATTTTCTCCCTGCTGAGGAACCACCAAAACTCACTCACACATTCATACATTCACTCATTGAGCCAATTAGAGGTACATGAATGGCAATGTGGAGGTGGCTTAAATATGTGTGCTCAAAACTGAAAGAAGCAGAATAACATATAATACCAATTTATACAACTTAATACATGGTTACGTAAATACTTTACTGCATTTTGAAAGAACATATAAACGAAAAGATACATACTAGGCACATCACAATGGTGGCCTAAGGAAAAAGAAGAATGGAAGGAGGGTATGAAGATAAAAGCAAATAAACACACAATTTGTGTGTGTCAGTTGCTCAGTCATGTCTGGCTTTTTGCAACCCCACGGACTGTAGACTTAATAAGTGAATAAAATAGGAGTAGGATCTTGTCCAGATTCATGTGTCATGAAGACAAGAGTAAGTTTAGCACAACTGTCCACACATCTGAGGGTCAACCAGATGAACAGCAGCCACAGCTCCTGCCAGACCCACCTAGTGGGGGAAACAAACAAGTTCATGGTTACAGTAATGTGTGAAGAAGTGAAGTGAAGTGAATGCTGCTTAGTCATGTCTGACTCTTTACAGCCCCATGAACCATAGCCTGTCAGGCTCCTCTGTCCATGAATTCTCCCGGCAAGCACTGGAGGAGGTAGCCATGCCCTCCTCCAGGGGATCTTCCTGACCCAGGGATCGAACCTGAGTCTCCTGCATTGCAGCCAGATTCTTCACCATTTGAGCCACCAGGGAAGCCCATAGTAAAGGGTGGTCAGCAGTATAACAGAGCAAAGGGCTGGGGAGGACCCCACACTGATGATGAAAGCATAAGTTTTAAATTTCTACTCTCTCTTTTATCACAGTTCTACTAAATAAATTGTCAGTATTCTTAGAGTTAAGTTGCTTTTATAGGCAAGAATAGGCAAAAATTAGGTTACTTTTTAAGAATAGGGTTCTTTAATTCATAATTAACTCATTGAAAAACATTTATTGGTTGCCCACTATATACAAGGCAAGTATTAAAAAAAAAAAAAAAACCATTAAATCCACAACGCAAATACAAAGATGTAAAATGAGAACAAAGCTAGGCTCTTTTAAGGCAGTCAAATGGCACTATTCATAAACTAGAAGCATGGAATTTTCTGCATTTTGGTTTGCTTTTTTTTTTTTTTTAACATTATTGAGGTATAACTGATAACACTGTAAGATATTTAAAGTGTCCATGATGGTGATTTGATATACATTTACATTGTAAAAGGAGTCTCACCATCTAGTTAATTAACATTCATCATTTCACATATTTATCTCTTTTGGCAAGAACATTTACGTTTTACTCCCTTAGCAAATTTCAGTGATATAATACAGTGTTAATAGCTATAGTCACCAAGTTTTACATTATCTCTTCAGACCTGAATCATCTTATAGCTGAAAGTACCCTTTAACCAACTTCTCCCTGTTTCCTACCACCTCAGTCCTGGACAACCACTTTTCTATTCTCTGTTCCTATGACTTTCATTTTCTTTTCTTGGCCTCGTCATGCTGCTTGCAAGATCTCAGTTTCCAGGAATTGAACCCAGGCCACAGCAATGCAAGCCCAGAATCCTAACCACTAAGCCATCAGGGAACTTCTAAGTTTGACTTTTTAAATAAAGATTCTGCATATAAGGGATGTTATGCAAGTTTATTTTCTCAAAACACATGTAGCAAAAGACAGCTTTACAATCCTAAATCATTAATTATATGCCGTGAAGCCTCCAGGTGGAAAAAAATGAAAAAGAGATTCTCATTATTATGAATTTTAATATAAAGAAGCTAGGATGTACTTTTATTATATATATATATATGTGTGTGATTTATTATTATTAGCATTTCCCCCAAAATAAACAGAAAACTGGCAAACAACTGAGCAAAAGATGAGCTAAGAATGATACCTCTAACTCAGCTATTATTCTTTTCGCAACTGAAAGAAAGCTGTATGTTTGTTTATTTTTAATTGGAGGATAATTGCTTTACAATGTTGTGTTGGCTTCTGCCATAGATCAACATGAATCTGCCTCGGGTATATGTATGTCCCCTTCCTCTTGAACTTCTGTCCCTCCTCCCACCCCTCTAGGTTGTCACAGAGCACAGGGTTGAATTCCGTATATGCTTTGAAAGAAGACAAATGTGAGTTTTCTGACTGTGAGCTGTACGCTATGCAGCAGTAGGAAGAGGAACGGTAGAAGGCAATATTTGCCTTTCATTCTCCTTCCACTCTTAACATAGAAAACTAGTTCTATGCTTTCTTTCTCAGTGTTGGAAATTACTTTTGAATTTGGATGAAAATTTATATAAGATCTTGTCAGGTCAAAATAACACAATGTGGCTATTTCCTATACAGGCTTAAAATGAAACCATTTATCAAGATACTTTGAGATATCTGTGTCCTCAACCAACTGAACCAGAAACTGGATGGTATTCACTGTTACACATATGATAACTTTAAAATTACTAAGTTTCATTATGTAACACCAAGAAAATGAGTGGCAGTCTGCCTAAGGATTGGATTTTCAAGCTACCATCAATTTGTAGCACTTACTTTTGTAAAATAGTTCTTTTAATGATTTTTCCTCATTATTTTGGGTGATTTTTCCAAATCATAGGCAGCAAAATGAGGCCAGATCTCAGTGGCCTGAAACAGCCTGAACTATACAGACAGCATCTTCTTCCTCTCCTGTCTTGTTGAGGATCTGTAACAGAGTTCCTGCCCTTCACAAGGATCAGAGTTGTCAGAGCTGTGATCAGAACAGGAGCTGATAACACAAGGAGCACTGCCACTTTATGGGAAGATTTCTGGAGCTGCACTGGTCCTTCAAAATTAGGGACTCAGAAAGTGTGGCTCTTTTTAAGCCACTGAGCTAGTGTTGAACACATTTCACAGACGGTGTGATAAACGTATTCTGAAAACAGGCTGTCACTTCAGGTGGTCAAGAGTCTTGAGCAGGGATTGGCAAAGTTTTTCAGGGCCAAAGAGTATTTGTGATGCATAATCTGTTGTAACTCTGTAAATTCACTAAAAGTCAATTAGCCATTTAAGATGAGCAGATTCTATGGCATATAAATCATACCTCAACAAAACTGTTTAGAAAGAATGAAGACAGGACTTTGTTGGTGGTCCCAGTGGTTAAGAATCCACCTTCCAATGCATGAGACATGAGTTCAATCCCTGATGGGGAACTAAGATCCCACATGCCATTGAGCAACTGAGCCTTTGCACCACAACCAGGGAATCCCCAAAGCACTACAACTAGAGAGAAGTCTGCATGCTGCAATGAAGAGCTTGTACACTGCAATAAAGACCAGGGAAGCCAAAATAAAAAAAGACCTGCAATACAAGGTAAGTTAAAAGAAGTTTTCGAGCTGAAAAGAAGTGAGTTCAGAAACTCAAATCTCTAGGAAAGAACAAAGAACAATGGAAATGTAAATAGTTATATAAATATGAAAAACTGATTTTCCCCTTAATTTATTTAAAACACATGACTGTTTTGAACAAAAATTTATAACATGGTCTTGGGAACTATAAAACATATGTGTGTGTCATACGTATATATAAAGCAACCAGTCATAAAAAGTGAGAGATTTGATTGCAAGACTTCTACATGTTGTAAGAAGTTGTACAACTTAGAAGTTTACAACTTTTAAGTAGATGGCAAAAATTTTATAATGTATATTGTAATCACAGTAAAAATACAATATGAGGTAGAGTTAAAAAGCCAATAGCTAAATCAAAATGGGATTTAATATGTTAAAAGTTAACATAATCTAAAACAAGGCAAGAAAACAAAGAATAGAGATACCGAAAACAGAGGTGTGTGTACTTAGTCGCTCAGTCATGTCTGACTCTTTGTGACCTCATGGACTGTAGCCCACCAGGTTCCTCAGTCTGTGGGATTCTTCAGGCAAGAATACTGGAGTGGGCTGCCATGCCCTCCTCCAGGGGATCTTGGAGGAGGGACTGAACCCAGGTCTCCTGCATTGCAGGCATATTCTTTACCATCTGAGCCACCAGGGAAGCCCTCCCAAAAAACAGAGGGGATAAACATTAAAAAAGGGCTTCCCAGGTGGCACTAGTTAGTGGTAAAGAACCTGCCTGCCAATGCAGGAGATGTAAGAGACACAGGTTCAATCTCTGGGTCAGGAAGATCCCTGGAAAAGGGCATGGAAACCCACTCCAGTATTCTTGCTTAGAGAATTGCATGGATAGGGGAGCCTGGCCAGCTGCAGTTGATGGGGTCACAAAGAACTGGATATGACTGAAGCAACTTAGCATGTACACAAACATAAAAAAGCATAAGATGATAAACCTACACTGAAGTATATCAATAATTACATTAAATATCGTGTAAACACTTGAGTGAAAAAGCAGATGTTGTCAGAGTGGATAATGAAGCAAGATCCAATTATATGCTATCTATGAGATGCCCTTTAAATAGAAAGACTCAAATAGGTTGAAAATAAATGAAGGAAAAAGATGTGGCATACAGTCAGCATAGGAAGAATGCAATGATGATACTGATATCAGATTAAGTAGACATCTAGAAAAATAGTCTTACCAGAGATAAACAGTAATATTTCATAGTGGTAAAAGTGTTGATTCAGGAAGACATAACAGTCATAAATGTACATACTTAATAACAAAGTCTTAAAATACACGACACAAAATTTGACTAAATTAAAGGAAGGATTGCTACAGATTTTAATAATCCTCTCTCAGAAATTGGTAGAATGAATGTCTAGACAAAATGACAGTCAAGGCATAGACAATCTGAATACTACCAACCACCTTGTCCTAGCTGATATTTACAGAATGCTATATCAGATGACTACAGAATACATGTTCTTCCATATATACCATATGGTATATACCATAACACATGAGTCAATAAATTTTAAATGACTGAAATCATACAGATATATCCAGACACACATTTATCACTACACTTTCTCTCTGGGTCTGTCCCTACCCACTTGAAGCATCTATTGATATTGACACATGGTCCTGTCCCAAAGCAGAGAGGAGGCTGCAGGTCAATACTGGTAGAACAAGGATTCCGATTGCAAGAACTGATGGCAGATACAAAAACTTTGGATAAGCCTGCAATTTCTCTCAAGAGAATGTTATAAGTTCCTATTCATATCAACCACTACTCAAACGAGATCATGGAGAAAATATAGTAACATTCTTACAACTTTCTGTTGAAGCATCTACCCTGTCTTTTACAGAATTCCTCATGGAAGTCTAAAGCTCTAGTCCAACAAACGAGCTGCCCCACAAAAATGTTCTAATCAACGTAACGCAGTAACCTGGTAGTTGAGACCATCCCAGGCTTCTCCCAACTGCAACTGATCTTTATTCAGGTCATCTACATTCCTTTTTATTGTCAGGACATCCAAAAAGCGTTCTTTTTCTTTGTTGAATGACTCCAGAAAGGACAGCAGGCTCTACAATTAGAAGAATAAAGACAAATGTTTAAACCAGCTTATAAAATGTAATTTGCTATTTGAAGGTCTATAGCTGTAGATTATATTTAAATTTTTACTTAGAAAAAAACGAAAATTCCCTAAATCTAGGATCCTCTCACCAATCCATTTTCTTTCTTCAGTGCACCCTCACGATCTGGGCACCCTTATAGTGACATAAGTCACAGCTTTTGCCTCTACTGGAGTAAGGCAGCAAGGCCACTCAGCTCTAGAGGACAAGTCGTAATAACCCATGAAAAATGTAAGTTTCTCCTCCCTAAATATGTGTTCACAACAAAATAAGAATGAGTGGAAATAAGAATTAAATGACAGCAGTCAAGTATAAATGGTTTTTGAAGTGTCCATGATTTACTGAGCTTCAGTCAATTCTTCCCAAGTCATTTTATACGAATTTTAGAAAATACTGTGTCTTTTGGACTCTGTGGGAGTGGGGGGGATGATTTGGGAGAATGGCATTAAAACTTGTATAATATCATATAAGAAATGAATCGCCAGTCCAGGTTCGATGCAGGATACAGGAAGCTTGGGGCTGGTGCACTGGGATGACCCAGAGGGATGGTATGGGGAGGGAGGTGGGAAGGGGGTTCAGGATGGGAACACGTGTACACCCGTGGTGGATGCATGTTGATGTATGGCAAACCAATACAATATTGTAAAGTAAAAAATAATAATAATAATAATTTTAAAAATAAATAAATAAATAAAAAGAAAGAAAAAAGAAAATACTGTGTCTTTGCCCTCAAAAACTTAATAAATAAATCTTTTCTTGGCATGTATTTGTGTGAAATACTGGTATTTGAGTCAACAACTGCATAAATACTATTCAAAAGATTACCCATAAACTTTGGCCATGTTTCTAATTAAATTTTGTGTTCAAACTGAGGGATAATTAAATTCTTTCTAAAAATAACCTCACATAGTCTTCCATTTAGGAAGCCTGAATCTGTGGTACTTTAGTAAATCAAAGAGAGAGGAAGATACTTTCTGTGGACACTGAGCGCCTTGTTGAAAAAACTCTAAGGGCAGAGCTCAGAGGCAAGAAGCACAAGAAGCCCACGCAGTTCAGACAGAAGGAAGATGAGATCCCTTCCTTTGGTGGTGGCTCCAAACCAAAAAGAAAGGGGAGGCCAGCAAGTCACACAACCCACAGAAAGGCTGGACTGGATTCATCCAATTCCCTCCCTTAACCAATGTGGGGATAAAGACCTAGAGGTGCTCATGCTGGGTAGACCCATGAGAGTTTCCTTTTTAGGATGGTGACCAGGTGGGGAGCACACTGGGTTCTGAGAAATAGACCTGTGGACCTTCACATTGGCTCCTGTTAAGTCTCTTTGAAGATGCAGAGGGAATAACTGCTTACCCTGGAGAAGCATCAGGACACCAAGAGAGCTACAGCTTTAAAGCTAGACTTCATTCAAATCCCACCTCTACCTCATAGTATCTATGTAACTTTAGATAAATCCCTGGGTCCTCCTAAGTCTTATCTTCATCTGTAAAACTGAAATAACAATACCATACTCTGCAAGATGTTATAACATGTAAAATGCTTATCAGCAAGGTGCCTGATATGTAGCAAATGTTCAATATATGGTGATAATATCAGTTGTTATTACTCCCCAAAGGACATGCTGGCTGAAACCCTGCACTGTACTTCCAGGATGGCTCCATTTCTGATTTCCTAATCTTTTTTTCCTTCAAATTCTTTCTGAAAAGCATATTTCTGCTCTAGACCAGGGATTGGAAAACGTGTAGCGTAACAGGCAAGATAGCAAACATCTTCGTCTTTGTGTCCTGGGCCATATGGTCTCTGCTGTTACTATTCAACAATGCGATGAGAATGAGGTCACAAACCATACTTTAATGGGCATGGCTCATATACAATGTATATTATAATATAATATATTCAATAACAGTGTATTCATAAAAAAGGTGGTGGGGTCAAGAGACCAGTTTGCGATTTCCACACTGAAACCTTACTACTCAAAGTTCTCTAAGGATTAGTAGAATCAGCACCATCTAGGAACTTGTGAGAAATGCAAAGTCTAAGGCGCCATCCCAGAACTACTAATTTAGAACCTGTACTTTAACAAGATTTCCCAGAAGCTCTGTCCCTAGAACTCAGCATTAAAACCTGGGAGTTCATTTGGTATTTAAATAATTAGCTCCGAAAGATTTTTTTTCTAAAAACATCCTACTCTTCCCTAAGAGTAAACCACAAAAAAATTGCTGTTTAAAGTCATACTTACTTCATACGTTTTACAGTAGGTCTCATTTTCTGAATCCCTTAGCATTTTCTGTACCTTCTTCTCTTGTAGAGCTAACCAGACCATAGCATCTTTCACCTTTCCCTGTAATTCACACACACCCATACACACACATTTAAAAGTCTATCCTAAATAGACTGATTTTTTTTAACAACAAAATTAACAACTTCAAACAGCAGTGAAATAATGTAATCACTACACACCAGTGACTCACTTGTGTCAAAGAAGGATTTTGCTCATGTAGCACCTTAAATTTTAAAATGGACTGAAACTAGAATCTGAACAGAACGTGCTAAAAGAACAGGGCAATCAAGCTCTTAGCTTTTGGCTCATTCACTTCCATCATTCTTCAATTTTAGAGAATGTTATTCTAAATTATTCATTTATAACAGGCATTTCAGAATTCTGCTTTCCAATAAACCCAAACATGGGTAACTCAAGAAATGTTTACATCTACTAAATAAATGACATCAAAACATATCTTGAACAGTTTAAAGATGCTACAAATAACACTATTAAAGGCTTTGGTTAAGCTATCCTATGGAAATGAGCAACATTTAGATTCTCGTTTAGGTGGTAAACTTGCACACATTTAGAAGCAAAGTTTACTGCTGGGGAATAAAGCCAAAGAAATTACATCTTACTTCGTTTACTTTTTCCTTTAACCTTCGTTTACTTTTTCCTTCCTACTAAGGAAGAGTGTTTCTATATATTTTTGCATCTGATTTCATGGACAGTTGAATTTTTAATTTTAGTTTTTAATAAGAAAATTAATTAGAAAAAAGAAGTTCCTCAGCAGGTCAGAAATAAATGAAGTACATTATAAGCCCAAGTCTCAGCTTGAGTCTCTCCTCCAGAGTCAGCAACAATCTGGCTTGGTGCCTCAAACATAACAGTTGGGAACACATAGTCCTAAATTCGTCAAACAAAATGCAGTAATACGACTGCATGCTTACATGTCTGAGGAAGTAGTTTACATTTAAAAATAATATTGAAAAACATTTTACTAAATTCACAGCACTCATTTATCCATAAAGAAGCAGGTTGTTTACTTTCAGCTCTGATTTTTATGAAATTTCCACTCACAATACTTTGTGTAACTAACTGAAAGTCAAAGGAAAAAACTGTAAAAATCTGATGGAAATTCAAGAGTGTCTCAACAAACAAGGATTAAGAGTGGAACACAATGATTCCATTGATACGAAGCTAAAGAACAGGTAAACTGGAAATATGCTAAAATTAGACCGTGATGATGGTGCACAACTTTGTAAACATACTAAAACCACTGAACTGTACATTTTAAATGATTTAATTTTATGGTATGTGAACTGTATCTCAATAAATCTGCTAAAAATTACAACAGAGAAAAGTCTGATATCTCTAAACTGTTTTTAAAGCCTGCTATAAGTTGTCCTATATAGTGCCTATCTAAATGTTGTCTTAGGTAATTCAGCAAAGTTTAATAAATTACTGCTTTTAACTTTAAAAAAAATAAGCAAAACTAATCTACAGTGAAAGAAACTGGAGTGCTGGTTGCTTAGGGTAGAGGAGTAGGGACAGAGAGGCACAGTGAAACATCTGGGTAACAGAAATGTTTTACGTCATGATTAAAGTATGACATATAGTGTGTGCATTTGTCAAAGCTCACTGAACTGTACAGTTAAGATCTGTGTGCAAATTATGCCTCTATGCTAACAATTAAACCATTAGTAGGGTACAACAAAAATGAGCTTGGTTTGTACTTATAAAGACATACCTGGGCTTCATCTCCAGACCCAGGTGCCTTCTTTGAATACTGCAGAAACTGTGCCACATAGGTCATGATCGACTTTTCATCAGGATTAACAACATCCACGTCTGCAAAATACACCAATCAGCCTCAGGTGTGATTTACTGTAATACTCAAGAACAGTATTGAAATGAACATGAAATGAATCAAAGCAGTCAACCAATCATGCAATCTCTGCACACTCACCCTTGCTCCAAGACTATGCAGTAGTTAAGAGTTTAGATCTGGAGTCAGAAGGAGCTGGGTTGAATCCTGGCAGGAGTACATGCACAGCCTTGGTTTCCTAATAATAAAAAAGTCACTGTGCATGTTGTGTGTACAAGGACATAAGTAGTCAGGGAGGGTGGAAAGGAAAAGGATAGCCTTCCTCTTTCTGGTGATTCAATGCAGAAACTCCTCCAGGAGTCTAAGAATATAGAGCAAACGGAATTCACTCCTGACACACTGGTCTCTGCACTTGTACCTAAAGAATCTCAAAGAGTATATGCTGTATAGAAGATCTGTTCAAAACATCCACAAGATTTTATTCATTCATTCATGGAACAAATACATTTACTGAGAGCCGTCTATGGGCCAGTCTTTGCATTGTACTGAAATTGTCCATGGTGAAATAAATTTGGAAAATGCTGATTTACACAAATTTAAAATATTATAAATTAATTAAAGGGCAGAACATCTCCAGGCCTATAATAAATTAAGTAATTTGCAAAATCAAAAGAAAAGATTGCAGTACGTTACAGGTAAAATGAACACATGATTTGGGGATGTCTTTAGCTATGTCCAGTGAAGATATTGACAAGGAAATCTATGTTTATTAATTCCATTAAACTCAATTTAAAAATATTTGCGGACAGTCAACAAATGCAGGTCACAAGCATGACATGTAAGGCTCAGACTTTGCTCACAGGGACTGTCTCATCCCTCCATTCAGCAAGTAGATGCTAGACTCCTGAGTAGATGCCAGATGCCTTAAGACATTATTTGCCCCTCAACGAGCTTGCAGTTAGGAGAAAAACAAACAAGTACAACAAATTATGCATGCTTTAGGAAACATGTTTCCCAGTGAGTGCTTTAAGTCAGCTGAGAGAAGAAGTGAAACTAATCTATATCCAAATAATAAACGTAAAGACAGTAAGCACACAAAAAGAATCAATAAAAAGGTAGGAGTGGGGTTTCAATAAAGAAAGGATCCCTAAGAGTTATTTTATCTTTTACTGGAAAAAATATAAATATCAAGAGATACATAAAATAATTATATCACCTTAACTGGATACTTTAAAATATTTTTACTGGATAAGAAGGAATGCATAGTGAATAAAAGTATTAACAAGATTGTCTCAAAAGATAATTCCCTTATTCAAATATGACTTTGGTATTTGGTCTGCATAAATAATCATGATGTACTTCACATTTTTGACCTATTATTTAAACTATATAAAACGAATTATAGGAAATCATTTATACAGTGGAAATTTGTTTTGATTAAATTGTTTATTCCTCTAGTTGCATGGTTATTTTCACATACTAGACTAGAGAAAATAGTTAACACTAGTAATAAAGGCTTAGCAAACACAAGGAGAGAAGCAGTTAAAAAACAGAAATAGGAAATAAAGCAAAGCATGGGGGGAAATGAAGAAATTTTTAAAAGATAATGAAAAGTCAATTAGGCAAGACAAAAGATTAAAAAACAAAAAGAAGTAAGAAAAATAAAGGAGGGGAGAAAAAACAAGAAGATGGGTGAAGGTCAAATAAGAAGGATTATTAACAAGCAACAAGAAATCAGACTAATAACAAACCTAACATTATAGAAATATGGAACCATTAGCCTAACTTAGGAATATCACCTAATTTAACTTCTACAAAAACAACTAAGTTTCAAAAAAGTAAGAATCAGTAACAGTGAGCATACGCAGCACCCAGACCTTGGTTTCCAATACCATTCTCCAATAAAAGGAACCAGGGCTCCTTGGAGGAATGACTGACCCAGGACTACAGTAGGAAGTACAGAAGATGAGCCTGGAGCATCTTGTAGTGCCAGAGTAAGGAACTGCCCATGAATGGAATTTTTTCTAATTAGAGCAATAGAATAAAGTAGTACTGAGTCTACAGTGACATAAATAGTTGGATAAGTACATAAATGGAGAAGAATAGGCAAATCTCCTGTGCAGAATTCCAAATAATTTATGTAGCCAACCTGCCCTCAAGGAGAGTGAGCATAGCTCTCCTGAGCGTGGGCTGTGCCTGGTGATTTCCCTCCAGAGAGGAGAGTATGGGATGGGGGAAACAAAGAATAACTTCACAGTGGAGAAAACTCACAACTACTACCTCAGACAGGAGATCAAGGTCAACATCAACAGTGCTGTCGAGCTGACAGTCTGAGAAGAAGCATAACACAAATTCCAGTAGAGAGGCATCCAGCAAAATACCTGAACAGTAATCCTCAAAGCCATCAAGTTATCAAAAACAAAACAGAAAAAGGTCTGAGAAATCATCACAGTCAAGAGGAGCTCAAGGAGATATGATGACTAGATGTAATGTATTCTGACAGGATCCTGAAGAGAAACAAGGCATTGGGGGACGACTAAGAAAAGGTGAACAGAGTACTGCCTTTATTATAACATAACAATATTGACTCATTAATTGTAACTAGTGTACTGCACTAAGATATTAACAATAGGGAAAACGGTGTCCGGTATACAGGAACTTATTGTACTACCTTCCCAATTTTCCTGTATATCTAAAACTGTTCCTAAAAATAAAGTATATCAAAAATTAAAAATAAATGAAGTATCAATAAATGTTGCAACATATTACGGGTGAACTTTGAACATTATGCTAATTTAAAGAAGTCAGTCACAGAGCAGTTCTCCTGGGTTCCTTACCCCGCTGCTCCCCACCCAGGCAACCTTTCCCCCAAAATTCTCTTGCTTTGTGAGCAAAATAAAATATAGAAAGCCAGCCACAAAAGGCCAGGTATTTGTATGATTCCATTCATGTGAAATTTCCAGAACTGGCAAATCTACAGGGACAGAAAGTAGATTAGTGGTTGCCTAGGGCTATGAGTGGAGGGGAGGCAGGGTTGACAGGGTTGGGAGGTTGCGGGAAATGGCAAGGGACTACTAATGGGCTCCCTGGGTTTATTTAGGGGGTGCCGAAAATGTTCTAAATTTGATTGTAATGATGGTTGCAAATTTTGTGAATATACTAAAAACCATTCAATTGTAGAGTCAAATGGGTACACCACATGGCATGTGAATATATCCTAATAAGGCTATTGAAAACCAGAAAGGTTAAGTGACAAAGACATAGTCAACTCAGTCAGTGATGTGCTTATACCAGCTTGAGAGAGCTGATCGTTAAATTTTCAGCAGTTCCATAAGTCAGTTGTTAAACACAGCATTAAAAATTAAATTAGATAAATGTACAATTACATAAATTATATTAAAACAAGGGTAATAAATACTCAAAACTCATCAGTACTCAACTATTTCTTTGCAGTTTACTTATCTACACGCCTGGGACTATGCTTATAGTATCTGTAAGATAGAAATAATATGCAATGATATACTACTGTGCATCTTTTCCCAATGTGTTCAATGACTTCACATTGGAGGCAAGATTTATACCACAGAAAATCAGCAAATGTGGGCTTGATTTGCTGTTTCCTTGAGTGCTAAGAGGGCTATCCTGGTGACTCAGATGGTAAAGAACCTGCCTGCAATGAGAGAGACTCAGGTTCAATCCCTAGGTTGGGAAAATCCCCTGGAAAAGGGAATGGCTACCCACTTCAATATTCTTGCCTGGAGAATTCCATGGACAGTGGAACCTGGTAGGCTACAGTCCATGGGATCACAAAGAGTTAGACATGACTGAGAGACTAACACTTTCTGAGTGCTAAGAAAGAGATGGAGAAATTGTTAATAATGCAGGTTAATCTTAAAAGTATGTCCTGTCTATAGCTGTCAAACTGTGACTATAATAAAACTCAAACTTTTCCAGTATTCTTTCAGCAATAATTTATTCACATCACTGAAGAACAAGTGAAGTTCTGACATGCCTCTTTGCTGTTGCACTTACTCATTAATGCAAAGGAAGTTACCCACCCACACTGATGTCAGAACTGTACCGGTTCAGCAACTGCAACCAGAGGCTGGCTACAGATGGATATAAGAGTTTGGCAAAAATCATCATAGGCATCTGGGGGCTATATGGAAGTTCTAATAAAGTGCATCATATATTTTTATTTGTAAATTGTGCTACACATCCTTTAAACATGTGTGTGTATAACACATACACACACATACACACGTACATACCTGTTTCAGAGAGCCTAATATTAAACACTGACGTACACACCCCTGTTGTTGAGCCAAGACTAGAATTTGTACCTCTTGACCTGTTAGTTCATTGTAACTCTCACCACATGCCATTCTTATGACCTTACTGGTGCTTTGTTTTTTTGTTTGTTTTAATAAATAAATAAATAAGCTTTGGATACATTATGAAGGGGCTTCCCAGGTGGCGCTGGTGGGAAAGAACCCTCCTGCCAATGCAGGAGACATAAGGTTTGATCCCTAGGTCAAGAAGATCCCTTGGAGGAGGGCATGGCAATCCAGTCCAGTATTCTTGCCTGGAGAATCCCACGGACAGAGGAGCCTGGTGGGCTACGTCCACAGGGCCACAAACAGACACAACTGAAGCAACTTAGCACGCACATTGGGAAACCATGCAATCCAAAGTCCAGTGCTTTTCCAGAAGTGAATTTTTTAAATCTTAATTTCATGAAGTTAACATAACCTGATAATTATCTCTTTGAGTATAGCCAGTATTTGGGATTTTGCTACTGTTGTTAACCATCCAACAAAACTGAGCACAGTCAACGGCAAAGCTGGACCCGCCACAGAGGAAGAGACGGAAAGTAGCTTCTGTCCTCACAGAGGTCCAGCTTTAACTAGGAGAGGGAACAGGAAAAGGGAGGTACAGAGACAACAGACAACTCAAGTGAAGAGTGTCAGTTGCTCAGCCATCTCTGACTCTTTGTGACCCCATGGACTGTAGCCCACCAGGCTCCACCGTTCATGGGATTCTCCAGGCAAGAGTACTGGAGTGCGTTGCCATGCCCTTCTCCAGGGGATCTTTCCGATCCAGGGATTGAACCCTGGTTTCTCGCATTGCAGGCAGACTCTTTACCATCTGAGCCACCTAGACAACTCAAAGTAATATCTTACTTGAGAAATTTTAGAAAAGAATTATCAAATCAAGGAGGCCACAATAGAACACAATAAAAGAAAATTAAGACAAAGACTCACATTATTCCACAAAACAGCATGATTTGCTTTCAGCTATGACATCATCCCTGCAAGTACTAAGTCTAAGTAATTGGTAGAAATTCTTAATTTCATGAAATTTAAAGGAGTTTAAAGTTAAACCCTCCAGGACTTAAATATCACGCTGTTATGTTTGCTCATATGTGGATACTATTTTCAAATCCTCTTCACACTGGACATTGTTTCAAAAAGAAAGAAGCTTCTTTACCTTCTGGTTCCAGCATTTTGGGGATTTTTAATTCTTGTTCTGCAATTCTGAAGGCCTCTTTCAGATTGTCTCTGTTGGATCTATGCTTCACACTCTTCATGTCAATCAGGTCTGGTCGCAAGGCATGAATGACAGCCAGGAAAGCCCTCCCATTTCTCCAGCTTGACTTAAAATCTGTCACATTGACAGATTCATACCTATCACAAAAGAATAAAAACATTAAAAATACTATTTAAAAGACTATACCAAAGTACCTCTAATCTATTCATCAGGACTTAAATTTCAGCAAATCAAATTATGTCAGTCAACCTAGAAAAGTATTTTATTTTAATCATAAGATCAAATTAAAGTAAAATGTCAAGTTTGATAAGGCTCACAACACTACAAAATATTGGTTCTCAAAGTGTGGCCCCTGGCCCAGCAGTAATAGCTTCACTTGGACTGCAGGTAGAAATTCTCAGGCCCAACCCCAGGTCTACCTGAATCATACTCTGGAAGTGGGCCTGAAATCTGTCTTTAAAAGTCCTTCACATGACAGTGATACTCAAATTTAATGCTCTTCATTCAACAATCTGTTGGCTTGACTAAGTTTGGATCTCTATGAACCATTAAGTTCTTTTCACTGGAAGAAATAATTTTATTTCTCATTGGAAAAAATTAAACAATATTTTGTGCCAAGTCAATGGTCAATAGTTCACTGTACAGATGACTGCCTTTGTCACTCCTCTGCTTAGAATGGATTATGAATGAATGAATAAACAAAATGTAGCATGTTCATAAAATGAAATATTTAGTCCAAAAAGTAACAAAATTCTGACACATGCTATAACATGGAGGAAACTTAGGGATATGATGCTGAATGAAATAAGCCAGTCACAGAAGGAAAACTGCTACATGATTCCACTCATATAAGGAAACTTGCAGAATGAAATTCACTGATAAAGAAAGTAGACCTCTGGTGGCCAGAGGCTGAAGGGAAGGTGGGGTTGGGAGGTGTTAAACAGTTACAGAGCTTTAGTTTCACAAGATGAAAAAAGTTCTGCAGACAGTTAGCAGTGATGGTTACACAACTGTGAATGTACTTAATGTCACTGAACTGTACCCTTAAAAATTGTTAAAGTGGTAAATTTTGCTATGTATATTTTATCACAATAAAAAACTATTCGAAAAAAAACATCATAGTTTGTATTATATTTAGAATAACATCGCTCACTCTGGCCCACAAGGCCTTACAAGCTTTGGCTCCTCCTGACCTCTCCCGTCTTTCTATCTCTCCTTTCTTACAATGCTGCAGTGTGGCCGGACCACACTGACTCCATTTTGTCAGCTTCAGCTTAGGCCTGCTAGTCCCATCCCCTCTTCTCTCTGCATGACCGGGCTTGGCCTGCTCACGAGGAATATGCCCAAGCCAGGTAAGTTCCCCATCAACTTTTTCTCTTGCCTTCATCTGATATGAAAACTGGAAGAATGCCTTTTGCTGACACAGATGGTTAATGGTCAAGACCCCCAGGGAGAGCAAAAAACCCCTGGTTCCTGTTGGTGCAGACATACCTCTCTCTTCGTAATTGATTCTGTTTTTTAGCTTTGGCCCCTTTAAATCCCCCTGTACCCCTTTTAGGGGCACGGAGTGCCTCTGGATCCCTGTCTGCCTGATCCTGCCTGTAAGTGACCCACAATAAACTTCATAATTGCACTTTATGGAGTTGCCCACTTCGTTCCTCAGTCTTAAAAGTTCCTTTTCAGTTCAGAGGCTATTTTTCAGCATCTCCACCTTCCAACACATAGCAACACCAGCCTCATTCCTGTTTCTCGATAGCCCTTTTAATCCTTCTGCCTGGACACTCTCCCCAATCTTCATATACTTCAAGCCATCTCTTCAGGTCTCAGCTCAAAGGTCTCCTCAGAAAGGCACTCCATGATCACCTCAGATAAAGGAAATCCTCTTCCTACCCCTGACATTTTCATCCGTAAGTCCTTCCTAACTTTATTGCCAACTATACCGTGAACACATATAAGGCTAAAATTAAGAGAATACACAGTCAACTAAAACAGTCTTGACTTTTAAAGAACTCCCAGCATGGTAAAACTTTTTAAAATCTAAATCCACCTTCCAGATGCATAAGGGAATTGCACCTAACGAAAAGGATATTTGAAGACTACTTTATTTGTATACCATAACGGGCCACCTATACATGGGCATGGGAGTGAGATAAGTTACTCAGGTGATACCACCTTCTGGTCTTTAAAACCAAGAGTGGCTGAGCTCGCAGACATCTACATGTGAAAAATTCAATGCGAGAAGGAGAGAGTGAGCATTTTCTTCTTCTGACAGGGAAGTTTTCAGGTAGCTGTCACACCTATTTGGCCAGATTTTCAGACCTGGAGGTCAGTAAGGTTATGTTGGTGGGTACAGCTACCCTGTGTGTCTCCCCTGGTCACAGCAAGCTACTTACGAGGCACACTGCTCCTGAGCCCACTGGAGAAGAGCCTTCTTTGCAGACATCCGCCATCTTTCTTGGACTTTGGAGCATTTCTTGGCTGGAGGACTTGAGGTAGGAGAGGAGTCAACTGCACTCACACTGTCCAGGGAAGGCTGACTGTAACTGCCAGGAAGAGTCCGGGCAAGCTCCTCAATCTAAGGAAGACATAATCATTGTTAATGTGTAAGGAATCATAAGTTAGCAGCACTGAGACAAAACCTTCAGCCAAAACAAGATCTAAAAAGTATCATTTAACGGTAACAGTTTACTTGTGGTAAAATGAGCACCGCACAAGTCCCTGAACAATGCCATTTGGCACCCGGGGCTACACTTTGGTTTTCTTTCAGTGGACTACTGAAGGCAGGCATCTATTCACCACCCCCACCATGCTTACAGAGCACTACACTGGTGCTCAACATATGTCAATCAAAACTCAACTGAGCTTAATTGAGCTAGTCAAGAAAATTTCTGGAGAGACTGGGTCAATTAAAATGCACCCTTGATTATAAACAATTAAAAAACAAATATACATACAGGAAAAAATAATCAAACACATGGAGATGTTAAGTTTCAAGAGAGAAAAAATTAAAAATAACCTCATTGATCATTTCAGAAATCTAATTGTATACAGCAAGAAGACAGTGTTTTCACTCGTAATGCAGGCAAAAGTTTTTAAAAGATAACAGTAATGAATATTCATATATTGCTGGAAACACATAAATTGATTCAGATTTCTTGGATGGCAATATGATAATACCTACAGAAAATGTTAAAAGACAAATCTAGAAACAGCTGTGTTATTGAAAGATGTACACTTTTTCCCAATAATTTCAGATTTCCCAAATAACCATTAATAGTAGGTGTGACCAACACAATGAACAAACCTGATCTGGTTTGCAAACCGCCTTGCACCTAAAATGGGACCCAGTGCATGTGTATTTATATAAATATATTTATGTAAATATAGACTATTTACCAAAATTGACATGCTGAGCCATAAAGCAAGCCACAGAAATTTTGAAGGACTGAAATAATTCAGATTATATTTTCTGACCATACTGAAATTAAACTAGAACCTAATGAAGATATAAAAAATAAACTTCAAATATTTAGAAATTAAGTCATAGATTGTTATAGAACCCATCAGTCAAATGAGAAATCATAATGAAAAATTTTAAATCTTTTGAACAGAACAAAAATGAAAATATTATATTCTTGGATTAAAAGATGCATTATTTAAGAGATGTCAACTTTTTCCAAATGATTTTATACTTTAATCAATCCTCATTAAAATTCCAGTAGGTTGTGTGTGTAAATTAACAATAAGCTTACCCAATGGTATATCTCAATTACATCTCAATAAAAAAATATTATATGGAGATACAAAGAGCAGAGAAGCCAAGGTAATCTTGATAAACAAGTAGGATAGCACACTATCAGATATCAAGACTGACTGTACAGCTAAAGAAATTAATCTAGTATAGACTTGGTACAAGGATAAATAATGGGACAGAACAATCTGAAAATGGAGCCATACCTACATGACTACTTGATTTATGAAGGTGATACTATAGCGTAGTAGGAAAATGAAGGTCTCTTCAATTAATGTTGGACACGTGGACACGTGAAGCGGGAGAAAGGGGAGGGTTGGATGAACTGGGAGAGTAGCACTGACAATATATACACCACCACGTGTAAAACAGATAGCTGCAGAAAGCTGCTGTATAGTACAGGGAGCTCAGCTCGGTGCTCTGTGATGACCTAGAGGGCTGGGAGGGAGGGAGGCTCAAGAAGGAGGGGTATATGTATACTTATGACTGATTCATGATTTTGAACAGCAGAAACCAACACATGTACAGCAATTTTCCTCCAATTGAAAAAAAAGAGAAAAGCACAGGAAGTGCAGACACTTGCTATCACAGCAAACAGAAGACAAAAAGTGTTCTGGAAATGAGAAAGTTATTCTGCACACAATTGATTTAAAGTTGCCTAGTAATTATACTAGATGTGTTTAGTATCTTTCAAGACCCTATGTAAAGGGACAGTTTTTCTTCCTTATATATCCTAATTATTGGGAAAATGTGATATTTCTTCATTCCCCTGCAAAAAGTATCAGTTTCTGTAAGTTAAGATTTTCAATGCTTATCAATGTCCTTGGTAATCCCTAACTCAAGTCAAGTTCTCAGTAAAGCAAGGGGAAAAAAAAAATTAGTGTTGGGTCAACTGGATAGCCATATGGAAAAAGTAAATCTTGATTGCTTTAACATAACATATTCACACAAATCAATTTATTCTTCTTTTTAACTCTGTATTGAAGTATATTTGATTTACAATGTTGTATTAGTTTCAGGTGTACAGACAAACCAATTCATTCCTGAAAGACTGCAGATCTAAACGTAACATGTGAAATAATTAAGCTTTTAGAGATATGCTGTCCAATATGAGAGCCAGTAGCCACATGTGACTATTTAATTTTTAAATTTAATTTCTCAGACATATTAGCAACACTTTAAGAGTTCAATACCATAGGTTGCTAGTATCTATTATTCTGTACAGTACAAGTATAGAACATACCCCTTATTGCAGAAAGTTCTACTGGAAAGAACTATTCTAGAAAGTAAGAGAATATCTCCATGATATTGGCAATGGGGAAGAATTCTTTAAAAGATATAAAAAGTACTAGCCACCAGAAAAAAAAAGAAGCTGATAAATTTGAACTACATTAAAATTATGAATGTCTGTTAATTAAAGGATTGAAAAGGCAAGTCACAGAGTCAGAGAAGATATGTGCAATTTATATATATACCCAACAAAGGACTTAGATCCAGAATATATTTTAAAATTTCTATAAATCATTACACATAGCAGAATACCTAAAATAAATGTTTTTTTTAAATGTCAAGTATTAGTGAGAATGGTTCCAAATAGGAAAGGAGTACGTCAAGGCTGTATATTGTCACCCTGCTTATTTAACTTATATGCAGAGTACATCATGAGAAACGCTGGGCTGGAAGAAACACAAGCTGGAATCAAGATTGCTGGGAGAAATATCAATAACCTCAGATATGCAGATGACACCACCCTTATGGCAGAAAGTGAAGAGGAACTAAAAAGCCTCTTGATGAAAGTGAGAGAGTAAAAAAGTTTGCTTAAAGCTCAACATTCAGAAAACTAAGATCATGACATCTGGTCCCATCACTTCATGGGAAATAGATGGGGAAACAGTGGAAAGTGTCAGACTTTATTTTCTTGGGCTCCAAAATCACTGCAGATGGTGACTGCAGCCATGAAAGTAAAAGATGCTTACTCCTTGGAAGGAAAGTTATGACCAACCTAGACAGCATATTGAAAAGCAGAGACATTACTTGGCCAACAAAGGTCCATCTAGTCAAGGCTATGGTTTTTCCTGTGGTCATGTATGGATGTGAGACTTGGACTGTGAAGAAGGCTGAGCGCCGAAGAATTGATGCTTTTGAACTGTGGTGTTGGAGAAGACTCTTGAGAGTCCCTTGGGCTGCAAGGAGATCCAACCAGTCCATCCTAAAGGAGATCAGTCCTGGGTGTTCATTGGAAGAACTGATGCTGAAGCTGAAACTCCAGTACTTTGGCCATCTCATTCGAAGAGTTGACTCATTGGAAAAGACTCTGATGCTGGGAGGGATTGGGGGCAGGAGGAGAAGGGGACGACAGAGGATGAGTAGCTGGATGGCACCACCAACTCAATGGACATGAGTTTGGGTGAACTCTGGGAGTTGGTGATGGACATGCAGGCCTGGCATGCTGCGATTCATAGGGTTGCAAAGAGCTGGACATGACTGAGAGACTGAACTGAACTGAAATGATTAGTGAGAATTGGCGCAAAGAATTCTCAAACTATGATAATAGTGCAAATCAGAAAAAGTTCAAAAAACTGTTGGGCAGTGATCTACTGAAGCTAAAGATCATATGCCCTACAGCTTAGCAGTTAACAGTCCTAGATAAATATGCAACAGAAATGAGGCCACCAAAGGCACCAAATGGCATATACAAGAACGTTCTTAGCAGCTTTATTTGTAACAGCTTAAAACTAGCAACAAAAGAAATGTGCGTCAACAGCAGAATGGTAAATAGGTTCTAGAATATTCACGCACTGGTATATTCATACACAGCAATGAAAAGGAAAGACATTAAGAGGATGAATCTCACAGATATGATGTTAAAGAAAATGAATCAGATACAGAAGAGTATTATATAGTGTATGCAAAAGAATTCAGTTATAATTCCCTTTATATTGTGTTTAAAATGGTAAACTAACCAGTGATAAAGATCAAAGTAGTGGTTATCTAAAGGGAAGGAGAGCAGAGACTGGGAGAAGGACCTGGGGCTCTGACATGCTGGCCATGTTCTATCTTTCTATCTTCAGTTACATGGTGGTTACATGGATGTGTTTAATTTATGAAAATTCATCAAGCTCTACACTTAAGATTTGTGCCTTTTTCTCTGTGTGTGTTATACTATTACCAAAATTTCATTTACAATATTAAAACAAAATTTTAAAAAGCTTGTATTTTGCAAACTTAATGGACCGAGAATGCTGTTTTGAGGAATTTGGCCCATAGGAATGATTAAGATTATATAAAAAAGTTTTATCTTAAGGATAAATTTTTTGGAATTGCTTACAGTCACAAAAAACTGTGAACATTTTGAGAGTCCATTAATGAAATATATGCTTTACTATAGAACACCATGCTTCCATTATAATATATATAAACCCAGAAAGATGATAATTAGGATAACTTGAAAACAATATGGACAGCACAATCCTATTTTGTTTAAGACAGACATGCACGAATATATATATTAATTCCTGCTATATTATGTCATGAAGACTGTACATCAAATTAATTGAAGTGGTTATCTGTGAGTGGTGAAATTCTAGATGACTTTCTTTTTATTATCTATGTTGAAATTTAAATTTATATTTCAAATACCCTGAAAAGTATGGAAAAATATTTAACATGCCTATGAATTATTAAATTTTAACATTTTACCACATTTAGTTCATAATTTTTAAAGAAACAAAACACAGTTTGAGCCTCTGTCTTTGTGCATTCAATTCCATTTCCTTCCCTTCCCAGAGGAAAAATCTCCAAATCCTAAATTTAGTTTTCATCATCCTCATGCATATTATTCTACTATAACTACAAATATAGGTAATCAGAAATGATACAAAGTCTCCCTTTGCAAATGATACAAAGTCTATTTTGTACCAACTATAGGTATACTACTGCTAAGTCACTTCAGTCGTGTCCGACTCTGTGCGACCCCAGAGACGGCAGCCCACCAGGCTCCCCCGTCCCTGGGATTCTCCAGGCAAGAACACTGGAGTGGGTTGCCATTTCCTTCTCCAATGCATGAAAGTAAAAAGTGAAAGTGAAGTCGCTCAGTCGTGTCTGACTCTTAGCGACCCCATGGACTGCAGCTTACTAGGCTCCTTCATCCATGGGATTTTCCAGGCAAGAGTACTGGAGTGGGTGCCACTGCCTTCTCCTATAGGTATACAGAAATGATACAAAGTCTCATTTTGTTTGAAATTTTATATAAATTAGTTATGTTACTTTCTATTTTTCCTAAAATAAGCACTTGCTTTCCATATAATTTAAAAAAATTTTTTTATTATTATTTTTTTTTACTTTACAATATTGTATTGGTTTTGCCATACATCAACATGCATCCGCCACGGGTGTATGGATATAAATTCCCCATATAATTTTTAAAGTTATTTTTAAAGTAATTATGGAGATAACCTACATGTAAACTTTTTAAGTAGCTCCAGAAAACATGCACTAATTCAAAATTCCAGGCCTGAAAGTATGTATTTATCAATCCTAAGTGTCATAAAGTCAGGACTCTAATCATCTTATCTGCTATTATTTTCTTAGTGTCCTAGCACAAAAGCAAGCACATAGTAGGTGCTCAAAAATACTCATGGAATGAAAGAAAAGTTATGAGTCAGTCTTGGGACAGAACAAGACATTGCAGGACTATTAGAACAGACAAGGGACCTCAAAAATGGGGAGATTTTTACCAAGTTTAGTGGGTTAGTTTTCCAGAATTTACTCCAAAAGCTTCCTATTCTCTCTTCTGCCAGAGTAAACAAAAATTTACCACGGCAAGTCCTATTCAGGCTGGGGCTGATACATATATGCTATTTCAGTATATCATGATAATTTAGCATTCAATTTTCAATTGAAGAGTAACGTAAGTGACAAAAGGTCAGCTATATGGTTTTCACCTGAAAAGACTTCCAAAGGGGCCCATTTCTAAAGAAGCTCCAGCGTCGTCACACTTCTGCGCTACACTTATTTTATACCGTGGTAATTAGAAGAGGAACACTTTTCATATCAAACTACTCACATGAAAGTGCAGTATAATTGTCCAAATGAGGCCAAGAACAATGGATGGGTTTCCATCTATGATATCAGTAACATGAATATTTATTAGCTTGATCTGGAAAAGAAAAATGCAGGTTAGAAAAGAGAAAATATTTCACAGCATTAATCTCCCCAACTAATTTTCATGTGAATTTCATACTCACTGATTGGTTTTGTAGGAATGTCAGAGCATTTTCTATATTGATTCTACACTGGAATGTATTAGATCCTTTATCTCGAGGCTGAGATTCAAGCAAAATATATTACTCAGAAATGTGATTTTTTTTTAATCCACAAAATTTCTTAATGTCGTTTTAAAAGCTTGCCGACTTAATTTTAAAAACTTACCAACTGCTGTCCTGAGAGTACTTCCAGCAGGTCCAGGAGGACATGCCCCTTTTTAATGTCTGTGAACAGGTCTGTTACAACTGAGGGAGGGGTGTGCTACCAAAGGTCACGAGAAAAGTAATCGTTAACAGTTTGGAACAACAACATGGTAACATTAAGAATCTCATAAATGTGCTTTAGGATCTCTGCAAAAGCTAAGATTCGGTAGCGATTTTCTTCTTAATTAACAGGATGATAGAAAACACACAAAGTTCCACATTCAAACATGTTAAGGAAAGAAGTGAACTTAACTCACAGTAGATTTCCAATAATACAACACCCTTTCAGCTTTCACTGACAGCTTAAAACCTGCGCGGAGAAGTGGCATTCAAGATAGTCAGAATCAGCCAATAGTGACCCATCTGGAGAGGAGATTACATTTCTGAAATAACCTGTTTATGAATTGATTCTTTTTAGAACTACAAGCATTGGGCTAGGATGGGTGGCCTGTGAGAGAGGCTCATTCATTTTTGTATCTAGGTTACCCAGGCACTTGGCATCACTGAGAGCCAGGGTGACACAGAGATTAAGATCAAGGTCTCGGGTCCAGACTGCCTGGGTTTGCATCCCAGTGTGATCACTCATGGCTTCCCTGGTGGCTCAGATGGTAAAGAATCTGCCTGCAATGCGAGAAACCCAGATTCGATCCCTGGGTCGGGAAGATACCCTGGAGTAGGAAATGGCAACCCACTCCGGTAGGCTTGCCTGGAGACTTCCATGGACAGAGGAGCCTGGTGGGCTTCATGAGCCCATGCATGGGGTTGCATGAGCAGCTAACACCACACTACTACATTATCACTTGTAAGCTGTGGGACCTTCGAGAAGTCACACAACTTCTCTGTGCCTTACATTCCTTGTTTTTTAAATAGAAACAATACTATCTATATCATGGGATGTTGCAAATTCAATGAAATGTAATGAGTAGTCAGTACATTTAAAGAACTTAACAGTGTCTAACATAACAGTCAATATATAGGACTTCCATTATAATTACATTTGATAAAACAGATGTTGCTGCTTTAAATATTTTATAGCACTGTCTCCCACATCCTTAACAGAAGTGCCCAAGTGCCCCCTTTTAGTGTTGGGAAAGAATAACAAATATATCAAAACAGAATACCAAAGATCAAGGTGACATTCAACACATATTTTCAATCTGTCACCATTGCCATTTTGGAGACCAAAACAGGAGAGAACAGGAGGAATCACTTAAATATATTTTTAGCTTGATTTGCTCTGTTTTTCCTCACCTTTGCCAACTGTGAGTTTATCCAGCAGGTGAAGGTTTTCTTCTGAGTGTCTTCCTGTTCCGCTGTTTAAAAAGGACACTGGCAGTTAGAAAATGAGAAGCCTCAGAAGCCATTTGAACAAATCAGAGCATTAAAGGTCTGTCACTTTGGGAATGTACGTGTGTCTCACAATCTTATAAACTTTCTTGGAATTTAGTCTAAATTTCAGATGTTTGTCCAAGAAATGTTTTGGAAATAACATGTTGATATGAGATTTTTTTCAAACCCACAGATTAACTGCAAGAGACAATGGTTTTTTAATACTTTTTACTGACAAAAGAATTAAGCCCCTACATAACCTTGACAGGGCTGTACAAAGACCTGTAAAGAAGAAAAAAAAAAAGTTGATAATCCTAAAGGACTTGCAGTCTAAGCCAACAACACTTGGAATGTCAGATAAACCCAGAACACCTGAAAACATCCTAAAGGCTCATAAAGTCGTGGCAGTTTAGTTTTGACATTTATCATGAAGAATATATTGCCACTGAATTCACCATAAATGAGCTGCAATTAGAGTCAGAGACCTGAGTTCAAATCCTGCCTCTGTTACTGAGTAGCTGTGGGACATGGAGTAGGTTCCTCGTGGGCAGTACACACTGCGAGAGACTGTTAGTGATTCACTCGAAGTGAACGGACCTTGGCAACGAGGAAACACAGAGCAAGTGCCAGCTCTCATTCTGACTAACCGGGAAGAGGGTCCCAGGAAAGATCTGAACACTCGAGGTGGGTCTTCTCTTCCTTCCCGGGGCAAGAGAGAGCCCTACACTGACACCATGCTTCCCCTACACTCTGACTTCCTCCTACATCACAAGCTGCCATTGCTCTTTCTCTCACACTTCATATCCAAAGCCTCAGGAAATCCTCTTAGGTCCACCTTCAAAATACATCCAGAATACGACCACTTCTCCCCACCTTCACTATAACGATCCTGGTCCATGTTAACTCAGATCAGGAAACTGCTCTGCTCCAAACTGTGCAAGGGCTCCTCACTTCACTCCTTAAAATGGCTACAAGCCCCACACCACCTGCCCTCTGCCCTCACCCCACCATCTTCCTTATGCTCATTCCACTCCAGCCATTCTGGCCTATCTGGTTTTTTGTTTATTTGTTTGTTTTTTCAAATTTCTCCAGACACATTCCCACCTGAGGGCTTTTGCACTGCTCTCTTTTCTTCCAGGAATACTCTTACTACAGCTATCCCCACAAGCTAACTCCCTCATCTCCTTCAAATCTTGGTTTAAGTGGCACTCACCTGTAAAGGTCTATTCTGACCATCCTAGTTTAAACTGTAACAACCCTTCTTCTGCCTGTGGTCCGGCTTGATTTTTTTTTTTTCTACAGTACTTACCACCTTTAACATCCTATGTAAGCTACATATGTAGTATTGTTGTTCAGTCGCTCAGTTGTGACCCACTCTTTGTGAACCCATGGACTGCAGCATGCCAGGCTTCCCTGTCCTTCCACCATCTCTTGGAGTTTGCTCAAACTCATGGCCATTGAATCGATGACACCATTTATCCATCTCATCCTCTACCACCCGCTTCTCCTCCTGCCCTTAATCCTTCCCAGCATCAAGGTCTTTCCCAACGAGTCGGCTCTTCGTATCAGGTGGCCAAAGTACTGGAGCTTCAGCTTCAGCATCGGTCCTTCCAATGACTATTCAGGGTTGATTCCATTTAGGACTGACTGGTTTGATCTCCTTGCTGTCAAAGGGACTCTCAAGAGTCTGTTCCAGCACCACAGTTCATCGGTTCTTCAGTGCTCAGCCTTCTTTATGTTCTAACTATCACCATGTGTACATGACTACTGGAAAAACCATAGCTTTGACTATACAGACCTTTGTCAGTAAAGTGATGTCTCTGCTTTTTAATACGCTAAGTTTGTTATAGCTTTTCTTCTAAGAAGCAACAGTCTTTTAATTTCATGACTGAAGTCACCATCTGCAGTGATTTTGGAGCCCAAGAAAATAAAGTCCGTCACTGTTGTCTTTTCTTCCCCCATCTATTTGCCATGAGTTGATGGGAACAGATGCCATAATCTTTGTTTTTTGAATGTTGAGTTTTAAGAAAGCTTTTTCACTCTCCTCTTTCACCCTCATCAAGAGGCTCTTTAGTTCCTCTTCACTTTCTGCCATAAGGGTGGTGTCATCTGCATATCTGAGGTTATTTGATATTTCTCCCAGCAATCTTGATTCCAGCTTGTGCTTCATCCAGTCCAGCATTTCACGAGATGTACTCTGCATATAAGTTAAATAAGCAGGGTGACAATATACAACCTTGACATGTTCCTTTTCTGATTTTGAAACAGTCTGTTGTTCCATGTCTGGTTCTAACTGCTGCTTCTTGATTTGCGTACAGGTTTCTCAGGAGGCGGGTAAGGTGGTCTGGTATTCCCATCTCTTTCAGAATATTCCACAGTTTGTTGTGATCCACACAGTCAAAGGCTTTAGCATAGTCAATGAAGCAGAAGTAGATGTTTTTTGGAATTCCTTTGATTTTTCGATGATCTAACGGATGTTGGCAATTTGATCTCTGGTTCCTCTACTGTTTGTAAATCCAGCTTGAACATCTGGAAGTTTTTGGTTCACATACTTTTGAAGCCTGACTTAAAGGATGTTGAGCATGACCTTGCCAGCATGTGAAATGAGTGCAATTGCGCGGTAGTTTGAGCATTCTTTGGCATTGCCGTTCTTTGGGATTGGAATGAAAACTAAACTTTTCCAGTCCTGTGGCCACTGCTGAGTTTTCCAAATTTGCTGACATATTGAGTGCAGCACTTTCACAGCATCATCTTTTAGGATTTGAAATAGCTCAGCTGGAATTCCATCATCTCCACTAGCTTTGTTTGTAGTAATGCTTCCTAAGGCCCATTTGACTTCACACTCCAGGATTTCTGGCTCTAAGTGAGTGATCACACCATCATGGTTATCCAGGTCATTAAGACCTTTTTTGTACAGTTATTCTGCATATTTTTGCCACCGCTTCTTAATATCTTCTGCTTCTGTTAGGTCCTTACCGTTTCTGTCCTTTACTGTGCCCATCTTTGCAATAAATGCAAATAAATAAAATGTTCCCTTGGTGTCTCTAATTTTCTTGAAGAGATCTCTAATCTTTTCCATTCTATTGTTTTCCTCTATTTCTTTGCATTGTTCATTTAAGAAGGCTTTCTTATCTCTCTTTGCTCTTCTTTGGAACTCTGCATTCTGAGGGGTATATGTTTCCTTGTCTCCTTTGCCTTTCACTTCTTTTCTCAGCTAGGCCTTCTCAGACAACCCATTTTGCCTTGCTGCCTATCTTTTTCTTGGGGATGGTTTTGATCACCACTTCCTGTACAATGTTACAAACCTCTGTCCACAGTTTTTCAGGCACTCTGTATATCATATATGTTGTAGGTTTATCATTTAATGTCTTGCTCTCCTCACAATAGAATTTAAGCAGCACATAAGCAAGATGTTTCATCTGTGAAACATTCCAGGGCCTGGAAGAGTCTGGCCAGATTCTAAATAAATATTTGCTAAAAGAGTAGGAATAACAATAATTTTACTAATTATTATTGTTATATTTTATTTACTCTATACTGAGAAGGTCAAATCTACCTTTATGTGTTTGCATTCCTTCTTTGAAAAGCTGTCTGTTCTATCTTCTAAAACACTGTTTTCCTTTGACTCTTCCCATTCACCCCTATTAATCTCTAACACGGTTAAATTGAAATGGTTGACATGACACCTAGTTTGAGTTCTTAAAAATGTTTTGATCTGATGAGAGCTCAGGGTGAGAAAATGAAGAGAACCTGAGTAAACGGAATTTTAGGGTCTTTATAATTATAACTAGAGATTAAAGATGCACTGAACCTTGGTGGATTTCCTCAACTTTTTAAATCCATTTCATTTTTTCTGTATTACCAGCTGAAATTAGTTGTAGCTCATTTACACCTTAAAGGGTGCTCAATAATCGAGCACCCAATCTATAATCTACACAAACAAATATAAAATAACCAAAAATTTTACGTAATTTGATTAACATCTAATAAAAACAAGGAGAAAAACAGTAAGATGAGCAGTCAGTACAAATCCCCACCCGGAACTCTACTGTTAGCAATTGAAATCTTCATGAAAAGCTTTAAAAAGGAAATTTCATGGCTTTTAATGAATGCGTTGTCCAAATCCAGGATACTTGGTCATCCTGGAAATCAGAAACCTTCAAATGCAACAAGGACCCTTTGCTAACAGCAAACAAAGATGTCCCAGGTGTCATTAAACACCTTTATAACCACTTGATTGAATGCTTTGTCCTTGCCATGTCACTTATCCCTTGACACTCTTTCCCACACTTCCATACTGTCTTACCCTTGAAAAGTGCTGTTAATTCAACAGGAATCAGAGCCAAATAGCTCACCCTATGGCAGGATAAGTAACCTTTTGTTCTTTTCAAAGGTTGACCCATTGGGGAAAAAATAATTGAGATCTACATGCTTTAAAGCAACTTGATTTGAGTGGGTGAGATTTTATTAATGTTGGGTTTTATTTTTTAAACTTTCAGAGTAACTTTCTAACAAAATAATAAAACTTTTCACAGAATGGCATGAAGAGAATAGGACCTTTTATTTTTTTATTCTATTTCTTTAATTTTTTTAAATTTAATTTAATTTTATATTGGAGTACAGTTGTGTTAGTTTCAGGGGTATAGCAAAATCATTTATATATATATATACACACACACACACACCTGTTATTTTTCATATTCTTTTACCATATAGGTTATTAAGAGTATTGAGTAGAGTTTCCTGTGCTATACAGTCTTTGTTGATTATCTATTTTATATATAATAGTATGTACATGTTAATCTCAACTTCCTAATTTATTCCTCCTCCCCACTTTTCCCCTTTGGTAACCATAAGTTTGTTTTCTAAGTCTGTGAGTCTATTTCTGTTTTGTAAATAAGTTCATATGTGTCATTTTTAGATTCCACATTTAAGTGATATCATAAGATAGTTGTCTTTCTTTGTCTGACTTACTTCACTTAGCATGATAATCTCTAGGGCCATTCATGCTGCTGCAAATGGCATTACTTCATTCTTTTTTATGGCTGAATAGTGAGAATAGGACTTTTTAATCAGCAGACATTAGGGATGGAAAAAAACAAAAGCAGAAAGAGAATAATAAAATCTACCATAATGATGAGTTTTTAAAAATACCAAGGAGTAGAGAGAGTGAGAAATTCTGTCTCCTAATTTTTTTAAGGCAAATAAGAAATATGTATAAGGCAGGAAAATGTAGTCAGTGAATTTTATTCAGGCCCATATTAGGTGTCCTTGATTATCATTCTTGGAAAAAATCTGGCTGAGTTTGAGAAAGGAGGCATAGAAGGAAAAGATTTTCTCTAGGTGTCATTACCATAAAAATAACATTTAATCCCTGAGTTTGTTCTTATTCAATCTGCCTTTTGTGAGCTAGCAACTCATATCTTTAGCTGGAGGGGAACTTAAATGAAAACAAATTGAGTTAAGCTCAATTAAAGAGGGTGGATTATAAATTCATTACTAAGCTCATTATAAAACTACCATGGCCACTGGGTCTCAGCAAGGTCCAGTTTCACAAAAGTTCATCTAAAATGTTGACTCCAGCAGTCCTTCCCATTATTAAAAGTCACCCAGGCATAAGAATCTCTAATTTACATTTTCACTAAAATACAGAGGAATGCATTACTACAATGTGGCTTCTCCAAGAATGTTCTCTACTGCATGAGATCACCAAGGAAGCTTTGTAATCTCCTTCTATCCAGGAATTTCCCTTTCTACTGGTGGATTACTGATTACAGGTTTACTGCACATGGCCCCAGATTTATTACTTGGATCTTTCATTCTCCTCATTAAAATCTTTTGATCATTCCCTAATTCCTTAATGAATTCTTAGTCTAACATTCTAGGTCACTCATAATCTGACTCTGATCAACTTTTTCCTGACTCATCTCCCATAACTTCTCCACTCATATCCTACTGCCCTAGCCAAACCAGAGTATCTACAGTCCCCCAATTGAGTTGCACTGTTTTCTGCATCAATATGCTATGTACCCTCTGGATTGGACAATTCTTCCATATCCCTCTGGACCCACAGAAACCCCAGCACCCAGCACATGGTGGGTGTTAGATCGACATTTGTTAAAATAAGACATATCCTGTTCAATGTTCCCTTTGCAAAACAGAAATAGTCTCTTCTGGCTCCGGCTTACCACAACACTTGTTGGATCTTTTTTTTTTTAATCTTTACCATTAGAAAGTATATAATCCTCATAAAACATTTTTTTCAAACAGTAATAGAATTCAAAGTTATTCTTAACTTCCCCAAACACCCACTTTCCTTGCCCTGAGACAACATTAATTAACAATCTCCTGTACATCCCTTCTAGATTAGGCAGGCAAAGAAAAGAAATTCTAAAGGGCAAGGATTGTTTGGATTGGTCACTGGGTCTCCAGCTCCAAGAAGTAAAAGACAGTCAAAACTTGTCGACTGAATGAATGAATCTATATGTAAATTAATTACTATACATGATATTTTTAAAGTTGATAATTCAAAATAAACATGATTTAGGTACACTATTTAAATCAGAAAAGCAGCTGTTGAACCATAAGAAAATTTTTAAAAGATCATAAACCTTCCACATCAACAGGAAGGAAGAAAATTATATCTGGCTAGTAAAAAGAACAAAGTAGATATATATGTGCCCGTGTGTGTGTGTGTGTATTTTCTTAAGTGAAAGAGAGCAAGTTATAAAGTAACGGGTTTATAATGATCCCATCTGTATTTTTATGACAGGATAGTTTTGTTTTGTTTTGTTTCAGTCTGACGGTCATTACCGCTTGCTGCTCACATACTGCAGTCATGCACTGCACGTGGCTTCTCTCCTACTCAGTGTACAAACCTTAAAACTAAACTTTTATCCTTTTGTGCTTTTGCTTCCTCTTAACCCAGTGCCATGTAGAGAAGAGATACTCAATAAATTTAGCTGACTGAAAGATTTAGTAAAGATGAAAAGACTGAGGCTCAAACTGAACTTGTCGTTGCCTGGAGAAGAATTTATTGGCAACTGTTACTAGGCCTAGGTCTTATCCTAATCCTTGTTTTAAAAACCCCTGGGCAACTTTAGACACAGCTGGGGAGGGAAAGAGGGGGACACATGGAGAAAGTAGCATCAACATATATACACGATCATGTGTAAAACCGATAGCTGGTGAGAAGTTGCTGTATAACACGGGGAGACCAGTCTGGCACTCTGGGATGACCTAGGGGGTGGGATGGGGGAGAGGGGAGTATATATTTTATACATATAAAAATAATGTATAATTATGGTTGAGTCACGTTGCTGTGAGCAGGAACCAACACAACATTGTAAAAATTAAAAAACAACATAAACTCAAAAAAATAAAGTGAATAAATAAAAACCCCTGGGCAATTTCTTTCTCCTGCTAAGAAAATGTCTTGAACAAAAGACCATGTACTAATGAGACCCTGTTTCTCTCCCCTGAAACAATCCTGCCAACTCCCTTGTTAGTTGGGACAGCCACAGTAAGGATAAATAAATTCAGTAAGACAATAATACAACACATTTTAGCCACGTGTTCCAACAGCCATCCCAAAGAATCTTACCCAAGCTGTTATCCGAGAGAAAGGGAACTAAAAACAATAAGGCCACCTCTTCTATTGTTTCTCAAGGAGATGATAACAAATAGAAATAAATGAAGAAACAAATTAAGAGAAAGAAAACACACAGGCATGCACAATCAAAACAAGAAAAGCCTAAAATATCTTAGGAATAAACAGGAAAAGGCCTGTGACTGAGCTACCAAAGGGGAGACTGTTAACCAATAGAGAAAGCAAGGCGACAACTTACAACACATTTTCTTGCAACGAACCATACGCCAAACAAAGAAGAAAGAAAAATAAACAGTACCAAGACTGAGGCCTTACTTACTGAATCAGAAGAGTGAGTTTAGAAGCTAAGTCTTTGCTAACATATCTTGTAAGCACAGTATGCAAACATGTCTCTACCTCAAAATTCTTTTCATTCAAGTACTTCCTCCCTGGAGAACCTACATTGTCGCTACGGAAAAGGAAAAAACAAGAAACAGCAATGGACTGTCAAACCAGCATTCCAGGACTGAAACCACACTCTACCTCCCTACTTCTCGCCAAACTTGCTCTCATCTGTGTTTTCGTCTCCTGGGTTTGACGCCACCATCTTTCATCAGCCCCAGGTACAGCCTATTGCCAAATCCTGCCAACTTTGCTCCACGTGGCTCTGGCAGATGCACTTCCCTCTCTACATCTGATGGCCCTCCTGCCTCATCTACCATCAGCTCTGCTGCAGACTGCAGCCACGGCCAATCAAGTCGGCTCTGCTCCCTTCAATCTATTCTCCACTTCAACTAGTAAATCTGCCCACAGCATCTTTTCCACCTTCGGATGGTTTCTCTCTGCTCTGAGGATCAAAAGCAGAACGGCCTATAAAGCCCTGCGTGGTTCACCCACAGCATCTCTCCAGCCTCAGCACATATTAACACTACCCTTTCCTGGTGCCCAGCGCTCCAGACACTCCATCTTCCTCCAGGACCTCTAGAAGTTATGTTCCTGCTGCCACACCTGTTTGTACCACGCTTCCCCTTCACGTACTTAACTTCTAATTACACACAGGGCTCAGCTCAATAGTTGCATCCCAAAGGAAACCTAAGCCGATTTGTCTTCCTCTACTACTTAAGCACTTGCTTCAACTTATAATCACTGACAAGTCTAAGAGCATGGACTCTAGAGGCAGACTACCTGAGTTTGATCCATGTTTGCCACACATACAAGCTGTGAGCCTCAGTCTTCTCATCTGTAAAATGGGGACAGCAGTGCCTACCTCAGAGTTGTTAAGAGGATTAAACACTTGTGATGTAGATCAGAGATCAACAACTGATAACCCCAAAGGCCAAATGTAGCCTATCGCCTATTTTTGTAAATAAAGTTATTTTGGAACACAGATACATTCGTTTATTTACATATTGTCTGTAAAATGTACATATTGTCTGTTCATGCTAAAATGGCAAGTTGCATAGTTGTGGCAGAGACCATACGGACCTCCAAGTTAAAATATTTACTACTTTGTTCTTTACAAAAAAAGGCTACCAATCCTTGGCCCAGCCTATGCTCGAGCTATACAAATGAATATTAGCTACAACATGGATGAGTGTTGAAATCATTATGCTAACTGAAAGAAGCCATCACGAAATACCACACAGTATATGATTCCATTTGTATGAAACATCCAGAACAGGACAATCTATAGACACAGAAAGTAGACCAGTGTTTGTTCAGGGCTGATACAAGGAGGAGGAGAAGGTTTTGGAATAATATTGAAAGGGTATGGGGTTTCTTTGGGGGTGGGGGGATGATAAAAACATTCTAAAATTAAGTGTGATGGTTGCACAACTTTGTGAGTATAGTAAAAATGACTGAATTGCACTATAAGTGGGTGAGCTGCATGGTATGTGAATCACATCTTGAATTATATCTCCATAATGCTGTTACCCCCAAAACAGCGGCTAAGACCTGTGAACTTCTTTGATTACTATCTGCTTCCTCGTTAGCCTGTGAGCCCCAGGAGAGCACAGGCCAACCCTGATTCTGCTCCTCATCTTGCGTGCAGTACGTACCCCTGTGCATTTCATGTTGTTCGGATTCAAAAAGTATTTGTTGGTTATCTGGCTGGAAGGTGCGAGTGGGGCTTTGCTGCTATTTTTCCCCAGTCAATCCAGAGATTTAAGGTCTTAGTTGGCTGGGAAACGCTGTGACACACAGCAAGGAATTTCTGCTCTGGGCCTTAGCATGTAGGATCCAGCCAGGTCGTGTAGCCACATGAGGCAACCGCGCCCTCATGCAAACACCTGAGACCTTCACACCGAGGCTTTTGTTTCCAGCCACTCGGAACACAGCTCCTGGCTCTCTGCAAAAACAAACTTTGCACTTCCAGCACATGAAAATGAGCCCGCAATGCAAATAACATGCCTAGGATCTGGGGTGCTTTTTGTTTCTCTTCTTTCTTACCCTCTTCTGACTCACCTGGGTTGCTCAATAAAAAAAATCTGTGGAATGAATAAATCAAAGAGATGACCACATTTCTTTTAACACATATTTCTCACTCCCTACTACTTTTTAACAACCACATTAATACTGTGAGCACTTTTCTTCTGAAAATCACCTTCCTCTGAAGGTGTGAGCCTGAACACCTTCCATTTGAGCCAGCTGTCCAAACACCTCTGACTTCTGAGTTCAAAAGAGCCAGACTGAGCTAAAGGGATGGTGCTGTGGTTACAAATCTAGGATTCTTACACTTTTGAACGCCAGCTAATCAACTGGAGGTCAAAGGTTAAGTGCAGGGTTCTATGCCCCAATTCCCAGAGATTCTGACTGAGGGGGATCACACAGCTCACTCTGAGAAACCCCTCGCTAAAGTAATTAGATGGGTTTATACGTGTGACTTATTCTTGAAAAAATACAAGGGAACAGGAAGGACCTAGCAAAAACAGTAATGAAATAATAAACTCTGAGATGTTAACATAATGAATTAATAACTCAAATATAAATCTATTCTAATTTATGGGGATCCTAAGACACACTTCAAGGGACTCAGAAGGCATGCCATGTCCAGGAATAAGTAGGACTCAAGGGTAAGGTACAATGAAACTATTTCCTTAAACTTTCCAGGAATGGTAACCCACTCCAGTATTCTTCCCTGCAGTTAGAGGAGCCTGGCAGGCTACAGTCCATGGGATCCCAGAGATCAGACATGACTGAGCAAATAACATTTCATTTTCATTTCTAGTCAAGTGCTCAGGCAGGCATTCTGTAAATGAGTAAACTGTAGATACAAAAGATGAAGGATTTGTAGCCACTCATGCAATAAGCATTTATTGAAAATCTACTATGTCCTGGATACTGTGCTCTAGATGTCACACCTGGCTGAGAGAGAAATTCAAATCCAGATGCGTCTGATACCAAAATCCATGTTCTTTTCATTATAATTAAAAATCATCTGAAATGCCAGATCTATGTCTCCTCCAGCTACCACCCTATTTCTCTCCTCCCCTTCAAACCCGAACTTCTTGAAAGAATTGTCTACCCTGGCTGTCTTCACTTCCTCACCTACCACACACTTCTCAACCCACAAAAATCTGGCGTCTACCCCTGCCTCTCCACTTAATTCTCAGCTGGGCCACTTATAATATGCCCACTGCTAACCTCATGGATACTTGTCAGTATTTTTTGGACTTCTGAAACTTTATTTACTACCCTCTCCTTCTTGAAATATTCTCTTAGGATTCCATGATACCACACTCAGCTGGTTTTCTACTTGTCTGGACACCCCTTCCAAGCCCTACTATGGGTTTGTTTGGCTTCTTTTATCTCTGGAATGTTCTGGCTAGGCCCTTCTTCTCTTTCTCTAGATTCTGTCATCTACTCCCACGGAACAAATTACCATTTATACACTCATCACTTCCCATCTTTACCTTCAGCCCAGGTGTCCATTTCTCCTGAGCTGTGTGTATGTTTACCCCACTATCTTCTGGGTATCTCCACTTCATTATTTCAGGGACACTCCAAACTCAACATTTCCAGAACTGAGTTACCATCTCAACCAACTCCCTCTGCCACCAAAGTTGTTCTGCATCTTTTCCCCAGTGCATGGCTCCATCGTTTGTTCGTCTGCTGAAGAATAAACCTGAGTCATCTTTGATACTTGCTACTCCCTCCCTTTCCCACACCCACTCAATCAAAAAGCCCTGATAATTATCTCAATAAAACTGAAATAAAAAAAAATGTTTCATATGACATCCCTTATACGTGGATCCTAAAAAAAAAAAAAAAGAGGGGGTACAAATGAACTTACTTACAAAATAGAAGTAGAGTCATGGATGTAGAAAACAAATGTATGGCTACCAGGGCATGAAGGGGAAGGAATAAATTGGGAGATTGGAATTGGCATATACACACTATTATATATAGAATACATAACTAATAAGGACATAGTGTATAGCTCAGGGAATTCTACTCAATACTCTGTAATGGCCTATATGGGAAAAGAATAAAAAAAAAAAGTGTGGATATGTGTATACGTATAACTGATTCCTGATGGCTTCCCTGCTGGCTCAGATGGTAAAGCGTCTGCCTACAATTCGGGAGACCCAGGTTTGATCCTGGGTCGGGAAGATCCTCTGGAGAAGAAAATGGCAACCCACTCCAGTACTCTAGTCTGGAAAATTCCATGGATGAGGAGCCTGGTAGGCCACAGTCCACGGTCGCAAAGAGTCGGACACGACTGAGCGACTTCACACTTTCACTAGGACTGATTCACTTTGCTGTGCCCCTGAAACTAACACAACACTGTAAATCAACAATACTCCAGTCAAAATTTAAAAAATAAATAAATAAAATAAAAATCTTTTAATTTCAAAGCTCTGAAAATTGGGCCTATTGGATATCTCTGGATACCCATTTCTCTCTATTTGTACTGGCGCCTCCTAGATCAGGACACAATTATGCCTCAGTTAGACTTTGGTAACAGCTCCCCCTAGGTGATTTCTGCATCACCAGTTCTGAATAAGCTTCTACTCAGAATGCTTCTGTTGCCTTCTCTTGGTCTTAAGAAAAATGTCAAACCTCTGTACACTTACATGACTTCAGTTTTTAAAAAAATTTTAGTGTCTTTATTGAATTTGTTACAATATTGCTTCTGTTTTATGTTTTGGTTTTTTTTGGCTGAAGGCATGTGGGATCCTAGCTCCTCGACCAGGGAACCAACCCACACCCCCTGCATTGGAAGGCAAAGTCTTAACCACTGGACCACCAGGGAAGTCCCTACATGACTTTGTCTTTTCACACTCTCCTTAAAACTCCAAACTTCAGACTCACTGAACATCCATTTCCTTGAATGTGCCACGTTCAGACATCTTCTGGCTTTGATACGCTGTCACCACTGCCTGAAACCCTCTTTCCATCTTCAGCCTTCTCATCTGTTAACACATCAGGTCTAAGCTTAGAAACCACTTCCTATGGGAAGCTCTCCCTGATCCTCAAGTCTGAGGGAGGTGTTCCCACTCTGAACTTCTACAGCACCATGCCACCTCCCTCCCGTAGCACACATCATACTATACCGCCAATAGACTGGTGTGTATCTTTGTTTCAGGACAGCAAAAGCTATGTGCCATTCCCTGTGCTCAGTACAGTGTCTTATATGTCACAAGCATTTTACAAAATAACTTGCTTAGTAACAAATAAATACATGAATGGGGCCCTAGGGAAAAAACGAACCTATACTTAGGGAAAGCACAACCATTAATGGAGTGGTATCTCTTACTTTTAAAAAATCCCGTTTTCTTTCAACAAGTACCTGATATCATCCAAATCTCTTGAAATGTTAAGTCACTGTTTCTGCTTCCTCACCTCTCATTTTCTCCTTAATTCACTCCAGTCAGGCCTCCACCTCACCACCTGAGTGTAGCGAATGTGTTTGAGCCACCAACTGACACTATGAGCCCAAATCCAGTGGCCATTTGTCTACTCAACACAATTGACCATATCCTCTTCTTGAAATATCTTTATGGAGGGGTTTCCAGCCCATCAGCTTGCCTAGTTTTCCTTCTTTGGCTTTGACCAATCCTCAGTGTTCTTTGCCTGTCTCCTCCCTCTTCTGTTTGACCTCTGAACACCTAAAAGGTGTTCAAGACCTAAAAGGGCTGCTCTAGCTCCACAGGTGATCTCAGTTTGTGGCTTTAAATCTAAGTACACCAGCCATATGCTGATAGCTGTCAAGTCTCTAGAAGTCTAGAACTTTGAATCCTGATATCCAGTTATCTACTGGACATCTCCACTTGGATATCAAATAAGCATCTGATATCTATCGTGGAAAAAATAAATGCTTGATTTCCCCCAAAAGTTGTTTATCCGCCAAACTTCCTCTTCATAATAAATGGTATAACCAACTGCTTAACTGCTCAAGGCAAAAATTTAGAAATTATCCTTAATTTCTCCTATAATTCACCCCCACACATCCCAACATTCACAAATATCCTTTGGAAAAAAAAAAAAATCCATGGTTCTTCATCCCATTGCTACCACCCTGGTCCAAATTCTATGATATCTCACCATGGTTACAACAAAACTGGCTTTCCTGTTTCCCCTCCCACTCCCAGATAATCCCCTCTCCACCCAGCAGCCAGAATAATCTTTTGGAAAATGTACATCAGATCATGTTACTCCCTTGATTAAAATTTTCCAAAGGTTTCCCTTCCACACACGTTAACTTTAGAGCTGACGAATCCCTGCCTGACCAAGCTCTGCCTTGCCCTGCTCTCCAGTACCAATCACACTGCCCCTGGTCCACCACAATCCAACCACACCAGGCTCCCCTGGCTCCACAAATTCACCAGGTTTGTTTCTACTTTTGAGCTTTGCCTTGAGCCATTGCCTCAGACTAGAATGTTCTTCCCTAGTTCTTTGCACAGCAGCTCCATCATGTTATTCAATCTCTCCTTAAGTGTCTTCTCCTTCTCTGACAACCTGATCTAAAGAAGACACCCAAACAACAATTACATAAATCCATTTTTAATATTTGATATTTTTTGTTATTTATTGTTTGTCTCTCCAATTGAAATGCATGGACACAAGAAGTTTGTTGGAGTCGTTCATCTCAATAATCTTGCAAAAGAGTGCTTGATTAAAAAAAAATAGTGCTTGATACAAGTGGTGTTTCAAGGAACACAGGTTGCATGAATATATTAGTGAATAGATTGACCTGTATTCATAAAAACTGTAATTATGCAATGAAGCAGTTCAGTGCAAATTCACCTGTACTTTTGAAACATTTTGTTTTGAAGACATCAAACCACCCTGGAAGTTCTGCCAAGTAAACATTCAAACTGAGGCAGAGGGAGGCACACAGCAGAACTAGTTGCCACCATGAATATCCTTGACTGAAGACAGGGCCAACAACGCCAACGTTTTGGAAAGATCTTACACGTTACTCAAATTTGAGAAGGGCCACGCGTGTTCTGTATTTGAACCAAGTGCTCTGACTGTATAGCATTTCACTGCCCATGTAACTTGGCAGTCCTCTGTGTAGCAAAGGCTGAAAGGACCAAAGCAAAACCTAAGGGTGCTGCCCACCCCCAGAGGCAGACAGCAAGTGTGTGTAGCTACTCTTCTCCCTTTTCTTTCCATGCTCATTCAACATGTGTCACTTCAAAGACCATGAATGACCAAGAGAGACTGACCCGGAGAGAGTGTTCATCCAGACTCTCATACCTCTCCTGTAAAGACACACATGTTGAGAACATCACTCACTGCGTTTATTTCTGTAATAAATCATTCATAGCCCTTATCTATCATTTTTAAATGACTTTAAAAATACCTGGTGGTTATCAGTTGACTTCACCTCCCATACATACTGAGAACAACAAACACCATCAGTTAGCTTTTACCAAGTTTCTCTGCTGAACGTTCTAGAAAAATGGAACCGTTTGGAAGAATTATAATCACCAGTGATGAAACCAGATGAGGGAAGTAATCCCTTGAAGAGGCACATTTACAGTGACCTCTGATTTTTAGAGTATAAAATCACACACTAAACCCACTAAGTGGTTGTAAATTAATCTCTCATATTTATCTCAAACTTTACCATTTCCTAAGGGGAAATCATTTTGAGTTTTATTTTTTCTAACATACTACTTCAAGCTCCAAATAAGTACACCCCTTCCCAAGACACAGGCATACACAAATGCTCAGAAAAAAATCTTGTATCTCCCATGGGACTAATTAAAAAGGATTCTGATTTCTATAAGGAATGAATGAGATCTTTGTTAACCTACTTTAACAGGACTCTTAAATGACCCTGGATTTATCTTGCCCTACTTTTCAAAATGTAACTGACCCAGAATAAAGTAAGCTTATCCCCAAACTCCTGGCAAAAACAGAACCAAAGTTCCCAGAAGACGAAACAGTATATACCACTAAGGGGCAGCGATGGAGGGGGGAAAGGGACCTTTCCCTGAAAAACACTGTTCATTGCAAACACTACTTCTTACAGAGCTATTGTGTTTTTCATTTAATTGAAATATTTTTAAGATTATGAAGCTTTACAATATGGAGGTTAATAATCCTCAAAAAAAAAAAAAAATAGCAAAAGACCTCAGCTATTATGATTTCAGGAATTTTCTGGAAGGTTTTTTGTTGAAACAGTACAGCACTGATAGCTGATGAAGGACTATAACTTAATTAATTTCTCTGGGTGTAATAATCATCTAATTGGCAAAAAAATAGAAAGCCAGAGATAATTTGCTCTTATTCATAATTATGAAGCAGTCTGCCTTGGTTAGAGGAGCAAAAATACTGTCTGCACATTTCTTACCCTTCATTCATCAGATCCATCAAAATTCCACAGTGGGGACCTGAGTGCAAAAGGGCAGAAATTCTACTCAAAAGCATTTTATTAAATCTACTCCTCCTTCTCGGACTTCACACAGCTTCATTCACTCACTGTCATAAGGCTGAGTAGAATTTCTCTCAGAAACACGATACTAAAACACTATTGAGCCCTTAAACATCACATACACACCTCACTGCCTTGTTTCTAAAGAAACCTATATTTCTATCCTAATTTTCCTGAACACAGAACAACTCTTCAAATTCAGGGTACTTTATATATATTTTTTCCTTCTAAATTAAATGTTTACTTTATATTGGAATATAGCTGATTTACAACAGTGTTTTAGTTTCAGGTGTACAGCAAAGTGATTCAGTTATACATACATCCATCCTTTTTCAGCTTCTTTTCGCATATAGCTTATTACAGAATATTGAGTTCCCTATGCTATACAGTAGGTCTTTGTTAATTATCTTTTTTATATATTGTAGTGAGTATATATTAATCCCAAACTCCTTATTTATACTTTTATATTGGAATGGCCACTCATTTTTTCATTACACAGTTGTTTACTAAAAGCCTAAAACATGTCAGAAATTTCACTGGCAATAAAGATACAAGATTTCTTAACGGGGTACCTAACAGGTACCTAACACACCCTTAGAGGAACTCAGATGGCTGATTAGAACAAGTGATGTCCAAAGATGAAAGGAAACTCCAGGATAAGAAACAATTACAGAGGATTCAGCAGGAAAAACTCCAGTGAAGTTCTTACTTGTATTATTTGTTGATGTCCCTTTCACCTGACATCAACAGGCAAAAGCACAGCTTGGCTACACATCTCTGGAAGGTGCTCAGTCTATTCATCTTTGCAGCCTTAACACCCTACCTATGGTTGGCATCCAGTATTTAGTGAACAACTGAATAAAATTCAACATTACATCACATAATTACGCTTCTAATCTACCTCAATGAACATAAATATTTTCTAATATTATTAAAAATTATACTTAAATTGAAAGCCACCCTTCAGATGGATACTCAGTAAATCATGAATAAATGAGAGTAATAACTATAGAGACTCACATTTCACTGCTCAGTCCACAAAGCATGTCTACTCAGAAGGCACAAAGGGCTTTTCAATCTTTTAAAATATGTCATCTGGAAGATAACAGCACTAAATAAAACATATGAGCACTGTTTGAAACTACACAGTAAGTTGGCTAAACGTGGTTTTATACAGGTTCATGCAGAGGATTAACCATCCACCAGCATTTTAGCAGGACTGCATGAAAGTTAATTCCTCATATGGTGCCAAGGTAATAGAATACACACTACTTCCTAGTCCTTTGTCTAATGGATGATTGCATTCTGTATTTGAATACTGTCATTCTAATGAGGTATCATGGGCCCACCTCATTTTTCAAAACAAAATAATGTGCTCCATGTACATAAATTTCTTGTGTCCTTTTATGGCCCCCAAATTATCAGACTGTGAAGAAGGCTGAGCGCCGAAGAATTGATGCTTTTGAACTGTGGTGTTGGAGAAGACTCTTGAGAGTCCCTTGGACTGCAAGGAGATCCAACCAGTCCATTCTGAAGGAGATCAGCCCTGGGATTTCTTTGGAAGGAATGATGCTAAAGCTGAAACTCCAGTACTTTGGCCACCTCATGAGAAGAGTTGACTCATTGGAAAAGACTCTGATGCTGGGAGGGATTGGGGGCAGGAGGAGAAGGGGACGACAGAGGATGAGATGGCTGGATGGCATCATTGACTCGATAGACGTGAGTCTGGGTGAACTCCGGGAGTTGGTGATGGACAGGGAGGCCTGGCGTGCTGCGATTCATGTGGTCGCAAAGAGTCGGACATGACTGAGCGACTGATCTGATCTGATCTGATGTGTTAAAAAGAAAAGTTAAATATGAAATATATTAATTGTCCAAAATAATTCAAAATTGTCACAGCTGCCACTTATAATATCATAAGATGAGTCAGCATAGTCAGTCAATTTCACTTTTTTTTTTTTTAACTATAGTTGATTTAAAATATTGTGTTAAATTCCAGGTGTCAGTTTCACTCACTATTAATTTGACTTTCAAATGGGTCCTCTACCTGTGTGTTATGCTTTTAAGTTTTCCACGACATAGGAAGTTCTCAAGAAAGAGTTTCTTTGAAAACAGGATCTTTTATCTGCAACAATTTATTTTAAAAACATTGATATAAAATAGTATTTAATGGTCTTATTATTTGATGCTATTATAATAGTGAAAACACACTAATTCAAAAGGGAGGTCTTTGGACAGTTTAGTTGCTACTGCTTTATTTCAAGCAGCTCAGCTTCTAACTTTGGCTCTTCTCCATCTTATTATCCATAGTCAATATTTGCAGAGTCATATTATATTATATAATTGCAGAGTCCACCTAATAGTTTCTTACCTGTCCCATACTTTCCTACTCACTGCTGTCACCCGAATCCAAGCCAATATTACTCAACACCCAGATGTTTGCAAAGCTTTTCTTTTTTACTTAATTTTTATTGGACTACAGTTGCTTTACAGTGTTGTGTTACTTTCCTGCTGAACAGCTAGCTGAATTGTCATACCCCTACATTTATCCACTCTTTGTTAGATCTCCTTCCCATTTAGGTCACCAAAGAGTACTGAGTAGAACTCTTTAGTTAGTTTCTCCAACTTCACTTTCTCATCTTCCCATACCTTAAAGTCAGATTAGTCTCCTAAAGCACAATTCTAACCATGGACCTAAACCATGGACCCTGTCCTCTTCTTCTCAAGACCCATAGCTACCCGCTACCTAAAAGCATAATCCTCAAACTTCTTGCTTGAATTCAACTCCCTCCAGAATCTTCATCTCAGAAATGCTACTGAAGGGATTCCTCCTTTCATCTCAAAATTAAACAGAATAGCAAAGAAAATCCCATACAACTTGAAAACTCTGTGGTATTATTCAACTTTACCCCTTACTGCTTCTATAATCATATCTGCCCCATACATCAAAGAATTATCCTCTGAACATAACTTTCCCCACCTGATGAGCTTAGCAGAGATGTTATTTCAGACAAAAAAAAAATGTAGTTACTATTCTCTTAGGATAAAAGGGAAGGAAGCACCTATCATTTTGCCAAGTAAGAAATCCAATGGAAAGGTGTAAAGAAATTCTATAATGGAAACCTCGGTTAAGCAAATAGCAGCCATTTCTTTCTCATTTTAAATAGCTTGAACTTTCATATATATAATTTATTTCAAATGTGCACCATCCATAGTAGTACAAAATGCATTAAAGTGGGAGAGGGAGAGAGTGGGAAGATTTGGGAGAATGGCATTGAAACATGTAAAATATCATGTATGAAACGAGATGCCAGTCCAGGTTCGATGCACGATACTGGATGCTTGGGGCTGCTGCACTGGGACGACCCAGAGGGATGGTATGGGGAGGGAGGAGGCAGGAGGGTTCAGGATAGGGAGCACATGTATACCTGTGATGGATTCATTTTGATATTTGGCAAAACTAATACAATTATGTAAAGTTTAAAAATAAAATTAAAAAAAGAAAAAAATAATAAATTCCATTTTTTTACATTAATCAAATTCATAAATTCTCAAATTCACAAATTCCATTTCCTTTTCCTCCCCAAAAGCCAACCATTTCAATGCTGTTATCCTCATTACACTAAGAAAACACAAATCTCTCTTTACAAAAAGGACCCTTAAAAATCCCTCCATAAAGACATTTTCTCAAAGATCACACAAATGATGAACAAAGAGAAAGACAAAATTGCTTGTTTATTGTCCTGCTCTATACATTTCAGCAAGGCACTGCCTGATTCCTTAGGTCTGATGCCTTGTTGGCCCTGAACACATAAGATACCTGGTTTTCATAGGATATCAACAATGATTCACCACATTTCAATGCAGACATTTTAATCTTTCCTTGAGCATATTATTTGCAGGCAAGGTGTGGCAGTAACTGTCTCATCTTATGTAACTTTTTGGTTAAAATAAAACAGGCATTGTTAGTTAAATAGGCCTCTTTCTTCCTTTTAAAAAGGCTCTGAAATGAGGAGGAAAAACCTTTCTTATGAGCAGTCATCCTGAGCCTCTCATTTTACATAAAATCTCTTTTTCCTATTACTCCAAGGATCATTAAGCACGTGTGAATTTTGTGAAATACAAGTCGGCTTACAGAGTGGACAGAGCTGAATGCTTTTAAGACTACTGCCAACAGCCTGCAGTTTGGAAGTAACTAATGTTCATAATGTTATCTATCAATTTTTTGTCTACATAGCTAACAATCCTGCAATGAAACCAAAGTTACCGTCAGAAGTACATACAAGTTCTTTCCTTCCTTCTTCTCTTCCTCCTTGCTTTCTTTCTCTTTCAACCAGAAAGAATTCAAGCCAGAAGAATCATTGTAAATCTGCTAATAACAATATAGAACTTAACTTTGGGAAACCCATTCATTTCACCATTAAGCCTTCATTCTACAGTCACGGGAACTCCTCGGTTGAGGGTATGTAGCTAATGTGAGCAGCTCTTGTTTCGTGTAAAGCCAACTAGATTATAGTATTGGTTTTCCACTATAGGTTAAAACTATAGTATAGGTTTTCCCCCTATAGAGCAATATACCCAGCTCTACAGTCCTCTAAAGAGACCATGAAGGCAAATCATTCACACTGGCAGCACATGTATATCACATTTCCACTGCCAAACAGCCCACACTCATCTCCTACTGTAAAAAACTGTAATAACCAAATTTTATTAAAAACATGCTATAGGAAACACTCATTTACCAGTAATTTGTTCATTATTTTGAGCTATTTGTGAACCTGAGATTAATGTTACTTAAAAATGCCCATCAATATTGGCTGTAAAAATTAAAAAAATAAAAGTTTGCTATGGGTTGACTAAAATTAAAGCTAAGATTTATGTGCACTTTTCAAAGAAAGTTGTTAGGGAAATTTCCTCTTTCAGGTTGTTCTCTGAACTGTGTCAGAGTGGGTGTGGTGCAGTGGAAAGAGATCTATCCTCCAGGTCAAAACCTAGCTCTGCTGCTCGCTAGCTGTGTAACCCTGGGAGAGTAATTCCACCTTTGTGAGCCACAGCTTCCTTCCCTGTATCTGGAAGATAAAATATCTACCTTACAGTGTGGGTGTGAGGATCAAATGAGATAATGTACAAAAGGGTGATGTGTAAGCTAGAGCATGCTGCATAAAACTCTGCAATGGGGAAGAAAGCATTTTTAAATATAACACTTATAATATGAACACTATTATAAGTGCTAAAGTAGGTGCTATGGGAGAAACTGTTAAGTCACTTCAGTCGTGTCTGACTCTGTGCAACCCCATAGACGGCAGCCCACCATGCTCCCCCGTCCCTGGGATTCTCCAGGCAAGAACACTAGAGTGGGTTGCCATTTCCTTCTCCAATGCATGAAAGTGAAAAGTGAAAGTGAAGTCGCTCAGCCGTGTCCAACCCTCAGCAACCCCGTGGACTGCAGCCCACCAGGCTCCTCCATCCATGGGATTTTCCAGGCAAGAGTACTGGAGTGGGGTGCCTTTGCCTTCTCTGCTATGGGAGAAAAGAGAAGCGTAAATCTTAGCCAAAGGAAGAGTGGGGCTTGTGGAGGAGCTGAGTCTGGCTAAGTTTGGGATGAACAGGGACATGGGAGGACTGGATGAGCTGGACTCTTGTGGGAGGAGATGGCAGGGGAGCGACAACCACCTTAACAAAAGCACACAGGCAGTCGGTGGGGTGGTGTGGGTATGACTCCTCAGGGGCCTGTGGGACTGGAGAACAGGGTGCTTGTAGGAGAGGAGGGCACAGGGAAAGGTGCACAGCAAACAGTATGTGTGAGCCACACCACGAAGTTTCGACTTCATTGTACATGTGATGCAAAGCCATTGAATTGTTGTTGTTGTTGTTCAGTCGCTAAGTCATGTCCGCCTCTTTGTGACCCCACGGACTGCAGCACACCAGGCTCCTCTGACCTCCACTATTTCCCGGAGTTGAATAGAAATGTCAAAACAAAACAAAACACAAGTCAATGAAAACCAGACTTCTGGTTTACAATTATTTCCTATCCAGCACACACTGTCTACTCTAGCCTTGTGCTCCTGCACAAAAATCCTTTGGAACAAAGACTTGAACTGCAATATATACAAAGAAATTATGATGCAGTTACTGAGTTCCTACTCTGTATCTGGCAGGCATTGTGCTAAGCCTGCATAATGTTCATCCTCAAAGCGCAGGGGCAAGATAGGCATCATCACCCATATTTTAAATACGAGGAAACGGAGACTCAAAAAAGATAAAGTCTCTTATCTGAGTGCAAAGAAGTGGTAAGTGTCAGAGCCAGCATTTGAAATTAGGTTTGCCTTTAGAAGTCTGTGCCTTGTGACTGCCTTCAGCCAGCTCCACCACCCCTGCCACAACTGGCAACAAGTCTGATCTTTTCCTATGAGTTCGTATGTTTGATTGGTTGTTTTTGAAGTTTTATTGACTTCCAACACTATATTAGCTCCTGTTACATAACACAGTAATTAAATATACCTATAAGTTTCAAAAGGCCCGCTAAATTAAGTCTAGTTGAGGAGCCTAGTAGGCTACAGTCCATGGGGTTGCAAAGAGTTTGACACGACTGAGCGACTTCACTTTCACTTCCACACGGTCTAAGATAAATAAGTATCAGAGGTGTAATGTACATGATAAATATAATTAACACTACGCTATGGTATATGAAAGTTGTTAAGAGAGTAAATTCTAAGTGTTCTCATCAAATAGAACTAAATTTCTCCTATTTCTTTGATTTTGCATCTATATGAGATGATGGATGTTCACTAACCTGTGATATTCATTTCATGATTTATGTAAGTCAAATCATTAGGCTGTACACCCTCAACTCATCAGTGCTGTACATCAATTATATCTCAATAAAACCGGAACGAAAAAATAAATAAATAAATATCAGGATCAATTGATTCAGGAAAAAGAAAGAAACTGGATTTACCTGACCATTTATTGATGCACTATCTTCCTGACACGTTTTAGGTCACATGAGTTATTGTTACTCACATGCAAAGCATGGCAACTATAGTTAACAATACTTTACATATTTAAAAGTTGCTAAGAGAGTAAATCTTAAAAGTCCTCATCACAAGAACAAAATTCTGCAACTATGTAAGATGACAGATATTAATTAGACTTATTTTGGTGATTATTTCACAAGGTAAACAAATATTGAATTTTGTTATATTGTACACCTGAAACTGATACATTGTATTATGTCTATTATATTTCAATTTTAGAATAATAAATTAAAAATTTTTAAAAACAAGTGACTCAAACCTATGGCTATGGCTTCTAAGTGACATTCTAAGAATGTTACACAATACTGTCAATAATCCGTATACTACTTTAAAACACAGAGTTACATAAATATTTTCAAAGACTTGCTATAGCCTTATTTTTTCTACACTAGCTAACTTTACTTGGCTCTAAGATTTGCAGCAAAGGTAGAGTCTAGTGATTAATGAATTTTCAAAATACATAACAAAGATTGCCAAGAAGCATGAAAAAAATAGACAGTACTCATATAAATTCATACATAATTCATGTGACTGGAAGTTCATTCACTTTTAGTATTACTGTTATTCCTTTTTATTAGGACAAAAATAGCATATTACATTTAAAAGAGGATTTACAAAAAGATGTAAAATAAGTGTAAACAATGACAAGCGAACTATGATTAACTATTTAATTTTCTTTTTTTTGTATATGGTGTTAGAAAGTGTTCTAGTTTCATTCTTTTACAAGTGGTTGACCAGATTTCCCAGCACCACTTGTTAAAGAGATTGTCTTTAATCCATTGTATATTCTTGCCTCCTTTGTCAAAGATAGGGTGTCCATATGTGCGTGGATTTATCTCTGGGCTTTCTATTTTGTTCCATTGATCTATATTTCTGTCTTTGTGCCAGTACCATACTGTCTTGATAACTGTGGCTTTGTAGTAGAGCCTGAAGTCAGGTAGGTTGATTCCTCCAGTTCCATTTTTCTTTCTCAAGATCGCTTTGGCTATTCGAGGTTTTTTGTATTTCCATACAAATTGTGAAATTATTTGTTCTAGCTCTGTGAAGAATACTGTTGGTAGCTTGATAGGGATTGCATTGAATCTATAAATTGCTTTGGGTAGTATACTCATTTTCACTATATTGATTCTTCCAATCCATGAACATGGTATATTTCTCCATCTATTAGTGTCCTCTTTGATTTCTTTCACCAGTGTTTTATAGTTTTCTATATATAGGTCTTCAGTTTCTTTAGGTAGATATATTCCTAAGTATTTTATTCTTTTCGTTGCAATGGTGAATGGAATTGTTTCCTTAATTTCTCTTTCTGTTTTCTCATTATTAGTGTATAGGAATGCAAGGGATTTCTGTGTGTTGATTTTATATCCTGCAACTAACTATTTAATTTTCATTGCAAAAAAAACACACGCACTGAAGAGTAAAAAACCAAAATACCAAATTCCTTTCAGGTATTTCTTATTTTCCTAAGCAGCTGAGAGAGCAATAAAGATACTGAAGTATACTTACAGCTTCTACAAATGGAAAAATACAGACATAGGTATACATTTTGGGCTTCCCTGGTGGCTCAGACGGTAAAGAATCCGCCTGAAATGAAGGAGACCAGGGTTTGATCCTTGGGTCAGGAAGATCCCCTGGAGAAGGCAAGGCTACGCACTCTAGTATTCTTGCCTAGAGAATTCTATGGACAGAGAAGTCTGGCGGGCTACAGTCCATGAGGTTGCAAAGAGTCAGACACAACTGAGCGACTAACACAACAACAACATGTATAGATTTTACCATAACAGAGACAGAAAGCCGTACAATTTGAGAACAGGTGACAGTGAGGTTTGCATAGTTGCCATGGGGTTACCCCAACCAATCTTAATTACCTTGCAATGAAAAATGGAGATCATCAATGCCCAAGGAAACCTGTTGGTCTTCGGCGGGAAGCACAGGACTAGATGCCATCCTTTGACTCAGTGAGATTATATCATGTTCATCACAGTTAAAGAAGTGAACTAAAAATAGAAGGGATAAATGCTCATTAGTACTCTGCAGCTCTGCATTTCCAGTAAACATGCACTGTCAGAAAACAACAGCAACCAGAAATCGCCCTCCAAAAGAATCACAGCTTTCTAGTGAGTGTTTGCTTGGTTCATGAGGAACAAAGTGACTACGCCTTCTTTTCTGAGTCATAATCAAGATTTTGCCCTATGATCTATTCAGGCCCTTCAGAGTTGCGGGCAGAACTCCACAAGGGCTAGCATTGTGGATTCTGTACTACCAGTGAAAAGGAAAGCTACACAATTACATTCTGTAAGTTGTCCAGAGGATGTAAAGCTGACACAAACTGATATCTTAGGTCTTTGTATTATATTATTGGCCTCCACCTATAGGGATTTTCTTTAAAACTTTCCATTTAACTTACTTCCTTTTCTGCTCCATGATGGTTTGTCATTTACTGGAAACAATAACAATTGGTTCTGTGTAGTTTGCAAAGTGAAACTAAAAATACTGTATGAAAAAGAATGTTTTCATGGGTTACCTATTTATTGAATTATTTTCCCCAGTCCTTATTTTTCTCCAGTATTCTTGAGTTTCTCTTGTGGCTCAGCTGGTAAAGAATACGCCTGCAATGCGGGAGACCTGGACTCGATCCCTGGGTTGGGAAGATCCTTTGGAGAAGGAAAAGACTACCCACTCCAGTATTCTGGCCTGGAGAATTCCATGGACTGTATAGTCTATGGGGTAGCAAAGAGTCGGACCCCACTGAGCGACTTTCACTCTCACTCGCTCTCACATTTTCTACTCTACCCCCACTTTAACTCTTGAGAAATCCTTCCAGTAAGAGTAATTCTTACCATCAACTTTTTAAAAGTACTGCTTCATGTATGTGTATGCTATTACTATCCTGGGGGCTGAGAATAAATCATTGACTTCTCCCATTCAGATGATGACTTTCTTATCAAAATAAACCTAACCAAATATACAAGAAGACAAAATGTATCAGGGATGGAAAGAGGCATGGTTAAGTGTACAGATACGTGATCAACAAAGTATAGAAAACCAATAATGGCAGAATCTTTGTGTTGAACACATGAGTATTCACTGTTAAATCTTTCAACATCGATGTGTATTAGAAATTCTTCATAATAAAATGTTGAGGAGGGGAACTAAAAAATAAATAAACCTGAGGCCAAGAGCTAGATACAATCAATCATATCTAATAGACCACTTTTTCAAAATGACAAGACAAAAATCATTAAATATCCAACAGTTGAGCCAGACTTCAAAAATCTTTCAATCCCGTCTTCCTACTCTGTTTATCTAAAGCTCCTTTATCATCTCTCCCATGGATCACTGTTGTTAAAGATTTTTACCTACCAAAGAAACTATGCTTATTAATTAATAATTAATAATTAATTTATTTTATCCTCCAGAAGTAAGATGAATCAGAGTCTCCCTGAGGTAATATTGTTCCTACGCTGCTGCTGCCGCTAAGTCACCTCAGTCGTGCCCGACTCTGTGCGACCCCATAGACGGCAGCCCACCAGGCTCCCATCCCTGGGATTCTCCAGGCAAGAACACTGGAGTGGGTTGCCATTTCCTTCTCCTGTTCCTGTGCTAAGTTGATACAATTCTGATTGAAATAAAAAGCTCCTTGTTAGTTCTGGCCAGTCTGTGCAGCCTGATGATTGATAAAGGTACAAATGTCCTCAGTTTTTGATGTACTAAAGACCACCTCTGCCTCTTTCCATACCGAAAGCTCCTGAACCCAAAGTGGAAAGGAAATACTTCTTCATGATGACAGGAGAAATCCTGAATTCCAGAATCAATTTCCTAATGGCACCTGCTATTCCACGCCAGGGCTATTAAATAAAAGGACAATAGCAATAGTAGCAAACACATATACAGCAGTTACTGTATAGAGATACAGTTACTTATATAGAGATACTGTTCTAAGCACAACTGTATGAGTTAGGTACGGTAATTATCCCATATTTGAAATGACAAAACTGAGATGCACAAATGTCATAAACATACCTTCCCAACCCAGGGATCGAACCCAGGTCTCCCACATTGCATGTGATTCCTTAACAGCTAAGCCACCAGGGAAGCCCTGTCCGTGGACATACCGTACTAAATGATGGAGTTGAGATTTGAATCCACGTGGTTTTGGTTTCAGAGTTCATGCTCTTAGCTAAAACAGGTTGGTACCTCATATAGCTAGCTTTGTTGATGTTCAATCGCTAAGTCGTGTCCAACTGGTTGTGACACCGTGGACTGCAGCACATCAAGCTTCTCTGTCCTTCACTATCTCCCAGAGTTTGCTTAGATTCATGACCATTGAGTCAGTGATGCTATCTAACCATCTCATCCTCTGCTGCTCTCTTCTTTTGCTTTCAATCTTTCCCAGCATCAGAGTCTTTTCTAATGAGTTGACTCTTTACATTTCATTAATTCCTTCTTTCACTTACTCAGCTAGCATTTATATATGCTATGCACTGCTCTTAAGGAATTCAATCTTTTGAGAATGACAAGTGAACACATATTGAAAGAATTCTTCTAAGAAATGTATGTAGAAGGTGCTATGGAAGCAAAGGAGAGGGCACATCCCATCACATGAATCAGAGACAGATGTGATACCAGCAGTGTACTTAATATAAAACAGCATCTCACTCCAAATAGTCCTGTAAGCATTATTAGGCTAATACAGGAGTATTAGTAAGAATGTCTCTGAGAGCTACTCATTGCCATTCAATATTAAATAAATATAAAATATCAAATGTAGGAGAAAAAACTTAAAAACAGAACCACAGACAGCAAATTGATAACCAGAGAATCAAGAAAATGTTCCTGTGCTAGACTGGCATGTAGGTTCCACTGTTTTCTATCTTAAAGCCACAGGAAAAAATAGTATTTGTAAAAAGAAAGTATAGACCTTAAAAATAACTATTTGTCTCAGACATTTCTGTTATTAACAGTGAAATTTTATTAATGAACAAGTCAATAAAATGTAGTAATTTTTCTAGGGTTTCTAAAAAATGTAAATAAAAAGTAAAACCAGGGAACTTCCTGGTGGTCTAGTGGTTAAGACTCCGTGCTCTCACTGCCAAGGGCCTGGGTTGGAGTACAACGGCCTGGGTTGGAGTACAACGGCCTGTGGTTGGGGAACTATGATCCCGTGAGCTGGGGTGCAGCCAAAACAAATTTAGAAAAAAGAAAAAAGTAAAACCAAGCTATGAAGGTGGAATCAATTACAAGTGTTAGATTATTGATCCAAATATTGTTTTAGTACAATTATTTATCAAAACATGCTACAGAGGTCAAGAGGATCTGACTGAAGACAAGGTATGATGACATTTCCAATGTAATTGTTTTGGGTGAGAAACAGTTAACATCTCCAGAGAGGAATATACTTACTAAATGGGGCTCATGAAAAACTGGAACAGAATAGAGAAGAAAAGCTTTGAGAGATGCCTCTGGATCCAAATTGAGAAGCTAGAAAGAGTATGAGAAAGGGAAAGCAGAAAGAGGAATGAGGCTGGGCCAGGTACTCAATGAGTCACAAGTGTCTATCAGTTAAAATCCCGAGGGCCATCCTGCCATTTGCCTTCCCCGTGCGGAGCACAAAGGCCGCCTTCATTGGTGGGATTACAAGACAAACGCGGTCTCTTCCCATGCAGTCCTCATGGCCTTACTTTTCCTTTTCAAATAAAGGTTACAATTATGTAACATCGGGGTTCGGAAGGAAAATAATGAATCATCTTCAGGGACACACCAGAGTTTAGGTAGAGAATTCACGTAGTGGCATTGAAGACTCAGAGATCAAGAAGAAGCATGCGAAACTGTGTTTTTAAAATCCATGTAAATTAATGCATGTGCTTTTATAAATGGCATAAACTATTTTGAAATGACTGTGGTTTGCTTATGCAATATATCTTAATATGCATCCGGTATCTCTAAAACCTCAAAACACTAAAGCAGTTTCCTTTTTAAGAGAAATCTTGGTATTTACTTCAGATTAGTATGATTAGAACTTTTACAACTCAAAAGTGAAATTTGAATAGAAATCTTTTTCTAATTGATGGAATTATTAGCGATTTTTATTAAATATTTTCTTCCTTTCACTTATCTGTATTTTTAAAATTTCAAGTGATGAATGCCTATTTCTGCTGCAATAAGAAAAACGCTTTTATTTTGATGAAATGACAAGTGAGGAATACGGTATTACTTAGTTCAGGGTCAGTTCTCCAATCCATTTGCTATGAAACTGTATATCTATAGCTTCATAATGAGAAAAATACTCTCTTGACACAAATGGGATATTAGAAAAACTCTTGAGTTTGTCAGAAATTTGTAGAAAGGATTGCTAAAAGTCCTTTTGGTAGTTCAAAAGGCTTCATTTCCATTATTATGCAGTTTGCTACTGAGCCCTGCTGTTCTAACAGCACTGAAAAAAGCACTGTCAGTGGGGAGAAAGGGACTTTTACGTCATCTTCAAAATTTGATCGGAAGGTGTATGTACCAGAGCAGGACATGTTAAGTACATGTAGGTAGTTCTTTAACAGAGTGGTTTAAATGTCAACATTTTCCCTGGGGTACCTCCCTGTTCTTTTTTCTGTTCTTTCGGCTGCACCATGTTATTTATGGTCCAGCTAGGAATTGTAAAGGATCTCCCTTTTGTCAGTTAAGATATTGAGCTTGTCCTAGCAGCTGACAATTATTAACTCCAGTCTGCCTACAAGCTCACAGAAGAAAAGTTGATGACATATTTGCAATAAGTTTCTTCATCTTTTTCCCATTAACTTTTCCTAATTCTGTTATTACTTATCTTTTCATCTGTATTTGACCAGAAGCAATTGATGCAAATTACCAGATCCATTGATTTTTAAGGTCCACTCTCCTATCTGCTTTCAGATACTATTTTTCTAATGACCAGCACAAAATGCCAGAATAATCCATCTTAATTATCCACCACACTTTTAGAAAACAAACATGTAGCAGTTCTGTGGATATGATATTGCTACTTCACAACAAAGCACGGTCACTCACCAGCCAATACCAACTGTGCTGCTAAACCACCCACTACCACCACGGTAACAGCACTCTGAGCAAATGTAGCCTCCTTCCTAAAAGAGTCTTCTGTTGGCCTTGTGAAAGTTGCTCAGTCATGTCCAACTCTTTGTGATCCCATGGATTATACAGTCCGTGGAATTCTCCAGGCCAGAATACTGGAGTGGGTAGCCTTTCCATTCTCCAGGGGATCTTCCCATCCCAGGGATCAAACCCACGTCTCACACATTGGAGGCTGATTCTTTACCAGCTGAGTCACCACGGAAGCCCCAGCCAAGTCCCAAATGCTCTGAACTGCAGTGTCCACCGCTACAGAAAGGGAATAATACACATTTTACGTATTGGATTTCAGTGATGCACATGAAACTTAAAACTACAGTAGTAACTAACATCTACTAAGTGCTTACTATGGTAGATGTACTACAGTATATAAACAGTATTTACTACAATCCAGGAAATGACTTTATCCAGATTAGCCCATTTCTTATCTGGCAGTAAAAATTAAAAGCTAGTGACAATATAAAAATGAAGAGTAAAAACACAAGGATAAAAACCTCCAATGCTATAAAACCTGATGTGTGAAATCAGCACAGATCTAGAAAGCATGCATTCAGGAAGTAATTGTTTTTCATTTTCATCGGTCTATTTTAACCTAGAAATTCTGCCCTAGTACTCCACAATCCAATTTTTAAAGCTTATCATCCCCCCAGCGAAAGTTCCCTGCCTTTGTTACTACCATAATACCAGTCTCCCAAAAAACCTTAAGAGATCTTTAAGTTGTAAGTACTGGCAGTGGTTTGGGTTTTTTTCATATATATATATTAATTCCTTTTGCCATCACCTCTGCCCATGATCACATTGTGCTGTGCTTAGTCGCTCAGTCATGTTTTAGAATTCTTTGCAGCCCCATGGACTGTAGCTCACCAGGCTCCTCTGCCATTTCCTCCTCCAGGGGACATTTCCAACCCAGGGATCGAACCCAAGTTCCCACATTGCAGGCTGATTCTTTACTGTCTGAGCCACCAGGGAAGCCCGACCCCATGACTTTGTTCCTAAACTGCTGCCAAAGATTTCTGGCTTTTGTATTAACTCTAGCTTCTCCACCTGTATCTTTGAAGCATCCCAAAGACGTCTAGGATTGGTAGTGAGATACTGCAGAAGTTGAAGATGAAACACAGGCCTGAAAATGAATGGAACTGGGTGTGTTGAACATCAAGACTGGAGCAAGATTTCAGACAAGTATACAGAGCAACAGCAGGACTCCAAGCCCTCACCTACCCCACCTACTTCATGAGCACTGGTAGATGGACCTGCTCCCCAAACTACTTGCTCTACCCACAAGGGTGGGATTTCAGAGGATCCTTTTCCGGAGAAAGTAAAGTCCTTAGAAAAGACCTTTTAAGCCACTTTAGTCATGTCCGACTCTGTGCGACCCATAGACGGCAGCCCACCAGGCTCCCCCGTCCCTGGGATTCTCCAGGCAAGAACACTGGAGTGGGTTGCTATTTCCTTCTCCAATGCATGAAAGTGAAAAATGAAAGTGAAGTTGCTCAGTTGTGTCCGACTCTTAGCAACCCCATGGACTGCAGCCTACCAGGCTCCTCGTCAATGGGATTTTCCAGGCAAGAGTACTGGAGTGGGGTGCCATTGCCTTTTCTAGAAAAGACCTCTAGAGATTGATATTTTGGGTTCCTCAATAGGAAAGTCAGTTCCATGCCAAATCACGCTACTATGATTTTCCACTAATTGGTTTTTTCATCCTTCACTCTTGAATGATTATATTACCAAAGATCACTAGACATTTAAAGAGAGCCTCCAAGAATGAAAGAGATCGAAACAAACACAAAAGAGGAACCTGGAAGAACCAGCAAGTGTAGGAAAGAAAAGAAAGAAAAAATGAAATTGGTAATTGAATTTTTTTAGAAGTGACACCATAAAATGAACTTTATTTTAAAGCTGATAAAAGCTATCAATATCGGTTGCAAACAGAATCAACATTTCTTCCATTTTTCTCCTTCACATGACAATGCACTATATAACAAGAGATGTATTTTAAAGTTTTGTTCTGCATGCTGACACATTTCACTAGCTCTTTCTTTAACCATTGATTTTTAACAATATCAAAGCAAAAGCATATTCTATTAGACAAAATTAATTTTGCAAAGCCCTTGTGAAATTAGACTTAGTCTTGCTTATAACACTCACACTTACACATATGCTGAAATGGAAAGCAAAATGCAAGAAAATGACTTTGGCAGGAATGAACGCATAAAGATTTTAATCGAAGCCCTCTGAACAAGCACTACTGTTTGTTCTATTTCTTCCAAGAGAAAAGTCAATTCCATTGTCAGTGAAACAAATGGCAATATCACACAGAAACTCAGAATGAATCCACAATTTCATAGGAATCTGAAAATTACCAAGGCAATTTTCCTTTTTAGGATCAAAAGACCACAGAGTTAGTAACAGTGAAATGGGCAGCCATAGCAGAGTTCTGAGCAGAGAAGAGATACAACCGGACTTAAACTATCATTTGGATTGATGTGTGGAAACAAAATATGGGACAAGGAATGAAGCAGGGAGACTAATGAAAAGATTATCATAGAACGGGTGGACAGAGGAAGGCACAGATAGATAATAAATGAAAAAGCAAGCGTGGTAAAATGTTAAAGGTGGAACCTAGGAATTAAGAATATGGCTATTTATATAAAATTCTTTCAAATTTTTGGATGTTTTATAATTTTCATATTAAAATGCTGGGAGGAAAAGGTTATTACAGTAAGCCAGATGATGATGGCTAAGACGAGGGCTGTATGAACAGAAGGAATAAGTGGTCATTCTAAGTATATGTTGAAGATGGTGCCAACAAGGTTTTCTGACTGATTTGATGTCACATGTGAAAGAAAAAGATGAATAAAAAATGACTCCTAAGTTTTTGACCTAGGCAACAGAAAGGAGGGAGAGGCCATGAGTTGAGCCAGACAGAGAAGGCTGCAGCTGGAGCAGGTTTGAGGGTAAAGCAAAATTTCCAGGTTTGAAATATCAGATGTACATCAGACATCGGTTCTGAACCCAGGTGATTGTGCATACTCCATTTTTTTTTTCAAAGTAAATGTTTCATGTCACATGGGAAACTAAATCGACAGGATCAACTCAGACCAGGAAGATGGAGTTTGGCAAGACAATAAGACAGGAACAGTGTACTATGAAAAAAAAAATTTAAGTGGTATATTTTAAAAGATCAATAAAAGGGTTAGAAAATTAAATAAGGACATCTCCAATAAACAAAAGGAAGAAAAATAGAAAAAAAATAGAAAATTTAAAGGGCAAATCCAGTGGCTCTAACATCCAAATAAGAAAACAGAGGGAGCAAATTATCAAAGAAGTAATGCAGGATTTTCTATAACTAAAGAACAAGTATTACAAAAGCACAATGAGTGGCCAACAAAATAAAAATTTTTAAAGACTCTCAGCAAAACACATGGTTGCAAAATTTCAGAATAGCAAGAGTAAAGAACTTCCCAGAGTATAAAACCATACCATACACCAAGGAAAAAGAATCGGAAGAGCATCAGACTCTGTATAAGTCATGCTGGACGATAGAAGACAGAAACATCTTAAAAATTCTGAGAAAATCTAAACATAAGAGCTTAAACTATAAAACTTGCAGGAAAAAACATAGGGCAGGGGCTTCCCTTGGGACTCAGCAGTAAAGAATCCACCTGCCAACACAGGAGACAAGGGTTTGATCCCTGATCTGGGAAGAGCCCACATGCGGCGGAGCAACTAAACCCATGCACCACAACTACTGAGCCCAGGGAATAGCAACTACTGAGCCCACGTGTCTCAACTACTGAAGACCACGCATTCCAGAGCCTTGCTCCTCAGCAAGAGAAGCTGCCGCAATGAGAAGCCTGTGCACCGCAACTGGAGAACAGCTCCTGCTCACTGCAACTAGAGAAAAGCTTGTGGAGCAACAAAGACCCAGAACAGTCATAAGGACATAAATAAATAAAATTATTAAAAAAAAAAGCAAAAGTTTAATGACATTGGATTTCACAATGATTCCTTGGATATGACTCGAAAAGCACAAGCAACAAAAGAAAAATAAATTCAACTACAATAAAATTTAACATTTCTGTTCCTCAAAGGACACAATTAACAGAGTAACAAGGCAACCCATGGGATGGGAGAAAATACTTGCAAATTATTTACCTGATAAGAAATTAACATCCATAATATATAAAGAACTCCCCCACATCAACAGCAGCAAAGTGAACAACCCAATTAAAATGGGCAGCAGTCTTGAGCACAACATCATTAATCATAAGGGAAGTACAAACTGAAACTACAATGAGATACCACCTCAAACCCATTAGGATGGCTACTATCAAAAAGAAAAAAAATAGAAAATAGCAACTGTTAGCAAGTATGTGGAGAGATCAGAACCCTTGGCAGGAATGTAAAAATGGTGCAGCTGCTATGGAAAACGGTATGGCAGTTCCTTAAAAAACTAAAAACAGAATTACCATGTGATGATCCAGCAATTCCACTTCTCGGTACATACACTAAAGAACTGAAAGCAGAATTGCAAAGAGATTTTTTTTTTTTTACACTCATATTCAGTTCAGTTGCTCAGTCGTGTCCAACTCTTTGCGACCCCATGAATCGCAGCACACCAGGCCTCCCTGTCCATCACCAACTCCCGGAGTTCACCCAGACTCACGTCCATCGAGTCCGTGATGCCATCCAGCCATCTCAGCCTCTGTCGTCCCCTTCTCCTCCTGCCCCCAATCCCTCCCAGCATCAGAGTCTTTTCCAATGAGTCAACTCTTCTCATGAGGTGGCCAAAGTACTGGAGTTTCAGCTTTAGCATCATTCCTTCCAAAGAAATCCCAGGGCTGATCTCCTTCAGAATGGACTGGCTAGATCTCCTTGCAGTCCAAGGGACTCTCAAGAGTCTTCTGCAACACCACAGTTCAAAAGCATCAATTCTTCAGCACTCAGCCTTCTTCACAGTCCAACTCTCACATCCATACATGACCACAGGAAAAACCATAGCCTTGACTAGACGAACCTTTGTTGGCAAAGGAATGTCTCTGCTTTTGAATATGCTATCTAGGTTGGTCATAACTTTCCTTCCTAGGAGTAAGCGTCTTTTAATTTCATGGCT
>NW_011494811.1:7496194-7503453 GCF_000754665.1 Bison bison bison
ACAGTCTTTTAATTTCATGGCTGCAGTCACCATCTGCAGTGATTTTGGAGCCCAAAAAAATAAAGTCTGACACTGTTTCCACTGTTTCCCCATCTATTTCCCATGAAGTGATGGGACCGGATGCCACGATCTTCGTTTTCTGAATGTTGAGCTTTAAGCCAACTTTTTCACTCTGCTCTTTCACTTTCATCAAGACAGCAGCATTATTCACAATGGGTAAAAGGTAGAAGCAACCCAAGTGTTCATACATGGGTGAATGGATAAACAAAATGTGGCATGTATATACAACAGACTGTTACTCAACTTTAAGAAAGAAATTCTGACACATACTACAACATGACAGCAAATTTGAGAACATCATGTTAAGTGTAATAAGCCAGTAACAAAAAGATAAAGACTGTATAATTCCACTTATATGAAGTCCCCACAGTACTCATATTCATAGATACATAAGTAGAATGGTGGTTGCCAGAGGTTGGGGGAGGGAGATGTTAATTGTTTTAATTAACTTTTAATTAAATTTAGCTAACCCATTGTTTAACAGGTATAGCCTTTCAGTTTTGGAAGATAAAGAGTTCTGGAAATGTATGGTGGTAATGGTTGTTACACAACAATATGAATGTACTTAATACCACCAAACTATACATCTAAAAACAGTTAAATGGGTAAATTTTATGTTATGTGTATTAACACAATTTTTAGAAATCAGATAGGAAGTTATTTTCAACCTACAGTCTATATCCAGCTAAAGTTTTAATTAAGTGTTAGGGTAGAAAACAATCATTTCTTGACATGCAAAGCTCCAGAAACTTTATTTCCTATGCTCTGGCTCTTAGAAAGCTGCTACAAAAGGTTACTCCAACAGAATAAGAAAGTAAAATAGAAAGAGGAAGGGAAGTGTTCCAACAAAATAGAAAACTAAAGTAAACATGAGAAAAACAGAGTAGATACAGAACAGAGAAAGAATAAAGGGAAGTTCCCAGGATGACTGCCACGCAGCAGATCTGAGCAGGAAAAAGCAGGATTCTAGAAGAGCGGGCCAGAGTGGGAGCTACAGGGAGGGTGAAATAGAAAGAGGGGACGTGAAGACAGGAAGAGGTGAACGGACAGAGGAAGGAGCACAGACTGATGACTGAGGGAAACTGAAGAACCGTCACAGTGAGGTACTCACTTTGGGTATTAAGCTAGAAGAACTGGAGGCTGGTGGCAGAGGGTATTTGAATTAGTGATTTTTGCAGCTCCCCATAAGACAGAGTTCCAATTTGGGGTCTGAGAATCACAAAGCACTTATGATTTGCACAGAAAATTCCCCTAGATAGAAATGCTGAGAAGTCTGGAAGAGAAGGATCGAGGGAGCTCTCAGCAGATGACCTCATTTTTCTCAGGAAAATAAGAAGTCAGTTCATCTCTTGGGTGTGAGGGAGCTAGGATGGTGTAGGGTTCTTAAGAAATGAAAGGTGCTTAAAACAGGCCCTAGTAGAGAACATGAGCAAACCAAGCAGACAGACCCACAAGAAGCTGGAGGGCACTGAAGATGCACAGAGACTGGATCAGCACTGGCTGCAAATGGACCCAAACATAATTTGGGGTGCAAGGATGTCCCAGGAGCACACAGCATCTAACTGATGCTCAGATAAGAGGAGCAACAACTAGTGAACCTCCGCCGATTAAAAAGTGCTCTAAAATTGCACACACAAGGACTTATCTTCAAGAAGCTTCATTATATGTAACAGAAAAAATGGAAACAGTTGAATCCCATCAATAGGAGAGTGGATAAACTATAGTTGATTCATACAAGGAAACACTATTCCACAGCTAAAATGAATGACCAGTATCAGCAAGGTTATACATTAAAACTAAAATGTTGAAGACCTACTATATAGCACTTGGAATGCTGCTCAATGTTATGTGGCAGCCTGGATGGGAAGGGAGTTTGGAGGAGAATAAATACATGTATATATATGGCTGAATCTCTCCGTTGATCGCCTGAAACTAATAATATCACAACATTTGTTAGTTGGCTATACCCCAATACAAAATAAAAAGCTTTGTAAAAAAAACTAAAATGTTGGGGGGTAGGGGCAGAAAAAGTGCAAAAGGACTGATACACTATGAAGCCATTAATGTATCTCATATGAAACACATGAAATTTTAAACACATGCATATGTATATGGTAAAAAAACAGAAACATGCTGGGAAATTACACCCACCAATTTCAAGGTGGAGGGCAAAAGAGTGAGAAGGTAGGGCTTCAGCTCTACAGTTAATGACTCATTCTTCTAAAAAGTTAACATCTAAGTAGGAAGTACATTGTATATGTTAGAAACAGTCATTCATTTTTTTTCCCAGACCAAACTTTTAGTTATTTTCTTGAACAACAAATTAAATGAGGATTCTCTAAAACATGTATCCTAACTGATTTCTTCTTCTCGGATCATTTTACATTTGCAGATTTTAAACTATTCTGCCATCTGTTGACCCATTATGAATCAAATAAGTTATTAATAAAGTTCATAATAAGTGGTAAATATGATATAAAACAAAACATCATTAAGAAATATTCACTGTAAACATTTTTAAATTGTAATAAATTCTTCTTAGGTTAGATAGGAGAGGTGTAATGGTTGAAAGATCCCTAGATGTAGAATTGGAAGAACCTGGAATTCTACTGAGGTTAGACAGGAGAGATGAAATGGTTGAAAGAGCCCTAGACGTAGAGTTGGAAGAACCTGGCCCTGGTCCCAGCTCTGCCACCGACCTCATGGCCTTGATAAATCATCAGCTTCTCCAAGGTCCCGTTTCTTCATCTGTGAAATGATTCTGTTTGAGCCAACTCATAGGCTTTCACGTTCTTGCCAAAGAATCTAACCCGAAGTTCTCTGCTGTGCATTTAAAAACTCTGGATTACAAGAAATAATATTCCTGGAGGAACGTTTGAAAGACTGAACACTCTCCATTCCTGGATGTGGTCTTTGGATCCGGTCCAGCCACCAGGGAGCTGTGAACTTGAACTGTATTGTTTTATTCCCCCCAGAGAATCGCTTTTATTAAAACATACTCTGGCATAATCCCGTAAGCCTTACCGAACAGGATATTATAGAAAACAGTCAAAGAGACCTACCGTTGTACTTCTTACACAGGAGTTCAGGAGGACAACCTCCTTTTATGAGAACACAGTGTGGAAAATTTTCGGGTCTCAGTACCAAGAAAAACTGTGACCCTGAGCATTCATTCTTTTAATCTAATGACCATGTTATTTTTATAAACAAAGTTTCCCTCTATTTATTTTGGCTGGTATAGCCCAGATCTAGCAACTACAAATGACTTTACAGAAAACAAGGTGCTCCCCACTGGCTTTATGCATTTACTCATTTTTTCCTTGCTGCAATACCCTCGCCAGCTTTTTTTCTATTGAATTTTGTTTCTCCGCAAACTGCTTCAAACTTTCTCTAGAATAAGAAAGAATACAGATAAGTGAGTTAAATGAACTCAGACTTGCTTGACATTGCTGGACAATGTCAGTCTTGTTGGATACAATGAGACAACATATGTAGCATGTTGAAATTTACAAAGTGAGACACAAATGCAAGTTGTTCTCCATTGGTGAGAAAGAAAAATGTATTAGTGGAGGATGAAGTTTATGTGCTTTTAGTAAGTGAGATCTTCTTAATATTTTTCAATGTCCAGTTGCTTGAAGATATCTAGATCCCAGTTGTAAGCTCTAGGAAGAGATCTAATTTATAGACAACACAGTGAAGCATTCCTAAAACACTAGGAATGACTTTGTGACCCACTCTATTAGTCATGTTCTGTTTGCCCCTCTCCCATCTTCTTGAACTAAGTATATATCACCTGTAGCCTCATTCCCATGGAGACCCTGAGTCAGTGGAGTCTTGCCTAGAAGCAATGGATTAGCAACACCTCTAGGGGAGGTGGAGGGCTTCCCTGGTGGCTCAGATGGTAAAGAATCTACCTGCAACTTGGGAGATCCAGGTTAGATCTCTGGCTTGGGAAGATCCCCTGGAGAAGGGAATGGCTACCCACTCCAGTATTTTTGCCTGGAGAAATCCATGGACAGAAGGAGCCTGGTAGGCTATAGTCCATATTGGACATGACTGAGTGACTACCACACACACACACACACACACACGGTACTAAAGGGCACAAATTGGTTTATTATTCACAAAAAATATATATTCTTAAGAACTCTTTGCACTCAAGAACATGTTTTCAATAATTACATTCTTTGTGAATATAGTCCTACTCTGCCTCTCCCACATGTCCCCACTCCCGGACCATCAGTCTCCTCTTGAAGATCAGCAGTCCAGGATCTGAGGGTGTTTTTATTCCTCTCTGCCCCAGTTCCCTCCCATTACAGCAGCACAAGCACAAATTGGATGTTCCATAAATTGCTGGCACATAAAAATGAAAAGAGGACAACTTAAACACCATCTATTAAATACAACTTCAAAAAGCCATTAAAATCATTATATATAAATAGCTGAAATTTTCCAAACAAACAGTATAAAGAAACGGAATTAGGTAGCTCCACTTGCCATTCAGGAAACTGGCTACTTCCCCAAGAAGTAGCTGTGTGACTAACAGATCAGTTACTCTGGTCCCCACTCCAGGAATAACTTCAGCCCTGCACCCAGGCAAGACAGCGGGAGCCCTGTCTTGATCACCTAGATCACCTAGTTCTTACTAGTCTCTTCCCAGGATTTCATGCCAGAGTAAACTGCAAGCATCCTGGCATTGCGGCAGAGGCTGTAGGTCCTGAAATGTCAACTTTAAATTCCTGCTAACATGGAGAAACCCTCACAAATTCCACTGCTGAGGGAGGAGCAGATCCATTGGCTTTTTGGAGCAGATCCATTGGCCTTTTGGAGCAGATCCATTGGCCCTGGGTCTTCTTGAGACTCTGGACTGTGAGCTCTAAGAAAGGGACTACGTATGGCTCACTGTTGTATCTTTGTCCTCTAGCACAGTATGTGGCACAAAGTGTTCCACAATAAATGTTTGAGGAACGAGTAAACAACTGAACAAATGAGAGCGATGTAATGGAGGACACTGTCTCTACAACTCTCATTTGCCTGGTAGGAAGCCCTCCATTAAATTTCTTTTTTTAATAATTTAATGCTAGGAAATATTTCATTTCCTTGGAGACATGGGTTGGATTTTCTTGTGGTTGTTTTTGTATTATTTTTGTTATTGTTTTCCTTTCTGAAAACAAGAACCATATAATTAGTGTTCCTTTTTCACTTAGGATGTCTAGAAACACAGAGCTAACTCTAAGGTCAAATTGTAGCAATTACGTTGGTGCTAGTTATACCTGTTTTTCCCTGGCCTTTATCTTGTTTTTTTGTTTTTACTTTTCATTGACATACAGTCTCTTTCTCATATATATTTGCTGTGGTCATCTTGAATTCTTTGTGAACAGGGTAAAAAAATGAAAAAACTAAATAACCAAATAAGGAAGCAAACCAAAACTCAGAAAGTGTATTTTACAAGGATGTCTTCTAATACATACACAAATAAAAATAATTCTGAAATTCAGGTCCTCCTGGGTCACAAGGTATTTTTAAAAAGTTATAGTATCCTCTTTGATATCTCCATTTGAATTATTTCCTTTCCTTCCACTTTTGACAAGATTGTTTTTTTCTCCCCAAATGGCCAGAATCCTTGGCCACAAAAAAGTGAACTGTCCTCAAGCGTCTTCTGAAATGTATCTTAAGGTAAAATGCCTATTTCCACTTATAATAATTTTTTTCTTGGATTTTTCAAGGTTCCAGAGGAACTGTGGTCCCAAACCATTCTGGAAGAAAAGGAGGGATGAAGAAGACAGATGAATTGTATTAAATTTACCAAGCCTTACTAGTACTACTGAGCTGTGGCCAAAATGGTTGCATGTTCACTGGCCAAATCCTGAAATGACTGAAACGTCTGGGAAAACGTCCTAGTTGGACATTTCAGGTGCTGCCTGGTGAGTGCAGGATCTCACTCTGATTGTAACAGGATTTCTGTCAAGTGTTTCAAGTAACATAGCTGTATGTGCAATTTTGTTTCTGTTGGGAAGCATTTCCCCATGGATGAAGGATTCGTGGGCTGTCAAATTCCAAATACTGGTATCTCCAAGACACTTAAAATAAATATTTCTCAATTTGAAATGTTTGTGAGCAAATACAACAGCCAGAAATATGCTGGCTGTTAAGATGAGAAATTTGTTTCTGAAATGTACTATTCGTTTAGAAAAATATTTGCCAACTTTAGTGGCAGCTGCAGAAATGTTTTCACACTTTGAAATTAACTCACTATTAAAAATGGGAAAAGGAAGAGTGATTTGCTTTTTCCTTTTGGCTTGCACTACTACAACCAACCCAAATGACACACATATTCATCAACAGATGCACCAGCTGCTGCTTGGCCAGGTACCCATTCTTTCTCTTTGACCATGTTCTTACAGAGGAAATTCACAGAATTAACCTTTTTCAGATAAGGGTCCCCTTTGTCTTACACTGACTAAGTTCCACTATCAGCCTTCAATCACACATACACGACTGCTAAGTTTCTTGCTTAACTTAGAAGCTTTCTGATCCAGTTTTATTCTACTACTCAAGCTTTAGATAAATATTATAAAAGCATGAACTAAATTCATGGAGAGTTAAGCATTCCATGTAAGACTGACTGTTATTAATTCATTCAGTTAACAAATATCCACTGAGTGCTTACTACTTGCCTGGCACTGTATCAGTTACTAGGAATGTAAGATGAGTATGTGGGAAAGATCCCACATATGAGATAAGACAGTGCGCTTGGGATGCATAACTGACAGCAGTCACTAATTGCCTGGGGGAATCCAAATAAGCAAGGCTTGTCCTAACATGCTTATCAGAAAAGGAGCAGGTTCTACCTTCTCACTCTGAAGATTTTCCTGGTAAAGCAGGTTCAGTTCAGTCGCTCAGTCGTGTCCGACTCTTTGCGACCCCATGAACCGCAGCACGCCAGGCCTCCCTGTCCATCACCAACTTCCGGAGTTCACCCAGACTCACGTCCATTGAGTCAGTGATGCCATCCAGCCATCTCATCCTCTGTCATCCCCTTCTCCTCCTGCCCCCAATCCCTCCCAGCATCAGAGTCTTTTCCAATGAATCAACTCTTCGCATGAGGTGGCCAAGTACTGGAGTTTCAGCTTTAGCATCATTCCTTCCAAAGAAATCCCAGGGCTGATCTCCTTCAGAATGGACTGGCTAGATCTCCT
>NW_011494811.1:7503553-7507434 GCF_000754665.1 Bison bison bison
CCAAGGAATCAACTCTTCGCATGAGGTGGCCAAAGTACTGGAGTTTCAGCTTTAGCATCATTCCTTCCAAAGAAATCCCAGGGCTGATCTCCTTCAGAATGGACTGGTTGGATCTCCCTGCAGTCCAAGGGACGCTCAAGAGTCTTCTCCAACACCACAGTTCAAAAGCATCAATTCTTTGGCACTCAGCCTTCTTCACAGTCCAACTCTCACATCCATACATGACCACAGGTAAGGACCTGGCAAATATAGACTAGTGGATGAGGGGGCTGGCTAGGACAACTGAATCTAGTCAAATTACTAATCATTAGTAAGGGCAAAAATAAGTTTACTCCTCTAATCCAACACCACAATAGAGTTAAGAAATGGAATCAATGGAAGAAAATATTTGCAAATGATGCAACCAACAAGGGATTAAAAAAACAGATAAAAATTGTGCTTAATAGAAAAACAAACAAAAAAACAAACCAAGGGACTAATCTCCAAAATATACAAACAACTTTAAAAAAAAAACAAACAGAAAAATGAGCAAAAGACCTAAATAGGTATTTCTCCAGAGACATACAGATGACCAAAAAGCACATGAAGAGATGTTAAACATCGCTCGTTATTAGAGAAATGCAAATCAAAACTGCAATGAGATATCACCTCATACCAGTCAGAATGGCCATCAACATAAAGTCTATGAACAATAAATGCTGAAGAAGGTATGGAGAAAAGGAAACCCTCCTACACTGTTGGTGGGAATATAAATTGGTACAGCCACTATGGAGGATAATATGAAGGTTCCTTAAGAAACTAAAAATAGAGCTACCGTATGATTTAGCAACTACAGTCCTGGGCATACATTCAGAGAAAAGCCATAATTTGAAAAGATTCATGCACCTCAATGTTCATTGCAGCACTATTCACAATAGCAAAGACATAGAAGCAACCTAAATGTCCATCAACAGAGGAATGGATAAAGAAGATGTGGTACATATATACAATGGAATATTACTCAGCCATAAAAAAGAATGAAATAGTGCCATTTGTAACAATACAGATATACCTAGAGATTATCATACTAAATGAAGTAAGTCAGACAAGGACAAATATAATCTGTTATCATGATATGTGGATACTAAAGAAATGATACAAATAAACTTATTTCTAAAATAGAAAAAGATTCACAGACTTAGAAAACAAACTTCAGATTATTATTAATAAATGGAAAAGTTGGAGGGGAGATAGATTTGGAGGTTGGGACTAACATATATGTACTGCTACTGCTACTGCTGCTAAGTCGCTTCAGTCATGTCCGACTCTGTGCGACCCCATAGATGGCAGCCCACCAGGCTCCCCCGTCCCTGGGATTCTCCAGGCAAGAACACTGGAGTGGGTTGCCATTTCCTTCTCCAATGCAGGAAAGTGAAAAGTGAAAGTGAAGTCGCTGAGTCCTGTCCTACTCTTAGCAACCCCATGGACTGTGGCCCACCAGGCTCCTCTGTCCATGGGATTTTCCAGGCAAGAGTGCTGGAGTGGGGTGCCATTGACTACCATACATAAAATAAAGAAAGACCTACTATATAGCACAGGGAATTCTACACAACACTCTGTAATAACCTAAATGGGAAAAGAATCTGAAAAAGTATAGATGTATATACATGTATAACTCAATCACTTGGTTTACACCTAGAATTAACACAACACTGTAAATCAACTATACTCCAATATAAAATGAAAGTTAAAAAAATATAAAGAATGTGGTTAGTATTACAAAAAATAGATTCAAGTTTTATAGAGAGTAAAAAAAAAATTTTTAATCTAAATTATGTACCCTATAAAGATAAAAAGTCAAACTGTAGTTTAAATTTATTTCCTGCAAAATGGAACATACAATTTCTTTACTTTTATGAGGGTTTTTTGGAATTTTAACTGTATGTATTAAAGTAAGTTGTAATGTCAAGTTTTAATTCTTTTAACTAAAAAATGAGAAATCTATCCACAGCCCCAACATACAAATACCACCACTCCTAATAGTTTGGTGAATTTTTAGACTACTTTTATCTGTAACACAGGCTTTTTGTTTTCATAGCTGGAGTTTCAGCTTTAGCTGAAATTTTTCTTTATTCTGCTAAATATTAAACATAAGCATTTCCATGTTATAAGTCTTCATAAACATCATTTTAATGCCTACATTGTATTTTGATGGTACACAAAAATTTGAATCAGAAAAGAATACCAAGGGTTAATCTCCTAAAACTTATCAAGACCAGAAAAAAAAAGTTGTTATTGTTTCAGTTCAGTTAAGTTGCTCAGTCGTGTCCAACTCTTTGCAATCCCATGGACTGCAGCATGCCAGGCCTCTCTGTCCATCACAAACTCCCAGAGTTTACTCAAACTTATGTCCATTGAGTCGGTGATTCCATCCAACCATCTCATCCTCTGTCTTACCCTTCTTCTCCCGCCTTCAATCTTTCCCAGTATCAGGGTCTTTTCCAACGAGTCAGTTCTTCGCATCAGGTGGTCAAAGTATTGGAATTTCAGCTTCATCATCAGTCCTCCCAGTGAATATTCAGGACTGATTTCCTTCAGGATGGACTGGTTGGACTCTTCCTGAGAGTCCAAGGGACTCTCAAAAGTCTTCTCCAACACAACAGTTCAAAAGCATCAATTCTTCGGTGCTCAGCTTTCTTTATAGTCCAACTCTCACATCCATACATGACTACTGGAAAAACCATAGCTTTGACTAGATGGGCTCTGTTGGCCAAGTAATGTCTCTGCTTTTTAATATGCTATCTAGGTTGGTCATAATTTTCTTCCAAGGAGCAAGCGTCTTTTGATTTCATAGCTGCAGTCACCATCTGCAGTCATTTTGAAGACCCCCAAAATAAAGTCTGTCACCGTTTCCATTGTTTCCCCATCTATTTGCCATGAAGTGATGGGACCAAATGCCATGATCTTAGTTTTCTGAATGTTGAGTTTTAAGCCAACTTTTTCATTCTCTTTTCTTTTTTTTTTTAATTTTCTTTTATTTTTTAACTTTACAATATTGTATTGGTTTTGCCATATATCAAAATGAATCCGCCACAGGTATACATGTGTTCCCCATCCTGAACCTTCCTCCCTCCTCCCTTTCCGTACCATCCCTCTGGGTCGTCCCAGTGCACCAGCCCCAAGCCTCCAGTATCGTGCACTGAACCTGGACTGGCGACTCGTTTCATATATGATATTATACATATTTCAATGCCATTCTCCCAAATCAACCCACCCTCTCCCTCTCCCACAGAGTAATTTACCCAGAATGTATTAATGGGCAGCATGCATATTTCAGGCACTATGCTGTATGGTCAGCAAGATAGTCAATCCTCAGAAAAATGGTCTCCAAGGCAAGAGGGATACATAATCCCTCACCTTATTTGATCCCTGGTCATTGTTACCACTGTCCTTCAGCTCTGTTCTGTGTAGATTAAATCAAATAATTAAGTGAGTTATACCATGAGACTAATTTTCAGGAGGACAGGAATGGTGAATGGGCAGCAATAATAAGGACCCAGGCTCATGTGAGCTGGCGAAAAGCAAGTCTGGCCTCAATATCTCTGCCCATGGTGAGAGAAGCAAGGACCAGCACACATGAGCTGATGGATGGCTATCAAGTAAAGGACAATGATTACCATGCAGGCTTAGAATACCCTAGTTGCACTAAGTCTGGTCTGGGAAGCTGAAAGGTCTTTGAAGAGGCAATGCCATGTTGCAGAATTATTCCTAGACTACATGGAGAAGGAAATGGCAACCCACTCCAGTGTTCTTGCCTGGAGAATTGCAGGGATGGGGGAGCCTGGTGGGCTGCCATCTATGGGTCGCACAGAGTCAGACACGACTGAAGCAACTTAGCAGCA
>NW_011494811.1:7507534-7509455 GCF_000754665.1 Bison bison bison
CATAGGCGAGAATCCTGATCCCTGAAGATCCCCTGGAGAAGGAAATGGCAACCCACTCCAGTATTCTTGCCTGGGAAATCCCATGGACAGAGGAGCCTGGAGGGCTTCAGTCCATGAGGTCGCAAAAGAATAGGACACAACTTAGCAACTGAACAACATCAGTGGTTTACAGACCTGAGTTCTGTTCCTCATTCTGGCCCAAAAATAGAGAATGCATTTAACAAATCTGAACCCCAATTTTCTCATCCATAAGGGTGGAACTAGACATTCTCTAAGAGCACTTCCAGCTAAATAAACCTGTGATTTTATGAGGCTGTAAAAAGTAGATTCACAGTCCACAAAAGTACCAAATCCAGCCATCTTACCATTTTAAAAAGCATTATTTCAAACAATAGGAATGAATAAAAAATAGTTCCTTGCTGCTCTAGAAGTTATATGCCTTCCAGTTCAGGTACTGAGCTATTTTGAGTTGTCATCAATCCTCAGTCTGGCTGGCAATGCCAACAAGGCCAGGGCAGGGGCAAGCCTCTGGATTGTCCAGGAGGACAATCAGCTATGTTATCTAACATGGCCCCAGGATGAACACCTTCTCCATGGACGCAAAGAGTGAGTCTGATGGGTACAAATCGGCTTTTCTAATGCTAAAGTTCAAAATATCAACTTAAATGACTGAAAATCACACTCTTATTACATGATATCCTCAGACAGTATCTCTTTCTTTTTCTCTTTGGTCACTAAGTCGTGTCCAACTCTTGAGACCCCATGGACTGCAGCCTGCCAGGCTCCTCTGTCCATGGGATTCTCCAGGCAAGAATACTGGAGTGGGCTGCCATTTCCTTCTCCAGGGGATCTTCCTGACCCAAGAATCGAACCTGGCTCTCCTGCATTGCAGGAAGATTCTTTACCAACTAATCTATGAGGGAAGCCCTCAGACAGTATGGAAACTAGCAAACAAATTCTGTTACTGAAAACTTATTTTCATTCTCAAAATGATCACTATTTCTATGCTGTTAGGGTTTTCTTTATAAGTTTTTTAATAATTAGAGAATAGTCCATGCCATTTAAAGACACAAAATTAATAACACTACTACCCCAATGGATTTTCTAGGTAGCTTGGTGGTAAAGAATCTGCCTGTCAATGCAAGGAGATGCAGGTTCAATCCTGGGTTGGGAAGATCCCCTGGAAGAAGAAATGACAACCCACTCCAGTATTCTTGCCTGAAGAATCCCATGAGCAGAGGAGCCTGATGGGCTACAGTCCTTAGGATCACAAAGAGTTGGACACAACTGAGCATGCATGCATGCACCCCAATAAGTATAAAATAGTCTGTCAAATAATTTAGACACTTACTTACAAAATATAAAATATAAATGCATCCAGTAGGTAAACAATGGAGAAGGCAATGGCACCCCACTCCAGTACTCTTGCCTGGAAAATCCCATGGATGGAGGAGCCTGGTAGGCTGCAGTCCATGAGGTCGCTAAGATCGGACACGACTGAGCGACTTCACTTTCACTTTTCACTTTCATGCACTGGAGAAGGAAATGGCAACCCACTCCAGTGTTCTTGCCTGGAGAATCCCAGGGACGGGGGAGCCTGGTGGGCTGCCGTCTATGGAGTCACACAGAGTCGGACACGACTGAAGTGACTTAGCAGCAGCAGGTAAACAAACTTTGCACTTAATAATTGCCTTTGCACCTAATAATCACAAAATGCACTCTTAAAATCACCTCTATTCTACCTACCTCATGAAATCAAATTCTATGACTTGAAAAGTAAAAAGGAAGAAAACACCATAATAAGTGGGCAACAGAGCATTCCACCCTGCCTTACAGGCATTAGAGTCAATTAGTCTTACCAAAAATAATTATTACTCTTCTGAAGATCAGAAAGCCAAAAAGGAAAAAAAAAAAAAAAAAA
>NW_011494811.1:7509555-7518872 GCF_000754665.1 Bison bison bison
AAAAAGTACCATCAGCTTTCAAAACCCAGGCACACATCAGTCCGTCCCCTGCCTTGATACAGGATATCACACAGAGGTGATAAGACAGTGCATCTGCTTGTATACATCAGTCCGTCCCCTGCCTTGATACAGGATATCACACAGAGGTGATAAGACAGTGCATCTGCTTGTATGGATGGCTTGGTAGGTAATGAGCCCATGCAACTGTGCATTTGGAATCTTGTTCAAGTCAGGGTGTGTTAAAGCAATCTTCACCCTGTGAAATGGCATCAATATCTGTCCATGCTAGTGCACGCTTGTAGGGCTCAGTCACTGGAAAGCAGCAAGATCCTATGTTGGTGCTGGGGAGGAGAGGTGGGTGGCCAAGTACAATTAAGGAAATAGCACCCATGCAATTTGCTTACTCTCAGAATATCTTCCCTCCGCTTCAGTTAAGTGTTCAATAAATGTAAGCTGAATACCTCCAATGAACATGCAGCCAATATATAGCTAACAGCTCTGCCTCCACAACCAACAATGCCACATAGTCCAAGTAGAACAGGTGACTTCACTTCTGGCCATGAAGGAGTTCCAGGATCCAGAACTAACTTTCTTCTAGAATAATTTTTTTAAATAGGAAACAATGATTTTAAGAGTGCAACGGGCAATGTGGGGGGTCATCCTTCTGAGAGGGAGATAAGTGAGGTGAGCCCCAGGACTGCTCCTGCTTTCTACCTGGAGACAACATGCAGACTTCAGTGCTTCAAGTGCCTGCACTCTCAGTTGTGACTGACTCCTCACAACCCTATGGATGTAGCCCGCCAACCTTCTCTGTCCATGGGATTCTCCAGGCAAGAATACTGGAGTGGGTTGCCATTCCCTTCTCCAGGGGATCTTCATGACCCAGGGATTGAACCTGGGTCTCCTGAATTGCAGGTAGATTGTTTACCATCTGAGCTACCAGAGAAGCCCCAAGCCAATGCCTTCTAGTATTTGATGTGTGTTGTGCATGTGTGCTTCGAGAGGAACACCAAATAAAGCTCAGCAACCCACTGAGATCAGAATTCAGAAAGGCCAAGTGGGGCAGGGTTAGGCAGGGGACGAGGGTGAGCTGCAAAGTGGCTCCAGAACAGCCTCTCTTAACCCAACAGTGGGCTCTGGAAGTGAAATACTTTTCAGAGTCATCTTGAGTTGGGTGAGGGGGTCATCACACTCTGACTTCATCAGTCACTGGATGTGGGGCCTCCATCACCATGCACCCCTGGGAAAGGGCATAACACCAGGTGAGGTGGTTCACTGCTCCTGAGGCAATCCCTGAAAGGCTGACAGCTCTCCCAGAGGCTGCAAGATCTGGATGGAGCTCTTAAATTAATCAGTCTAGTGATTTTTCTTCCCTGCTTAAAACACTTTAGAGGCTCCTCCTCACAACTTCCAGGCTCGTCAAGACCTAGCACTTTCCTCCTTCTTCATCCCCAACTCCTGACACTCTCCACACGGGCGCAGGCTACAGACATGGCAAGCGAGTTGACGCTCTCCTTAATGCCCCGTGTCCTCTCTCACCGTTCTGTCTTTGCACATGCTGTTTCTCCTACCCAAGCCCAGGGGAGTGAGGAAATCTGCCTTTGGGCTCCCTACACACCCCATACCTCAAACGCAGCACAAATATCCCAACTGTCAGGTCTCTGTGTCTGAGACCCCATCTGAACCATAAGCTTCTTGTGAGTACCACTTCCTTCTGTGTAGCCGCAGCAGCAGATACCAAGTCTGACGCAAGTTCAGTTCAGTCGCTCAGTCGTGTCCGACTCCTTGCGACCCCATGGACTACAGCACGCCATACTCCCCTGTCCATCACTGACTCCTGGAGCTTGCTCAAACTGATGTCCATCAAGTCGGTGATGCCATGCAACCATCTCATCCTCTGATGCAAAGTAGACACTCAACAAATGTGTGAGGAGTCAGTGGAGGGAGGGAGGAATAGAACCAATAAGCATCCTCACCAGATGCCTCCTACTGACACTGTGCCTCAACCACTTCTCCCTTTTCCCCACAAAGCTGCTGTACCCCCCCATTCTCTAATCCTAGAAATTTTACCTCATTGTGGTCTATGACAAAGTCCATTTACTTCATTTAATTTACCCTCAATTTTCTCTTTTGTCTGAGATGGTTGAGGAGTGGGAAGATGCTCACAGACATGTCTGGCCCCGACATCTTGGCCATGGCCTGACTCTAAGCTTTGAGCTTCATGGCTGCTTTTCATCTCCTGGGCCAGACTAAGGGAACCCACCAATCAACTCTCCCCTGGTCATCAACCATCACCCAAGGCCCCTTCACAAAATTCTCTTCCTGATGCCACAATATATTTTTTTCACTTCAAAAAAATTCAGTAGTCTCTGTGTTTTAAGCAACAGAAACAGTTCTACATTTCTATTTCATCACAGAAAACATCAGGTTCTGGTTTAGGAAAACTTTTTCCCAAATTCAAAATACTTCTGAAGGGAAGGGATATTTATCATCTAATAGAAATTCCCTTTTTCTTTTTTGGTGCATGTTCAGCCTTTATTAACTGTCAATTAACTGTCACTTCTGGTTCAGACGGTAAAAGCGTCTGCCTACAATGGGGGAGACCCAGGTTCGATCCCTGGGTGGGGAAGATCCCTGGAGAAGGAAATGGCAACCCACTCCAGTATTCTTGCCTGAAAAATCCCATGGATGGAGGAGCCTGATAGGCTACAGTTCATGGGGTTGCAGAGTCAGAGACGACTGAGCGACTTCACTTCACTTTTTTATATCCACAGTACAATGAAGCTTGTAATGATAATAATATAAAAGGACTTGGAAGCTTTGCAATGAACCTCAAAGAAAATTTCAGTTGTACTAAAGATGTTTACAATGTAAACAGTCTAAGTCCCTGAAAATGAACAGTGTGTTGTGTCAGTTACTCTCCATTAAGTAGAATATGAGGTTATACAGGTTATTTTATTCCTCAATTATGGCAGAAAACAGGTAGAAAGGTTGAAGACACAGATCTGTATCCCAGAAGATCCACTCCAGGCAAAGTATATTAGTGTAAGTTTCAACTATGTTCATAAGTGCTTTATATATATATACCCTAGAATAGCAGCAAACTATAGCTAATGTCTGACACCACTAAAACTAAATGTTTACAACAATGAAAACAAGCCATTCCCATCCCAGGCCCCACAATGTTCAAGTGAAAAAATAAAGGTAATCGATTTAAGGAACAAACAAGAATATAAATACATACAAAAGCTAGGTAACTAGCTCTTGAATAATTTAAAACTGATTATAGGGCTTCCCTGGTGGTCCAGGGGCTTTCCTGATGGCTCAGCTGGTAAAGAATCCTCTACAATGCAGGAGACCTGGGTTCGATCCCTGGGTTGGGAAGATCCCTGGAGAAGGAAAAGGCTACCCACTCCAGTATTCTGGCCTGGAGAATTCCATGGACTGTATAGTTCACGGGGTTGCAAAGAGTCGGATATGACTGAGCAGCTTTCACTTTCTTTCTTTCTGGTGGCCCAATGGTTAAGAATCTGCCTTGCAATACAGGGGATACCAGTTTGATCCCTTGCCTGAAAAGATTCCACATGCTCCTATACTGAAGCTCACGTGCCACATGTAAAATTTTGGTATTTTATAGAACAAGAAGAAAGGAAGGGAGAGAGAGAGAGAAAAAAATCTAGACCATTACTTTTCAAAACATAGGTCAAAAAAATTCTTAACAAAATGTTGTTGTTCAGTCACTCAGTCATGTCCAACTTTTTGCGACCCCATGGACTGCAGCACGCCTTGTTCCCTTTCCTTCACCATCTCCCGGAGCTTGCTCAAACTCAGGTCCATCAAGTCGGTGATGCCATCCAACCATCTCATCCTCTGTGATTCCCTTATCCTCCTGCCTTCAATCTTTTCCAGCATCAGGGTCTTATCTAATGAGTCGGCTCTTCACATCAGGTGGCCAAAATATTGAAGTTTCAGCTTCAGCATCAGTCCTTCCAGTGAATATTCACAGTTCTTTCTTTTAGGATTGACTAGTTTGATCTCCTTGCCGTCCAACGGACTCTCAAAAGTCTTCTCCAACACCACAGTTCAAGAGTATCAATTCTTCAGCACTCAGTCTTCTTTATGAGCATGTATGAGGTCAAACTCTCAACTGTCATGCTCAATATATTTTGCCCTTTTCTGTGCTAACTGAAACTGAATTTGGTTACACATAGATCATTATTATAAAGTGTAATAAAATGTCCACAAAAAGCAAGTCTGATTCCAAATATCAAAGGCCAAAACTGCTCACAAAGATTCACACACAGATGGAATTCATGGAATGCAGATAATTCCTGAGGCTTGACTCATAAGACTAAACATGGTCAAAAGGACAAGATCACAAGGAATATCTGCCCACAGTCAGTCAGAGTGCCCATCCAAAGCCACATTCACTCACTGCATTCAAGTCAGTTAAAAAAAAAAAAAAAAAAGAGGCGGCTATATAAAAGAAATGATAATGAATGGGGATTGTGTTTTTTTAAAAAAAATGTTTCTTCTTTCTAACTTTTCTGTTATGAGAAAAATTAGTGAAGAAGCATATGATTGATCCTAAATTTTAAAATATAAAAAATAAAGGAGAACTGAAACATAGTTAACCAGTAAAAAACACCTGTGCTAAATGGCTTCAGTCATGTCCAACTCTTTAGGACCCAATGGACTGTAGGCGGCCAGGCTCCTCTGTCCATGGGATTTTCCAGGCAAGAATACTGGAGTGGGATGCCATGCCCTCCCCTCCAGGTGATCTTCCTGACCCAGGGATTGAACCTGCATCTCTTACATCTCTGGCATTGGCAGGCGGGTTCTCTACCACTAGTGCCACCAAATTCATGGTAAAAGAGAGTGCTTACTATGCACCAAGCATTTTACATAATGTACAAAGTAACTAAAGACAAGAAACAACCATGTGAACAGCTTCATGGGTAATCAGAAGATGTCAAGAGTTTCCTCTAAAAAACAAACCAAGTTCTGACAAATAGGAACAGATAATTTACCTAAAAGGAAATATAAATACTAAACAAACACATGCAAAAATGTTCACCTTCCCTAGTAGACAAAGAAACTTATATACCTCTATACTATATATACATTTGGGAAATTAATATAGTGATATGTGTGGCCTGAGGGCTTCTGGTGGCTCAGATGGTAAAGAGTCTGCCTGCAATGCAGGAGACTTGGGTTCAATTCCCGGGTAGAGAAGATCCCCAGGAGAAGGAAACGGCAACCCATTCCAGTATTCTTGCCTGGAGAATTCCACGGAAAGAGGAGCCTGGTGGGCTACAGTCCAGGGGTCACAAAGAGACAGTCAGATATGACTGAGCAACTAACAATTTCACTTTCACTTTTCCTTCATGTAGCTTGAATCATAAACATGCTCAGTAGTCCCACTCCTGTGAATTTATCCTAAGAGGTAATTAATTAGAAATAAATATATACACACACAGAATATATGTATATATGTGTAACATTGGAATGCTTTGCAAAATCTGATACATCAACCTGGGATGTGGGAAGTTTTTAATCAAACAAAACCAATCACCTAAAAGTCTATGGAAAATAGAAAACAGGAAAATATTAAGATAAACAGCATATAGTGTTTAGATTCAACAGGAATATCACCATATAAATACATATTCATGTGGACAAAGAGTAAAAAGGTAAGGTGCAAAAATGAAAATTGTTGTTAGTGATATAATACTTACAGAAATCTCATTCAAAACCTTTAACATTACTGCTCCCTCATCTTCTAAATGAAAACAAGTAACTCATATCATTTCTTTAAAAATCCTTAAAATCAACTTTTGCCACAACTCTTCCACCAAGTGAAACAAAATACATAAAATTTAGAAGGTTATTACCTATAAAATAAGAAATAGCATGAAAGAAAATATCCCCTTAAGAATGTGATTTGTGGTTAATAAAAACAATAATAGTATTAATAAACCTAAGTCCTCACAGTGCCCCTAGGATTTCTACCACTGGTTGGTACTACAAACCTAAGAATCCCCACAGTAATCTTTTCTAGTTTGTTGAGTTCCCCTGCAGTGCTTTTCCAGACTAACTGAAGAATTTAATCTTGCAGTATTTGTAAAGTATGTTATCTGTGGAGTACTAAAGGGAAAGCACAAATATTTCTGCCTACGCTTGCTTATTTATCTGAACAAGTTGAAACCGCCTCCTCTGTCTCAGCCCTCCTTTGATGAACTTTGCAAGTCCTTTGGTTTCTCCCTGGAGTTATGTACTATCACTCTCTCCTTTCTTTGTGCACACAATTAACAGTCTCTGTCTAATTGGTTTCTCCACCTTCTCAGCTTCCTTTCCAGGATACACTAGCCCCCTGGAGAGCCTTTCTTGAAAGAAATGAAAGCCAACAGACTATTTATGGTAAATGTCAGGATTCAGGGGATGAAGATCCTTTGTGGGCTCTGCCAGATCCCCACCCCCCAAGATTTATGGCTTGGATCACAAGGGGTACCACAGCCAGCATTCACTGGGGCTGACTTGGGCTGGTGGCCGCTCAACTACAGAAGTTAATTTTTAAACATGTTGGTCTCCTTTCTCTATGTGATGTGGAAACATACTTGCAAGAAGAAGATGATATTAAAATTAACTTTCTTATAAAACTTGCCTAAAGGGAGACTTCTCAGTATCTTTTATTTTTGAAACAAATTAACCCTACCTCAGTTTTTCCCATTTCTTCTTAGTTCATGAGGCAATGCAACTCTTTATTCAGCATCTTTTCAGGTAGAGAACAGACTTCTCTGTACATTCCTTCCCTTGATGGAGGAGAAGGTCATTCTCTCCCCAGTTCTCTTACTTCTATACAAGCAAAAGTCCAAAGGTTGTCTTGGAAGACTCTCAAACACTCCAGCCTGAAGTCAGGGACTTCCCTTCTTCCTGGATGTAACAGAATCCTCCATGCTCTGTGACTCTTAACTATAGAGAAAAGGCTTTCTTTTTTCCTTAGGTTTATTATTCCAAAATGCAAGAGTTCAACCTCAATCTGCATATCATTATCTTCACATCCATGAATTCCTTCTGTCCCTAATGTAACAAGAAGATTCCTCAAGGATCTGGAGTCTTTCATATATTTAAAAGAACCAAAAACATGTACTGAGTGAATGAAGTAAACCGTATTATTTAATAGATTGGATCAGATAGGTTATTCCTAAATTTTGATTGCTGCTTTAAAAAACAAAGAAAGCAAGCTTCAGCAGCAGACAATGAAATGCCTGAAATCTAGGAAGAATGGATGTCAGCTAATCATTATCTTGATTCCTGTATGGCCCTAAATATAAATATATTAACCAACTTTTCTGGACAAACAACCAGTCCCCACAACCTCACCGCCCTATACCCAGAGGTAAGGGTGTGCACTGCCCTCACAGCAGGCCTGTTACTGGGGTTTCAGGCCCAATCAGATGATGTAGATGTACCAGGGGCAGATCAATGAAATTTAGACATGCTGGCCCCGCAGGGCAAAGTCACATTCAAGCTCCCACATGTGCCATTTCACATTCACAAACCCACTTACCACCTAAAGACCATGTGTGCCAAGTCAAACGGCCCAGCCTGTAAAATGCAGAATGCCACACCTTGAGACAGATGGCCATAAACTGGCACGGTCAGGGAAACCCAAGAAAAAGGAGGTAAACTCAGAACACTAGAGCAAGCGAATACATAACGCAGGCTAGAAACTCAGAGCCATGACAATTTGCACCAGTACAGATCTCCCAAAGCATTCTGCAGTTCTATTTCAATCACAACATTAAAGCATGGAGATGGTTCTTCTTTCTATTTCCATGGTTTCCTTAACCTTTACTAAGACAAAACATGAATGCAGGTAACCAAATCAACTGCCTCCCAGCAGGAAAAAAGGGAAACTCTCAGAAACCTCTTGTTTGTACAAATCATTTCCCAAAACCTTCCTGCTAAACTTTTGACCTATTGTTTCTCAACTTACCAATCTGTGGCAGTGTGTGATAATAAACTTAAAAAGTGAAGTTTTGGTCACAAATCGTAGTTCCTACTTTGAATAACATTCTAAGTTATTTTTCTTCAAGCTGCATGGCCCTGCTATTTTTACATAGGAAAACAGCCATAGTGTGCTTTTTTTCTCTCCCTGAGGGCTTCCCATAATGTATTTATAGGACTGGAAGTTCTCCAAACCCAAACATAATTTACTGTACCGTTTTCAATGATGGACAATTTTGGTTTTGTCTTTCTCTTATCCTAAGGGAGAATCAATTACCCAGCAAACTGATGTATCCCTCATCTTTTTGTCTTCAGTGGCCAATGATGAGAATTGACTTTGGTCTCAACTGGTCTATTTCTGGCTGTTAGCAGATGTTAATCCTCAAACACAGGTTTGCTGGACTAAGTAACAAACTGGGCACCTAGCGACAGTGGTTCTGATCTCTTATTTTTTCACTTACTCACTGGGAAGCCTTAAACAAGTCAGTTGTCGTTCTCTTAGTTTCTCTGATCATAGGATGATTACCAAGCAGTCAAAAGGGATGCATTTTGTTGTTCTTTCAATTAAGAAATAATTAAACTATAATGGTATTCACTACTGCAATTAGATAAGGCTTAAGCAACCAACTCAATCCACAGCCACCAAATCCATAACACGTACCGTCATAAACCACAGCCCTAGCACACACTGGAATTAGGAAACAAGGAAAGACTACACTGTATTTGAACTGATAGTGAGATGCATCTCCCTGAAGCCCGGGAATCAGTATACAAGTAAGGGGGACCACATTTTGAGCACCTACAGCATGGCAGCTGTGGGAACTCTCATTATCCAGGGTCCCATCAGGAACTCACGTTATCAAGTTCCCAACAGGGTCCTCGGGACTCCAAGAGGAATCTACTTCATTAAGGCTGCTGGAACCACCCCCAGAAATTTGAATGAAGCTAGGTCTTGATCTACTTCAAGTCCTTAGGAGCTCAAGGTATCCTGAGAAGTATCTGCACTGGGAGAATTTGGAGGTCCAGGCCCCTATGTGCGAAACCCCTTATGAAGTCCCACCGGAAAGAAGGAAGAAAGAGCACTCAAAAAACAAGACACTTTAGATAAAACAAATTCTTGAGATCTGCTCAGAAAAATGTAGGACCTTCAGGTGCTTCACAGTTTTTAAATCAAAATCCTCAGTGTTAGGTACTTAGAATAGGAAACAGGAGCCAAAATGGCAGTGGCTAAAAGACAAGGAAGGGAAAAGCCCACGAAAATAGAACAAAGGAAGGTCCAGGACTGGAGTGAGGACCTCAGGTAGAAC
>NW_011494811.1:7519038-7521045 GCF_000754665.1 Bison bison bison
GCGCTCCCCACGCTCTTCCCTTCACATCTTTGGGTAGGCATGCCCTCACGCCTCGAGGATGGATTCTCCTGCTACTTTCTAAATAAAATAGAGCTGTAACACGGAGCTGTAACACTCATTTGTCTAAGAGCTATAACACAGTCTGTCCAAGACCCGAGAGCTGTGATGTGCCAAGGGCTTTAATGTCCATCACTCCAAATCTTTGCTGTGATGAGACAGAACCGAGGAGAATACACTCGCTTGACACTCAGGATGACCCTGATCCGCAGATTCCCCTAGAGCACAACAGTGTTACACAGAAGGACCTTCTAAGATACACCTCCTGCAACAGGCACTCTGGCCAGAGATCCTCTTCCATTCTGGGGCTTCTGGCATGGTCTGAGGGCTCTAGACCCTGGAGAGGCCATCGGCTAGCTCTTCTACCTCAGTAGCCAAGCATCACCTTGGTGACACACTGCTAGTCCCTCAAATACACCTGCTTAAAGATTCATGCCCAAACACACACACATAAAATCCACTGTAAATATTTACATTCTGAAGGTTTTATTTGTTATTGCTTAAGATGTGAGGTTCAGACATAGAAAACAGATTTATGGTTACCAAAGGGGAAGCAGGGAGGGATAAATTAAGAGGACTATCAGGTTAACATATACACATTACTATATATAAAAATAGACAACCAACAAGGACCAACAATAGCACAGGGAGCTCTACTCAATATTTTGTGAAAACCTATAAGGGAAAGAATCTGAAAAGAATATACACACACACACACACACACACACACACATATATATATGTAATGTGTATGTGTGTATATATATATATGTATCATTGTTTTGTACACCTGAAACTAACATAACACTGTAAATCAACTATACCTTGATTAAAAAAAAAAAAAAAAGCATGTGCTTCCCCCTCCTCAAAAAAAAGTGTGGTTTTTTCCCCCTCTCCAAGTCCTGCTATTTAACTTACCCACTGTTATTTTCTATTCTGTTGGTCTAAATCAATCAAAGGACTTCACTTCACCAGTCCCATGGTGTAACATCCCATCAAGGTCTGTCATTCCACAAAAGCTGGCTGTAGCTTGAACGCACCTCCTCCGCCCCAAGCTCAACTTCCCCTTAGAAGAAGGAAGTGATGGGGTTGGAAGACAGCCCTAAAACGCGGTCATTGTTATTGTGAACCTTTAAATAGACCTTTACCTCTGTAAAGGTTTTGGGGTTCTGCTCACAAAGACCTGTGGGAAGGTCGGTGCTCCTGGCCCCCTCTTTCCCTTTTATCTACGTCGTGTGCTACATCATTACTAGAAACCGAAACTCATAAAGTGAAAACTACCCTCCAAAAAGAAACCAGGATTTTTTAAAAACCAAAGACTGAAGGGGTTCCCTGTATTCATGTGATGATGAAGTTAAAATAAATCTGGAGGACACTATCTCTGAGAACTCGGCTTGTCTGCTAATTTTAAATGCATGTCCTCTGAAATTTCTTTAAACACTTTTCCCCTTTGACATTTCTTTATCTTCTATGTAAATAAATCAACTGTATATGGCAAAACATGCAAAGAAAAGGAGATTACAGAACAACGGTAGTAATATTAATTTCAATCAAAATACAGAAAGCTAAAATAAAAATGTAGCTTATTTTCAAAATGTTTAATATATTGCTAATTCTTTCAGCAAGAGTTTTATTTTCGCTTTGGGATTAGGCTTAAAGTCCACAGTTTTGTTTCTTTAAAAAACAGTTACTGGCAAATGGGCTCAAAATACTTTCTGCCTCTAAAAATAAACACGTTTCTTTTGAACAACACTTCACTTTAAAGTTTTGGCTATTCCCAGGACAGAAGGGTCTAGTTAATCAGCAATTTTTAAGAGAAGGGAGCTCGGGCAGGTTACAGAAATTCCTTCCGGGAGCCCTGGGCCTATCCTCCATCCACACCATCCAGCAAGTTACAGCACTTTGTTAGCTCCCAACAACAAAAGAGACCTACAGAGCCGGGAGGGTGGG
>NW_011494811.1:7521145-7535805 GCF_000754665.1 Bison bison bison
GGAAGCGATGCTCCGGGATAAAGCAAGCCTCAGTACTAAAAGTAATTTTAAATGTTTTTGTCCTTTTGTATAAGAAAAAGATGGTTAAAAATTAAAAGGAACAAACCACTGGATGCTCTGAAGGATTGTTAACTAACAAATGCCATTTGTAATTAGAAAGAAACAAGGAAGGAGAGAAGGAAGCAAGTGAGCCAGGAGAGCAAAACTAGCAGGAATATCACACCTTTCAAGCCTCGGAAAAGTTGAACTGTACTGATCCTGCTGTTTAACATCCCTGAAACAAATAACCATCTAGAAAGCAGATACAAACTGGCCCACAAAAGAAACAAATAACCTAACATGCCCTTCTTTAGCTTCTGATCACTGGTGGTGGAGGAGGGGGTAGGGAGGGGGTGGGGAAGAAGCCAAAATCAAACAACCCAGATAGGGCTTTTCAATTTTTATTTTATATTGTAGTTGATTAGCAATGTTGTGTTAGTTTCAGGTGTACAGTAAAGTGATAGTTATTTATACACACACACACACACACACCTCTTTCTTTTTCAAATTCTTTTCCCATTTAGGTTATTACAGAGTATTGAGCAGAGTTCCCTGTGATATACATCAGGTCCCTGTTAGCTATCTAACCCATAGTTTAAACAGAGAAAGTTCCAGAAAGAACTTCCTGAGCAATAGCCTCAGCCCTTCCATTTACTTTACAGCTTCTTTTATATCCTGTGGGGCACTCTGGTTCACTAAGGAAGCAAGCGTAACTTTCATTTTCCTGCTTTTGATTTAATAAAGAGGAAAAAAAAAAAGAACTTTATAATTTCCTATAAAGACTTTCCTCCCATGCTTTAGAGTTACAATAAGGTCAACCCTTTCACCAGCATGACCATGGAAATATGGGGAAATTAAGTCCATCTTCACAATCAGTGTTAAGACTATGTCAAATACACTCTAAATAATGGAACATGTTCATGTCTGCAGTCACAGGCAATGCCCTTGGTGTACTTGACGTGAACCTGATCAGGGAATACTGAAAGATCCTTTTCAAATATGAACAACTATGTGTAATAGCTGGAAATAATATTGGAAAGACAAAGCCATGATAGGTTTTATGTGACTTCTTAAGTACAGATGTTAAAGAATGTGTTTATTAAAGAGCAGTTTACCAAAAAAATTCAAAAGTAATATACAAATCAATAAGGAAAAGAAGCAAAACACCTGAACAGGTACGAGGGCATAAACAAACAAACAAAAAAACTATCCAAAAATGGATAAATTGTGACATATTCATACATTAGGGTATTAAACACTGAAAATGAATAAATCAGCTACCCATATCAATACAAATGCAGCTCACAAATATAAAGCTGAAAGAAAAAGAGCAATTTGTAGAAGAATGCATACAAAATGGTACTATGTATGGTATTAAAAACATTGCTTATGGGGGTCCATGATGGGCCTGATATTCAGCCAGTAGACCTTGGCATGGCTGGATCTGTTGCCAGCATCCATTATGAGTGGCCATATCCACACACTCCAGTTTGTTAAATACTTTGAAAATCACCCTTACTATTCAAATACAATAAAGCTGTAAAGAAATGCATGAGACTGATAAACATCAAATTCAGGATAGCTGCTACCTCTGAGGAGGAAGGGGTCACAACCATGTTAGCAACAATTTATTTCTTATGTAGTATGCTAAAACACGTAGGCACTTAATAGTATGGTGGTTTATACCTTTTTGTAGGTTTTAAATAATAGATAATACAAATATTTTAAACACACACACACATATCTATGCCAGCAAGAGCCAGGAATCTGAAGGCAGCATTTTTACCCCTTGTTCTGCCAGTTGCCAACTGTTCCTTGCTATCCCTGAATCTTGGATTGTCTTCTGTGAAATAAGAAGATTCAGGTATCATTCAGTCTAAAATTTAAAGTCAACGTGATGGGTGTTGAACTCCCTGGACTCTAGTAACAACCCATCACTCTGTCACTGTATAAGTGACAAATAAATCAGATATGAGATGAGATACTAACTCACTATGGATAGCACACACACATTTTAAAGTCACCCTAGGAATGGGCTTGAATCCCACGACATTCTCTCTTTCACCATCCTTTGTGATGATGGTAAACCTTTGAGAGCTGTCTGTTGGGGTTTAGGAGAGCAAACCAATGAATATCAGTAAAGGGGTGGGGACAGTTTAACTGACCCAAGACAAAACATTCTTTGTATTTAGTTGTGCTTATAGGTTATTTTATTGGAGAAGGAAATGGCTACCCACTCCAGTATTCTTGTCTGGAGAATAACATAGACAGAGAGAGGAGCCTGGCGGGCTACCATCCATGGGGTCACAAAGAGTCAGACACCACTGAGCAACTAACACACATACACACACATATGTGATTTTAAATAATCATGATATTCTTGAGGCAGAGAAACTAAGACCATTAACATCAGAGTCTTATTCAAGAACATAAAACTGTCTGAGATAAACCCAGGATTTGAACTCATAATTGGTATCTTAGGAAAGGTACAGCTCTTAACTTGCTGCTGCTGCTGCTAAGTCACGTCAGTCGTGTCCAACTCTGTGCAACCCCTTAGACGGCAGCCCACCAGGCTCCCCCGTCCCTGGGATTCTCCAGGCAAGAACACTGGAGCCGGTTGCCATGTCCTTCTCCAGTGCATGAAAGTGAAAAGTGAAAGTGAAGTCGCTCAGTCGTGTCTGACTCTTAATGACCCCATGGACTGCAGCCTCCCAGGCTGCTCCGCCTATGGGATTTTCCAGGCAAGAGTACTGGAGAGGGGTGCCATTGCCTTCTCCCTTACAACTTCTCTATTATTTCTCATACTCTCAAGACTCGTTTTAGAGAAGAGCTCCCCTCTACTCTCTACAATCTAACTTTAACTAATTTACCAAGACTTACATGGTGCACAAAGCAAATAAACTAGCAAATCCTTCAATCACTCAGTAAATCACTGCAGATTTTAACATGTAGATCACAGATTCTGGTATATAAAAGTTAGTTTAGCGAGTACTATGACCTAAAGAGTAAATGACATTTCTTCTAATTGCTTTAGGTAAGGAATCCGCCTGCAATGCAGGAGATGTGGCAGGAGCCGCGGGTTCAATCCCTGAGTTAGGAAGATACCCTGGAGCATGAAACCCACTCCAATATTCTTGCCTGGAAGATCCCAAGGACAGAGGAACCTGGCGGGCTACACAGTCCATGAGGTCTCAAAAAAGTCAGACACAACTTAGTGACTAAACAACAGCAACAAAGGGTTTTCAGACCAGAATTTTAAGGAAATTGTTCTAGAGATATTTTTAATTCAAATCTTCACCAAATTAGAGCTCCTATCTGTCCTTTTTGAGTTTGTTTCCGTTGAACTCTTTACTTCCAAGGAACTATCCAGTACTACTTTGGTAGAGTTCTAACAAAATACTAGACACCCAGTCTTACCTAACCATGAAATCTTAGCATTATGACTGGTTACTGGGAAAGTAAATGAGGAGAAAAAAACCCAAAAAACTGAAAAATTAACTGTTGTGTGGTTTGGAAGCTGTTTTTTCTAGGGTGTCAGCCAGCAGTGCCATTCTTCAACAAGTATTCATTTATTTAAAAGGTACTGAATCAAGCAACTAGAGAAATAGAGAGTGTCTTCGGTTCTTAGGGTGGCCAAGAGTCAGACTGAGCACACACACACACTTAGGCTGAAAAAGGGATTTGAGTTCTGAAGTAGATTTAGGAGGTTGTGGAGAGCAGATCAGTGAATACCAGTAAAGTGTCTACTAGAACCTCAAACTGTGAGATCATTCCTTCTCCCAGGCTTCCCTCCTGATTCCCTACAGAGTTTGCAAACTAGCGTCCATTTCTAAACACACAGAAGTTTCTCACCTGAAGAGAAACAACCAGAATTATTTGTTTCTGAATTTATCTAAAGATACAGTTTTCAGTTCTGTGGGCACAATTTTAACATCTGATATGAGGTTACATCATCTCAGGGAAAGAACGGAATGTACTTCTGTGTATACAAGATTATCTTTGTTGTTACTTATGTGCAGGGACTCCATTAGAAATTTGTCTGGCTTAAAAAAAAAAATCCTACTTCTGTCCATTTCTAAGGTTATTTTTTCTTCAGTATATCTTCTACATCGTTAAAATATTTAGAAGTTATATACCTCTGTATGAAGAAAAACTTCCTGAAACATAAATAATCCTTCTGACCCCTTAACTCCAGTAACTTAGAATATGAAAATCTTAAATTTTCTCTTCATGGAATTTCAGACTACCGTTTTGAGATTTCTACAGAAATATTTTTTCCTTCTCTCAAAGCCCTCCCCATGGAAAGATCCCTGACCAGTCCCCAGCCCCCAAAACTCATATAACATAAAACGTCCTCAAAAAGGAATACACCTAAGTAGTTTTCTCCCCATTGATGAACAATTGGAACACTCTCGAGAAAGTGTCTTGTGGATTTTACAGTATTCTCCTGAGTAGAACCAAAACTGGGACCAATGAAGAATCTTGGGAAGTAGGACCACTGGGACAAAACAAAATTGTATGCAGTCCTTTGGTTGAAACTCTTCTAACTTATTTAGCTAAGAAGCTAAGAGAGGTACTGAGATCTATATCTGCTTAAAAACCATACCCCAACAACCTACAGTGCAAAAAAAGTGAAATGTAATGAGGTCTCCTTTGTTACAGCCTGAGAGTATGAACAGGTAAATTCAGCTTACATGGGTAAACAAAATTGTAGGTCCTCTATTTGATAATGACAAAACAGTAGAAAGAAGAGCTAATATTTAGTTCTTAATTTGTGCCAAACATTTTACATGTACTATCTCTTTAATCCTCACAAGATAGACTCCGTCTACTCCATTTAGGGGAACAGGGACGATAAGCACCTTTCCTGAGAACACCAAGTTACTGGCAACTCTTGCTTGAACACAAATGTGCAGGTTCTGAACTCCATGTCCTTCAAATTCCTAACAGCCAATGAAGTGAAAAGTTGCTCAGTTGTGTCCGACTCTTTGCAATCCTATGGACTAGACAGTCCATAGAATTCTCCAGGCCAGAATACTGGAGTGGGTAGCCTAACAGCCAAGAGATACCAACCTATACTAACTTGGTCCATGAGTTTTTAGAGAAATTTATCAGAACACATACTGTCTAAGCATTCAAAATATGAAGTAATTAAGAGATTAATATAGTGACTATAATGAGCTTATGTTAGTTTAAATTTGCAGTTCTCTGTCCTTTCTTCTCAAATAAATAAGATAAAACATGTTTTTGCCCAGTGTTGCAGTTAACTGGCAAACTTGTGTAATAAATTAACTAACAGAACTGGTTTAGCAACAAATGAGAAGCTCAAGTTCTCTAAATTCTAATCCTAGGTATGTCACTGATTTGAAAGGTAATCTGAGAGCATTTAATGTAAATTACATTAGATGTTTATAGGGCTCTCAGAACACAGTCTAAAAGAAGAATCTGTATTTATGAAACTTCAATATAAACTCTGATACTAAATATCTGAGTGAAAAGGAAAAAGCTTAAAATCTAGTTATTTTGCCTAATTACTGCCAAGGTTCCAAGTATTCATACACATTTACACAGGATAAACAAAGAACTGTCCACAGTGATTATCTCTAGGGAGAGAGACAACAGAAATGGAAAGTGAAAATAACATGAAGGCGAACTTTTGCTTTTTAATATGTGTGTGTTGTATGTGTGTAGCTGGATTTTTGTCATAAAGTTTTTAAGACATTCTCAAAGTCTTCCCAGTCTTAATTTTTATCTGCATTCATGATCTTGACCTTAGGACGTTTTAAAGGTGGCAACATTAAGGAAAAGAGCATCATTCTCTCTGCCCTGGCTCATCCTCTCTAACCCAATATAACAAGGCTCATTTTATAAAGTTAAAACCCACCCGTACCAAAATGTTTCCATTTTATCAGAAGCAAGAGAAAAAAACAGTCCTGGAGGACTTCAACCTTCAAGCAGTTCTAAAAGGAAAGGAATATTAGAACTCGAGAAATATGGTTAATTATGAAACTCCCTCAACAGTCTTTGAGTAACAAATACTAACCACCTAATTAGAGGGCTGTTCTCTCCTTGTGGTAAAGAATACGTAATGAGAGTCTGAATGCAGAAATGATGAAAAGTGCCAGAGAGGACAGTTCAATGCCTTCAGTACCCATTCACTCAATCTTTTAGCCCCAGCCCTCCTCTAGCTCCAACAACTTTGAAGAAAATGACAGAAGTGAGAAATGCTTTGAAATTACGGTTAATGTTTAAGCATTATAATATCAGGCCTCTTCCTGACCTTTATTTCTTCATCAATAAAAATACTATTTGCTTCCAATAATGATTTGTAAAGATGCTCAGCATAAACCTGAGACACGGTAGGTGCATAATAAATGTTAGCTTCCTTCTTTCAGAACTAAATTCCCAACTGCCAGCTCACTAATCTGTGAGCCCCAAAGACCCTGCATTTAAACAGTGTTTAAAATAAAGACTGCTATAAGAGACAAATAAGGACAGACTGGATAAAGAAGATGTGGTGTGTGTATATATACATATATATAGTTTTAGTCAGCCATAACGGAGAAGGCAATGGCACCCCACTCCAGTACTCTTGCCTAGAAAATCCCATGGACGGAGGAGCCTGGTAGGCTGCAGTCCATGAGGTCGCTAAGAGTCGACACGACTGAGTGGCTTCACTTTCACTTTTCAGTTTCACGCATTGGAGAAGGAAATGGCAACCCACTCCAGTGTTCTTGCCTGGAGAATCCCAGGGACGGCAGAGCCTGGTGAGCTGCCGTCTATGGCGTCGCACAGAGTTGGACACGACTGAAGCAACTTAGCAGCAGTAGCAGCAGCAAACAGAATGAAATAATGCCATTTGCAACAACATGAGATTATCATACTAAATGAAGCCAGACAAAGACAAGTAACATACAATATCATTTATATGTAGAATGTATTTTTTAAAAGATACAAATGAGCTTGTTTATTACAAAACAGAGAGACTCACAGACATAGAAAACAAACTTTTGGTTGCCAAAGAGGAAGGGGGACAAATAAATTAGGCATTTGGGATTAACATAGACACTCTATATAAAAATTCCTATACACCCTATATAAATCACTATGCTATATACCTGAAATTAACACGACACTGTAAATCAACTGTACCTCAACTTAAAAAAAGACCCAGTAGACCATCCTGCCACCAGACCATTGGTTTTCCCCCACACCTTCTTCTATGGTACCTCTCTCAAGTAATAGCACCAGCATTCTTCTTGGCATCAAATTTAGAATCCTCTCTCTTCCAACTCCTTTTAATCCCCTCTGACTCTGTTCTCTAAATTTCTTCATCACTCACCTAGATTTCTAAAAACATCCTTTTAACTGGATTTCTTGCCTCTCCACTTCATTTTTCAGAACATTATTGTGAAACAGAGCTCACACCATGTGCATGCTGTAGGTTCCCACTGACAACAAGAATATGGTCCAAATGCTTCCATGAGCAAAATGCCGTACAATCTAACCACAAAGCATCTATCTAGACCTCTCCCACTACAACCTGCCACAAGCCCTGTGCTTCAGTTTGTGATATTTTTCAGCCTGCAATCTACTATTCTCCATTTTCCACCCATGAAAGCTCTACTCTACACTCTAAACCCAGCTATATGTCCAGTTCAAATGTCAATATCCTATACAAAATTAGTCCTAATTTCCCCAAAGTGGGCATTAATGACCATAGCACTTTGCTAGCACTTCAGGTGGCACTTCTTTCATTCTGGATCATACTAGAGTGACTTGTTTACAAGGCTATCTGTCCCAGTTCCTGCAAAAAGGGAGCCATGCCTGATTGATTGCTGACTGTCCTCTAACACCTGCCACTTAGCCCCTTGTTCACTGCACTCTCGAACTGAATGTAATAACTAGCACTTATCACCAGGTGCTCTACAATGTTTGATCATAGGTGCTGTACTGCCCACTACACGTGTTGCCTCAGTAATATTCATAACACCCCCATGAGGTAGGTCACATTTTGCCTTTTATTTTATAGATGAAGAAGCTCTACTCAGAGAGGTTTATAATTTGCCCAAAGTGACACAGTTAATATACGGCAAAGCAAGGATTTGAACCAGGGTCCATCTGACTTCAGAAGTTATACTCATAACCATTGCACAATATCACAGACATTTCAAAAATTCACTTGTCCTTTAGTACTTATGCACCCTGGAGTATTACTCGAGATGAAGACTCCAGTAAATTACATTTTATCCTATCAGCATGTGGAGACCATTTTTGGTTCTGCTCTATTCCAGGGTCATAAACGATCAGGTTCATAGTCTTCCAGATTGACGACTTCTCTTTTCTTATACCCACCCTTAATTCCCTAAAAAAACAGAAGAAAAATGATTTGGAATGCAGGGACAGTAAGAGAATGAAATCATTCCTTCATCGTGGAACTCACCACATTAACAGTAAGCTTATAAGGTTCAGCAAGCATATATAACCTGAAAGAATATGTTGAATCATTTGAAAACATACTTTCCCAACTCAAACCAGAAATCAACAGCTGTTGCTAAGAAAACACACAGCCAACCGTGAGACAACATGATGACTCATGAAAGGAGCAAGCTTACCTTCCAAGTCTCAGAAACCATCACGAACAGTCTTGTAACCAAACTTTCAACCTGTGGTTATAGATTGAGAGTTTCTTTTCACTGGCTCAGAAGGAAATATAATCAGTTCTGGACTAAACACTATTTATAAAATTAATTATTACCCAACTTAATTGGAACTTTCTCTGATGAAAAAGAGTACAGAAACTACAAAGGTAACATACTTTCTTTTAAACAAAGGCCTATTAACGGAGGAAAATTTTTTACTCGATGCCATCAAATGAGTAACTACAAAAGACAGTCAAACAAGAGATTGCTAGTTACCTATTTTCTTTGTCAACATACTAGCACAAATAATAAAACATGCCTTTAACTGCTTTATAAACAGACTATATAGTAAATCCTCTTGTTTACTTTCTGAACCACTAACAATTTTTAACTAAAAGTTCCAGCATGCATTATTTTATCAAACAATCTCATCAAACGTTGACTATAGCCTACCATAGTACCAACAACTTAGATGCATGAGTTGTTGCAGGGTTTTTTCAGGTTTATTTGAGGGCATGGGGAACAATCCTGAACAGCTTTATTTATTTTGTTGCAATTTACACTTCAGATAAAAATTATTTCTTACTAATCAGCATTTTTTAAATGAAAATTAGCTAACTCCTACTGTGTGCTTGCTCAGTTGCTCAGTTGCATCTGACTTTGTGACACTAAGGACGGTAGCCTGCCAGGTTCCTCTGGTCCATAGGATTCTCCAGGCAAAAATACTGGAGTTGGTTGCCATGTCCTCCTCCAAGGGATCTTCTCAACCCAGGGATCAAACCTGCATCTCCTGAGACTCCTGCACTAGCAGGTGGATTCTTTACCACTGAACAACCTAGGAAGCCTCAGACTCCTACAGTCTGATCCTTTAATTAACATATCACTCAAACCTGAAGAGCTCAGGTGTATTACAATCGGCTTTTCCTCAGAATACTACAATTAGTCCTCCAAAGTCAAAGTGGGAGAAAACAGGTAGTATATCTGCGTAAGTTAATTCTGTTCCCTTTCTCAAAACATGAACTATCTCATAGCCTGAGTTCTAACTAAACAGGTTATGTCTAACCTTGGTAAGGAGACTGTGTGTAGCACAAGCCAGAATCAAGATTGCCAAGAGAAACATCAATAACCTCAGATATGCAGATGATACCACCCTAATGGCAGAAAGTGAAGAGGAACGGAAGAGCCTCTTGCTGAAAGTGAAAGAGGAGAGAGAAAAAGTTGGCTTAAAACTCAACTTTTAGAAGGGGACAACAGAGGATGAGATGGCTGGATGGCATCACTGACTTGATGGACGTTAGTCTCTGTGAACTCCGGGAGTTGGTGATGGACAGGGAGGCCTGGCATGCTGCAATTCATGGGGTCACAAAGAGTCAGACACGACTGAGCGACTGAACTGACTGACTGAAAACTCAACATTCAAAAAACAAAGATCGTGGCATCAGGTCCCATCACTTCATGGCAAATAGATGGGGAAACAATGGCAATAGTGACAGACTTTATCTTGGGGGGCTTCAAAATCACTGCAGATGGTGACTGCAGCCATGAAATTAAAGCAGAGACATTACTTTGCTGACAAAGGTCTGTCTAGTCGAAGCTATGGTTTTTCCAGTAGTCATGGATGGATGTGAGAGTTGGACCATAAAGAAAGCTGAGCACCAAAGAATGGATGCTTTTGAACTGTGGCATTGAAGAAGACTCTTGAGAGTCCCTTGGACTGCAAGGAGATCCAAGCAGTGCATCCTAAAGGAAATCAGTCCTGAATATTCACTGGAAGGACCAATGCTGAAGTTCCAATACTTTGGTCACCTGATGTGAAGAACTGACTCGTTGGAAAAGACCCTGATGCTGAGAAAGACTGAAGGCGGGAGAAGGGGACGACAGAGGATGAGATGGTTGGATAGCATCACTGACTTGATGGACATGAGTTTGAGCAAGCTCTGGGAGTTGGTGATGGACAGGGAAGCCTGGTGTGCTGCAGTCCATGGGGTCACAAAGAGTCAGACATGACTGAGTGACTCTACTGAATGTTTACATAGGAGTTCATTTCACTAATATCTCTGCTTTTGAATATATTTAAAATTTTTCATAATAGTGTTCTAACATCTAATTGACTTTTGCTCCAGTGTCAGACAAAACTTTACCATTTTGGATTTCTATTTTACCCGCATAACTACTCACGTTTGACAATTCATTAGTGCCAAAATAGTTCTTAAAGTACCACGTGGTAAATATCACATTTCTAAATCATATTTGTAGAAACTAGGACCCAGGGGAAAAAATCTCAGAGATCATCTAATTCCCTGTGCCAGTGGTTCACAATCTTGTGCATGCATCAGAATCACTTGGAAGACTTGTTAAACACAGATCGCTGGGCCTCACCCTCTACATTTCTGAACCAGTAGGTTTGATGCTACTGGTCCCTGGACCACACTTTGAGAACCACTGCTCTAAGCTTACACCCATTGCCTAGTTCGTATCTCCACTGCAGTGATCACCAATTACCACATTGGAATGCATGCTCCTGTGCTTATGGGCCCTTTTCTTAAAAGAGAGTTGGCTTTCAAAGGGCAGGAGACATAAATTTTCATCAATGTGCCAGAGCCCAGATTCAACAAACATTTACAAAGTAAGTTAATTTGCTGGATGAGTTAAGTTTTCCCAGTCATTTATAGTTGAGTGTTTGTCAATGTATTAACCTTCAGAATAGGAGTACATTTACACATACCCAGATGGAAAGGGTACCCACTCCATCCTCACTGATAAAGAAGACTAAAAGTTAACTAAAACCAGAGCAACAAATAGGAAATTCTGGCGAGTTCTAAGAACTGCATCTCAGATTGGAGTTTTCAACCAAATATGGACACTGACAAGCAGAAGCTTCAAGTTCACTTTGTCAAATGTGTTACTCTGACCCAAGTAGCTATAACCAAGTGCTTTTTACCTCATATACCATCGGAAGAAAGAAATGCTTTGAAAGTTTCTCAGGGTCTAGATAATGTCAGCATGGGAGGACTCACTCCTGAAATTTCCCTTTTTCTAATGCTGCCCTAAGGAAAGAAAAGACAGCACACTCATCAATACCTGCATAGAGATCTCCAAGTCCAGGTGTTCTGAATCTTGTAAGACCCCACAGTATCCTGAAGTATCTATTACAGCAATGATCAGCTCAATGACAACTCAGTAATTTAGTTTAAGAAAATGAACTATGCTCTGATTTCCAAATTTCACTACTACTTTAATGTTTACACTAAAATTACAAGTTAGAATATATACATATTCATAAAAATGAATCCAATAAACTCAATATGTATAATTTATTTTCACTTGAAAATAGCAAAATAAAGAATATAACCTGTGTAAAACATGGGTAATATATGATGTTTTAGGTTTTAGATTCCTTTAAAAAATAATTGACTGTTCAAACAAAAAACAGTAATGTAATGTGGGATCAATAACAGACAAAAAGTTAAATGTATAACAATATCACAAAGGTTAACAGAGAGAAATGGGAATTAACTATTCCAAGGCTCTCATGAGGTAATGACTGTACATGGGGTGGTATAATATAATACCTGAAGGTAAACTGTGGTAAGTTATCAACCCAAGAGCAAACACTAAAATAACAAAATAAAGAATGATAGCTAGGGAATTCCCTGGCACTCCAGGGGTTAGGACTCCACGCTTTCACTGCTGAGGGCATTGGTTCAATCCCTGGTCAGGGAACTAAGATTCCCAAGAGTCAAATTTAAAAAAAAAAAAAAAAAAAAAAAAAAAAAAAAAAAAAAAAAAGGACTGTTAGCTAATAAGCAAAAAATAAATAAATAAATTATAATGATAATAAATTCAATTAATCCAAAGACAGAAAAAGAGAAAAAAGGAAATAAAGATAAGAAAAACATGTAACAAATAGCAAAATTATACATTTAAAGTGAACTATAATCAATAATCGCTTTAAATATAAATGGTCTAAATACCAGAATTAAAAGTCAGAGATTGTCACATGGAGAAGCATGACTCTCCACTCCTTAAATGTGGGCTACACATAGTAACTTCCATCTCAAAAAGTACAGGACAGAATGCAGAGAAAAGAGCAACTTTACGGCAGGGAAACCTGACAAGCACTGCCTCAGCTAAGTAATCAAGGTTAGCATGAATAGTGATGCTCTGTTGATGGAATGCTCTCTTGACATGGAATAATTAGAATAAATATTGTTTTCAAGCACATACAAAACATCCTTTTCAAGCACACGGTAAGGAAATAATAATAAAGATCAGAGTGAAAATCAATTAAATAGAAGATAGAAAATATAAAGAAAACTAATAGCCAAAACATTGAGAAGGTCAATAAAATCGCCTTTGGTTTCTTTACCTTGACACTACTGACATTTTGGCTGAATGAGTCTTTGTTGAGATGATCTCTCCTGTTCATTGCAGATCTTTAGCAGTATCCCTGGCCTTGACCCACTAGATGCCAATAGCAAATGCCTGCCCCCCCCGCCAAGACATTGTCTCCAGACATTATCTCATCTCCAAAACTTGTCACGTGTTCTAGTGGCAGTAAACTTCAACCCATATCCCACTCCATAAACAAAATTTAACTCAAGGTAGATGTACCAAAAAGTAAAAAGAAAGACTTCATGGTTTTATATTCTCTTATAGTTTTTCTACAGGTTTTATAACTCTTAGGGAAAAAGTCTCTGTGATCTTGAGCGAGGCAAAGATTTATTAGGTATAACACCAAAAGTGTAATTCCATAAAAGAACTGATAAATCAGACTTTATTAAAACTCCTGATCTTCATAGATTTGTTAAGAGAATGTAAGATGAGCAACAGATTGAAAGTAAATATTTGCAAATCACGTATCTGATACAGAGCTTGTATCCAGAATTTATAAAAAACTCAAAACTCAATAAGGAAGCAACCAATCCAATGAAGAATGAACAAAAAAATGTAAACAGAAACTTCAGCAAAAAAAGATATAATATGGATGGTAAATAAGCACATCGTTAGTCAGCAGGGAAATGCAAATTAAAACACAATGAGATACCACTACACATCTAATAGAATGGCTATGACAGCTTAACCATACCAAGTGTTGGCAAGGATGCACAGCAACTGGAACCCTCACACACTAGTTTGGGAATGTCTGGGAAAGTATGGAAGTTTCTTTAAAAGTTAAACATACGCCTACCATATGACCGAGCCATTCTACTCCTAGACATTTACCCAGGGAAAATGAAAGCAGATGTCCATATAAAGACTGAATATAATGTGTTTACAGCAGCTTTATTTTTAACATCCAAAAACTAGCAAAAAAGAAAAATGTTTATCAATGGGTGAATGGACAAATAAACTGGCATATATTCATACAGCAGAACACCATTCAGCAATAAAAAATAATCGACTACTGATACACAGAACAACATAGATGAATCTCAAAACAATTATACTAAGTGAAAGAACCCAGACAAAAGAGAAAACATATTATATGGTTCCATGCGAATAAAACTCTGAAAATACAAACTAATCCATAGAGTCAGAGCTCTCATCGGTTGGGAAAGAAGGGTACAGGGTATAGGAAGGGACCAAAGGGAAAGATGATTCATAGGTCTACAAATAAGTCAAAAACGTATCAAATTTAACACTAAACTTATGCAGCTTACTGTATATCAAGTACACTCAATGAAACTGTTTATAAAATTATCACACAAAAACCAGAAAGGACAGAGTTTAAGATAACAATCAAAACAGTACTTAACCTGCAACTTCACAAAGAATTACAAGCTTTAAACATAACTGATTTTACACTATTGCAGACACAATTCTTAATTTGGTGAAGGTAGGAATGGGAGTGCATAACCCAGGTCATTGGAAAATACGAAAGCAAAAACACAACAGTGAGCACACAGTAAAGTCGTGAAGAATGGGCTATGCGTTTGAATGATGTTAAGATTATTTCTTAATTATAGCTAATCTGAA
>NW_011494811.1:7535905-7539148 GCF_000754665.1 Bison bison bison
TAATCTGAAACACTTCATAATTATAAAAAAGGAAAAGTAAATTCATTTTTTTCCAATTTGTCCTGTCCCATTCCCATTCCAGAGGCAGAAATGGATGCTTTCCTCCTCCCAGAGTCCCTGAGAATACATCTTTTCTAGCACTGCCATATGTGTATTGCAACGGCGTGTCTTCACTAGACAAACAGCTCCATCAGAATACAGACTATGTCTTTTGATGCTGGCATAGTGGCTAAATGGGGCTTCCCAGGTGGTGCTAGTGGTAAAGAATCTGCCTGCCAATGCAGGAGATGCAAGACACGCGGGTTAGATCCCTGGGTTGGGAAGATCCCCTGGAAAAGGAAACAACAACCCACTCCAGGATTCTTGCCTGGAAAATTCCATGGAGAGAGAAACTTGGCAGGCTACAATCCAGACTGAGCACGTGCATGCATGCATGCACACACACACACACACACACACACACACACACACACATACATGGTGGTTAAATATAAGCAGGATCTGAGAACCTGTTTTCCTACCTATCCTAGGCTGTGCCATTCACCTGCTGGGTAGCTTCTGAAAGTTCCTTCAATTTTATTAACTGTAACATAGGGCCACTAGGGTATACATGAGAATTCACTGTGAATGTATCCAAACCTTCGCCAGTGAGGCCTTGTATGACCTGTCAGCTGATTGCTGCTGTTGTTGTTCAGTCGCTAAGCCGTGTCCCATTCTTTGCGACCCCACAGATTGCAGCACACTAGGCTTCCCTGTCCTTCACTACCGAGTTTGCTCAAATTCATGTCCATCGAGTCAGTGATGCCATTCAACCATCTCAACCTCTGCCATCATTTGATTACCGTTCTTTTTCCCTTGAGTTCTCTCCCTGCAGTTGACAGTGCTCAGCCTCAAGACCTTCTCTCAGGTCCAATCAATCCATGCACCACCAAACTCTTTCCCGACTCAGTACTACCTCCTCAGCTAATCTTCCATGCCTCTCTCCTCTCCTCACCCACAACACACTGTATGCTACTTGTCTTGGCTTACATGTCACCTGCACAGAGAAGACTTCTTACTATTCACTTCGGAACTCTTGGTTACTCTATGTCTCAGCATCCTGTGGTTTTCTTATTTCAACAAATAGTTTGAGTCCCTACTATATGCCAGGTGTTGACTCTGAGGATGCAGCAGTGAATACAATAGCTCTGATGAGGTGTGCAATCTAGTGGGGTGAGACAGAACATAAGCAGAGAAATAAAATACAGAGTGTGTTAGATGATGAAATGGAGGGAGAAAAAATCAGTTATGAAAGGAGAGTAAGGGAGTTACAAGTGGGTTATGATTTTAAATCTGGGGTTCAGTGAAGGTTCATAGAGAATATAACTGAGTAAAGAAGTGAGGGAGATCAGAGAAAGAACCATATAGGTATGGTGGGGCATTCCAGGCAGAGCAAACAGCAAGTGTGACAGCCCGCAGATAGCTAGGAAGCTAGTCTGGCTATAGAAGTATGAGGAAAAAGAAGAGCAGAAAACAAAATCAAGGAGACAGGACTGGGCGGTAAGGATCACATGGGGTAAACACCGAGGCCACTGACCAGCCTTTGCCTTTCACTCAGAGGGAGACTGAAGCCACAGGAAGGTTTTACATAGAAGAGAAGTGGTGTGATCTGATTTACACTTTAAAAACTACTATTAGTTTAGTGATGTCTTTTATGTTCTGCCTATCCTCCCCACCAACTAAGATAAAGGCGGGAACCACAGCTGTCCTGTGCATTATTATAACTCCAGCACCTACCACAATACACTGAAAGCACTCAATAAATATTTATTAGATGGATGAGGTAATCCATGTGAAGCATCTACTGGTACCAAATCAGTATTCTATAAATGGTTAGTACTATTTGAAACTCCAGAGTCCAGCACAGTGGCTGGCACAGGTAAGCATTTATTTGAGTAAATGAAAGAATAATTTTGTGAAATTATTGAAAGTCTTTTAAAGCATATGAGTAAGGACAAATGAAGTAATTGCCTTTAATATCTTCCCTTACCTATCAAGACCTGACTGATCCTGGTTTTGAGCTTTATATTAAACTCCGATATACTATTAAGGGCATGACCCAAGAATAATCCCACCCTGACTCAGTTCTTTAAGCATACTGCAATATCCTACAAACACACTTAGGACGAACGCAATGAACTGCTTGTAAAATTTCTAACTGGGTAAACTTATTCACATGATTAAAAAAAAAAACAAAAACAATCAATGTACAAGGTTAAGCTGACCTAAGGTTAAGCTGGTTTGATTTTTATTTTTGTGACTTCAAATAGAGCTCGTAAACTTAAATAAATGGACAGAGAACTAAGGATTTACACTTTTTGCTTATTTTGACATCCCCAGAGTCTTCATCACGGGGGCCGAAAAAAAAAAAAAAAACTTAATGAGGATTACACCTGTTCTCTTCTCCCTCAGGTGCTCCCGGGGGTGGGGGATGTAATGACACAGCTAAGGCCAATCAGTTAATTATCTCAAGAAGAGTCTGGGAGAGTCTCAAGAGACTTTTCCAGAAAGGAAAGGTAAGGAAAGAAAGAGTCATGCATTAAAGTATAAAAACACACCAAATGTTCCATCTCATAAAAGGTGAACACTCACCCCGATGATGTTTACAATGGCTCAAGGGCAGGACCTGAGCGGTGAACTGGCCAGGTGTGGTTCCGGTGTTTAACCCCAACCCTAAAAGTGGTCGAACTCATCCTACTACAACCACAAAATATCTGCAAGGAGTTCTTCGAAGCGCTGGGAACTTTTAGAAAAGCAGGTGAAAGCTGTTTGAAATCAAACTTTTTTTAAAAAGGCGACACCAAAGTGTTGAGCGGCTGGAAAGAACCTCCTGGGTTTGGCTCTGACTTGCCGGTGCATGTACACAATCGTGCCTGCTGGCATCTCGCTCAGACGCTCCCTTCCACTAGGGGAGGGGAAAATAATAACTTTCGGAAATAACAGGCGCCCACAAAGGCAAAGGTTACATAGGACTCCTCAACCTCCATCAAAGAGGGTGGCTAACGTTGTTTGGAATAGCACTGATTTCACTACAAGTCCTCCCCTCGCTCTTTTTTTTTTTTTTAACTGAAGGAAAACCACCTCAGAAGGAGAAGGTGCTACCGTCAGACGCGCAAGGCAATTTCAGACAACAAAGACCGCAAGCAATCTTTTCGGAATATACAAGCCGAACCGTCCGAGCGGCCCACGCCGCGGAGGCGCTCG
>NW_011494811.1:7539248-7539677 GCF_000754665.1 Bison bison bison
CTGCCTTCTAGCTCACACGGCGTTCAAAATCTTTCCCGCCCAAGCGTGACGCGAGGAACGAAAACAATCAGCCGACTGCTAGCTCCCCGGGCCTGGGCCCGACGGGGGCGGCGGGTGGATCGCGGCCGACGCCCCCCGCGCAGCCCCTTTCCCAGGCGGGCGGACCGGAGGGCTGGGGACCGGAGGTGACACAAAGAAGCCGGAGAGACAAACGCCACCCGCTGGCGCTCGCTCCAATCCCCGGAGCGCCCCGCCCGCTGACAAGTTTGCGGCGCCCTCCACGCACCCCGCTCTTCCCAGCCGGGCAAAGTTTCCCGGGCCCGGTTCGGACCCCCGCAGTGGGTCGGGTCCCGTCTCTAGCCGCCCCCTCCCTCAGCTCAGGGACCTGGCTCTCCCTGGCCCCCGCCCCTTTTCCTCCCTCCCGTTCTT
>NW_011494811.1:7540052-7545984 GCF_000754665.1 Bison bison bison
GCGCCTTCCCCGCCCGCCGCCGAGTCCCGCTCTCGCCGCTCGGTGGCCAGTGTCGAGCCCGCCCGCGAGCGCCGGAGGCGGAGCAGCCACCTCCCCCCGCACGCCCCGCCACAGCCCAGGACTGGCAACTTTCCTTCCACGTTCTGGAACATCAGAGAGGCTCTGAGGGAGACGCTAACTCAGAATGCAGGTTAACCACCACCGAGGGTCGGGAGAATGTCACACACTCCCTCAAGCAAGCTTTTCGGGTCGATTTCAGCTAGAAACTTCCCTAACATTCTCGGACTCCTAGGTCTTGGAAGTGGAGGTAAGAAAAGCAGATCTGCGAATTAGATACCAGACCTTGATCAAGTCCGTAAACGTTTATGGACCTTTTGTAAAACGAGAAATTTGGATTAGATGGCCTTTAAAATCTGGTTCAGTATTTCCTATAGCGTGGTCCAGACCTCAGTGTCACCTGGCGGGAAGATGAGGCGCTTGTTTTTAATGCAGAATGCAGGGTCCCTCCTTCCTGGAAGCTGGGGAGTGGAGAACAGCCTCAACCTTACACCGATATATAACTCCCTGGTCTGATACTCAGTCGAAACTGAATCCTCGGGAATCCAAACTGCAAGTGTCAGTTTAATTTTCCAGCAAATTACTCAATGCCTTTGGACTCAGGATGATGTCAGTTGACTCCCACTTACCTCCTGTGCTGCTATTATAGTGTTATTACTAAGGCACTGGAGGTCCTAAATGAAAGGTATTGTATCAACTCACTATCATCACACCGAAGAAGCAGTGACTTTAAAGTATTTCTCTACTGAGTTTGTGTTGCAGATTTATTTTTTTTATAAGTCCTAGTTCATATGTATTATATGGTTCAAGAATCTTGCTTGGATTACTTAGTTAAATTTGGTGCTTATGACCCAAACTAAATGGTAAGAAGCAGAGATTAAGAGGTTTGATAATGCATTCAGTTAACATGGAAAAAAGTAGCTGAAAATTGCACCCACAATTTGGGACAATTATTTCAAACAGCTGTACCTCTGTAGCAGGATGATTTGGGTAAGTTGTTTTAAAAGCACATTATTTTGATAATAGCTTAACTCTTTAAAAAACTACATACTACCAATTTACTGCACAATCTATGGCACACTACCAATCCTTGTATTCCAAGAAAATAGTTCTGATACTATCACTTCTCTTCTTGGACTACATAGGTCTGCATTATTTATTATCAAAGGCTTGGTTCACAACAGTGGTCTATATAACAAGATTTTTCTTGGCCTGGTGTATCTTTCCCATAGTACCATTTTGCCTGATGTAATACATGCAAATCAACCATGGGGTGGAGCAGGTCTCCAGGATTAATGACGTTGTCCACAAAGCATTGTCTGCTATTTTCCTTCTCTGTTCTATTCAATTTGTTTCTATTTTATATTGGTTGCTTCTTTTATAATAAATGCTGCAAAACCATCATGGCAACAGTCTCTGGGGAAGATAATTTCTTCATTATTGTTCCCTTCCAGGCATCTAGGTTAAAAGTCCTCAAAGTGAAAGGACTGTTGTTCCATATTCCATACTGTATCTAGTGCACTTAAGATAGTCCAGAATAAAGTGTCTCAAAATGTTTTCAGATACCCCTAATTAGAGCCTTTTAATTACCTGTAGCATCTCCTAGCCATGCCAATTTAGATATTAATATATACTTTTAAATCCACAAATTAGACTAAGGGCAAGAACACTGAAACAGGTCCTCCACATTTTGAAATAAAAATAAAATGTAATGCTAAGCCAAACAGAGACACACCTGGCTCTTTTGAAATATAACACTAGGCATGTGAACGGATGGCTCATATGCTCATATATCTCTGACTGGCAGAATAAGGGCTGCCATAAACCCAGCTATGCCCACATTCTCCCATGCACCGAAACACAGATACCATACAATAACACAGTATGATGCCATATTATGTGTCTTAGCTATTATTTACATCAGGCCTTCATATTTATAGCAAAAGATCCACCCACCTCAACAGCCCACCTGAGAGACTTTGCTAGCTCCAACTGTGGGAAGCACAGGTTTCGCAAATTGATCAAACAAAGCACATCTGTGACTAGGCACACAAGCATGCTGTGGCATGTGGTGAGAACTACTGAGGCAGACATTCAAAATATGCTGGCACATTGAACAGAGCAAGACAGAAAACTTGATCTGAGGCATTCAAGTGAGTTGGACATCCTGATGCCATTGAAGGAACTAGTCACCTCTCTTTAAGTTAGGCAACGACTCCTCTTTGAACTAGAGTTGTTGTTTACATTTTTGCACCCCACACTAAACTGTGAGTCCCTTGTCTTTGCATCCAGAGTGCCTGAATAAGAAAGGCAACAGATTTTATACTGGAAGTAAATTCTAGAGTGGTACTTGGGTAACAGGTTAAGAAGGATTACGGGCTGCATCTACATTTTTCAAGGAGGAATACAAGTTTATTAGTAACTGAGTCTCTACAGTCTCTACCCTGGGCACATAAGGGGAGAGTACTGACACTAGTATCATGTATTTATCAACATGATGGCAATAGCAGATAATGATGCTAAATGATTGGCCTGATGGTTAAGTGAATTTAAGAACAACACAAAGTATCTCTAGGCCAAGAGGCAGATATTATACTAAGGCAGGGTAAGACAATGTTACCACTTACTTCTATCTTATTAACAGTGTTGCCACTAAAGATATCAGGAGATTGATATACAACTAAACAATTTGTTAAGATGTTAACTCTGACCACTGCAAGGACCAATCTTTTGCTACCATATATTTATGGCACTAGCAGCACATGTGTAAGCCTGGGATGAAAATAGCTGGCCAGGAAAAGGGCTCTGTTTCTCTTTGTCTAAAAATCCAATCACACCCTGTAAAGGCCTGAGCTCCTTATCTCATTCTAGTCTTGTTTCCTGCCAAATCCGGAAACTAACAAATAAATGTTGGCTAATTGCTCCCTGGATCAATGTGATCTTTCTGACCATTGTCCTGCTTCAAGTAGAAAGGTGTTTCCAACAACATGCAAGTGTGCCCTGCCAAGGTATGCAGTAGACAGTCTCCTAAAATAGTGAGCCAGTCAATCGAATTTCTGCCTATTCAATATTGTAGAGTTTGAAGAAAAAACAAATGTGCTATGATTCAGTGAAGTTGTTTATGTAAAGTGCTAAGCACGGAGCCTTGCATGCAGTAGGCACTCAACAAATGATAGCTATGATTACAATAACTTTAGTAAATAACAGTGGGACTTAGAAAGGTACTATTTCAAAAGCACTTTTATCAAACTGGCAAAGTATTGGGTTAAAAAAATATTCTATAGCTCACCTCATTTTACATAAAAGACTGAGCCTCTAGAGAAAAAGATTTCCCTAATGGCATAAAACTAGTAGAAGCAATTCCCGGATTAGAACCTAGAAAAGTTTTTAGCAGAAATAAAGGTATCATTTAGAGAAATCCTGTTGTACATCTTTTTTGTTTTACTCTCAAAAGCACAGCATCAAATTAGTCACACCACTCAGCTCACAATTAAAAATAAATAAATAAAAATAAAAGACATCAATATATCTCTCTCAAGGAAAGACAAGTCTAATGGAGCAAATTAAGCACAGATATTGAAAAGCTAAACAATGTAATAAATAAGGTAAGCCTTATTGACAAATTTAACCTCAAAAATAGAGAATATACTCTTTTTAAGCACATATAGACTCAGTCATGAAAACTGGCTTTGTACTATGTCACAAAGAACTCCTCAATAGTAGAAAAAAGTAAAAATCACGAAAATAGTATTTAGGTTAGACAATAATGTCAATAAATACCATAATAAAACTAAAAATTGATAACAAAATCAGAAAACAGTCTTTCCCATGTGAATATTTTAAAGTATACTATTAAAGAAGTGTTAGAAAAGGGTAAAGTACAATGTAAACTCAAAGCATTTCCAAAAAATAATGCTAATGGAAACAATACATATCAGAATCTATAAAAAACAAATTAGTGATTGGAAAAAATTTTATAGCTTTCAAATATTTATACAATAAGAATAAATGAATTCTATCTCTAACATGAAAACCTAAAGCAAAGAAAAGCAGAGGAAGAAAATAAAGATAAAAGCAATGAGGTTGAATACAGAGAACCAATACGACCAATAAACAGTCAACACATGCTGATTATTGGAAAATAAAAAATATTTTAATGACAGATCAGTAATGAACCTATTCCAGAAAAAGGGGAAGAAACATAAACATTCAATATAAGAAATCTAAGGGGTTTTAGAAACAAAAACTTACATTGTTATTCGGTGTTCAGTCACAAAGTTGTGTCTGATTCTTTGTGACACCATGGACTGCAGCACGCCAGGCTTCCCTATCCTTCACCATCTCCCTGAGTTTGCTCAAACTCATGTCCATTTCATCCTCTGTTGCCCTCAATCTTTCCCAGCATCAGGGTCTTTTTCCATGAGTTGGCTCTTTACATCAGGTGGCCAAAGTATTAGAGCTTCAGCTTCAGCATCAGTCCTTCCAATGAATATTTAGGGTTGCTTTAAGATTGACTGATTTGCTCTCCTTGCTGTGCACGGGACTCTCAAGAGTCTTCTCCAGCAGCACAGTTCAAAAGCATCAATTCTTCAGTTTTAATGGTCCAATTCTCATACCCATACACAACTATTGAAAAGCCATAGATTTGACTATACAGACCTTTGTCGGCAAAGTGATCTCTGCTTTTCAATATGCTGTCTAGGTTTGTCATAGCTTTTCATTCAAGGATCAAGTCTCTTTTAATTTCATGGCTGTAATCACTGTCCACGGCTGTAATCACTGTCCACGGTTGTAATCACTGATTTTGGAGCCCAAGAAAATAAAATCTGCCACTGTTTCCACTTTTTCCTCTTCTATTTGCCATGAAGTGATGGGACCAGATGCCAAGATCTTAGTTTTTTGAATGTTGAGTTTTAAGAAAGCTTTTTCACTCTCCTCTTTCACCCTCATCAAGAGGCCCTTTCTTTCCTCTTCACTTTCTGCCATTAGAGTGGTATCATCTGTTCAAGCTGGATTTAGAAAAGGCAGAGAAACCAGAGATCAAATTGCCAATATTTGTTGGATCATCGAAAAAGCAAGAGTTCCAGAAAAACATCTACTTCTACTTTATTGACCATGCCAAAGCCTTTGACTGTGTGGATCACAACAAACTGTGGAAAATTCTTGAAGAGATGGGAATACCAGACCACCTGACCTGCTTCTTGAGAAATCTGTATGCAGGTCAGGAAGCAACAGTTAGAACTGGACATGGAACAACAGACTGGTTCCAAATCAGGAAAGGAGTACATCAAGGCTGTCTATTGTCACCCTGCTTATTTAACTCCTATGCAGAGTACATCATGAGAAATGCTGGGCTGGATAAAGCACAAGCTGGAATCAAAATTACCAGAAGAAATATCAATAACCTCAGTCATGCAGATGACACCACCCTTATGGCAGAAAGTGAAGAACTAAAGAGCCTCTTGATGAAAGTGAAAGATGAGAGTGAAAAAGTTGGCTTAAAACTCAACATTCAGAAAACTAAGATCATAGCATCTGGTCCCATCACTTCATGACAAATAGATGGGGAAACAATGGAAACAGTGACAAACTTTTGTTTTTCTGGGCTCCAAAATCACTGCAGATGGTGACTGCAGCCATGAAATTAAAAGATGCTTGCTCCTTGGAAGAAAAGTTGTAACCAACCTAGACAACATATTAAAAAGCAGAGACATTACTTTGCCAACAAAAGTCCATCTAGTCAAAGCTACGGTTTTTCCAGTAGTCATGTATGGATGTGAGAGTTGGACTATGAAGAAAGCTGAGCGCTGAAGAATTGATGGTTTTGAACTGTGGTGTTGGAGAAGACTCTTGAGAGTCCCTTGGACAGTAAGGA
>NW_011494811.1:7546084-7552886 GCF_000754665.1 Bison bison bison
TAAGGAGATCCAACCAGTCCATCCTAAAGGAAATCAGTCCTAAATATTCATTGGAAGGACTGATGCTGAAGGTGAAACTCCAATACTTTGGCCACCTGATGTGAAGGACTGACATGTGAAAAGACCCTGATGCTGGGAAAGACTAAAGGCAGGAGGAGAAGGGGACAACAGAGGATGAGATGATTGGATAGCATCACTGACTCAATGGATGTGAGTTTGAGTAAACTCCAGGAGTTTGTGATGGACAGGGAGGCCTGGCATGCTGCAGTCCATGGGGTCACAAAGAGTCAGACATGACTGAGCAACTGAACTGAACTGACAGATCTGCATATTTGAAGTTGTTGATATAACATAATTATTTTCATAGTACTGCAAAAATACATTTGAAAACCTAGATTTAATGCAAATCACAATATGCCAAAATTAATCCCAGTAAAGGTAAAAAGCATACACTAATCAGTTTTATTCTAAAAACTAAAGATATCAAAAAACTACTGACACACAAAAAGTGCCCGGCCCAGATGGTTTCACAAGGAAATTCTAAATCCCCAAAGAGCTGTTATTTAATTGTTACATATAGTGATTCAGAGCATTTTAAAAGAAGAAACTATTCCAAATTGTTTTTACAAAGCCAGCATAACATCAATTCCAAAATAGGCAAATCCTGCACCATTCTCGGAGAAGGCAATGGCACCCCACTCCAGTACTCTTGTCTGGAAAATCCCATGGGCGGAGGAGCCTGGTGGGACATGACAGAGCAACTTCACTTTGACTTTTCACTTTCATGCATTGGAGAAGGAAATGGCAACCCACTCCAGTGTTCTTGCCTGGAGAATCCCAGGGACAGGGGAGCCTGGTGGGCTACCATCTCGGATCACACAGAGTCGGACACGACTGAAGCGACTTAGCAGCAGCACCACCACCATTCTCATGTATGTATATCAATGCAAAGAATTTTAAGTCAGCATCATCAGCAACAGAATACAAAAGCACATTAAAAAAATACTTTATGCAATTCACCAGTTGGTATGTATCCAAATGGGCTGAAAACTTATATCCACACAAAAATCTGCACATAAATGTTTACAGCATCTTTATTCATAATTGCCAAAACATGGAGGCAACTAAGATGTCCTCATAGGTGAATGGATACATAAACTGTGATACATCCAGACAACGGAATATTATTCAGTGCTAAAAAAGAAACTAATAAGTCAAGAAAAGACACAGAGAAATCTTAAATGTTTATTATTAAGTGAAAGAAGTTAATCTGAAAAGGTTACATACTGTACGACTCCAACTACATGACCTTTTGGAAAAGGCGAAATTATGGAGAAAATAAAAGGATCAGTGGTTTCCAAGGATTGGAGGAGACGGGGGTAAATCGGTGATGTATAAAATTTTAGGGCAGTGAAACTATTGTGTATGATACTATAATAGTGGGTAGATATCATTACACATTTATCCAAACCCATAGAATGTACAAAGCCAAGAATGAACCCTCATGTTAACTATGGACTTTGAGCAATAATGATATGTCAGTGTAGGTCCATTTGATTGTAACAGATGTTCCACTAAGGTGGAGGATGCTGAGAGTGGGGGAGGCTTTGTGTCTGTGGGGCAGGGAGTATATGGGAAATCTCTATTCCTTCCTTTCAATATTGTGTGAACCTAAAACTGCCGTAAAAAATAAAGTCTGTTAAAAAAATTTTTAAACCCAAACTTTATGACCAAGATGGGTTTATTCTAGGAATATAAAGATTGTTCAATATTAAGAAAGCCATTAATATAATTTATCATATTAATAGATACAAGGAGGAAAATGCTGATTATTTCCACATTTGCTGAAAAGGCTTTTTATACAATTCCACATCTTTTCTTCTGTTTTTAAAAAAGAACTCAATAAAATAGAAATTGATGGATACTCCCTAACATAATAAAATAACAAAATATATCACAGCATGTTACTGGGGAAACATCAGAGGCATTCCTACTAAAGGTCAAGAATAAAACAAAGATGCTCACTGTCTCCACTGTAACTTACTGCTTTAATGGGGATTAGCCAGTGCAATAAGACAATTCAATTAAAGGCATAAAATCTGGAAATAAAGAAGTGAAATTACACTTGCCAATGTTTTCAGAATAAACATATAAGATCCAAGGAATTTAACACAAATGTTAAAGAATTCAGCAATGGTTGCTAAATTTTAAGTTACCATACAAAAAATATTACCCTTCAGACATATCAAAGAGTAAGATAGAAGACAATGTAAAATAAACCTTCTTTACAAAAGCAACAAAATTTAAAATACTAAACAGTGAACAACCAGAAATATGCAAACTTATATGAGAAAAATCTTTAAAATACTCTTGAAATCACAATAGTAATCTTGAACAAATGAAAAGGATCCTGTGTTCTTGGATAAGGCAAATAAAATTAAGATGCTAATTTTCCTTAAAATTAATACATAAATATAAGTCAGTTTCATAATGGTACTAACATGATTTTTTTCTGGAGTTAAGTTGATAAGCAAAGTCAAAAGACAAATGACAGACTGGGAGGATATTCCTACTCACATGAAATTAAAGGGCTATTTGCCCTAACATATACAAGTAAAATTATCAAAATCCAATATAAACATGGCCAAGAGACATGAATAGACAATTCACAGAAAAAGATACATAAATGGATCTCAAACACACAAGACAATGTTCAACTTCATAAAAGAAATCTGAATTAAAATTCTACTGTAATATCATTTAGAATCTATTTGGCAAAAATTCAGAAGTTTGATAATGCACTCTCTTCTGTGCACGAATGCTTTCGTGTGCTATTGCTGACAGTACAAAATGGGTCAACCTCATATGGAGAAAAATATGGCAATATCTAGCAAAGCGACATACAATCCCTTTAAGAATTTACCCTGAGGAGTTACCTCCACAAAGACAAAACAACATATGAGCAAGGTTTTCCACAAATAGCAGCACTGTTTGTTCCCCTGCCAGACGGTTTCTCTTAGGTTTTGTCAGTGAGAGACAGAGATAGGAAGGCAGGAGAAGGGAGAAGGGGCTTGCCTCCTGCTTCCAGTCGCAGTCAGAACGCCTGAGCAGCACAAGAACAGGTGTATCTCCAGCCTCCCACTTCTGTTGCTGCTCACAGCTTCAAAGGCTTGGCACCTTCCTCCCTGAAGTCCCAACACCAGTCTTAGCCCTGACCCTCTAGACGTCTGAGCAGGAGGAGCGCTCAGCATCCAAGGACCAGCTCCATGGCGCCCCCTTGAGGTCGCAGCTGTGGACTCTCTCTGGGGGACTGGGTATAGCCTGTGGGAGCCCCTCCTGCAAGTCCCCAGGTTCTATCCATGCTCTCTCTTCCATTTTGTTCCTTAATCCTAGCAGTAATGTCTCCTTTTTACAGCTACTACTTAAGTGAAGGGATATATCTTGCCATGGCTTCCCAGGTGGCTCAGTGGTAAAGAACTTGCCTGCCAAGGCAGGAAACGCAAACAGGTTCAGTTCCCAGACGGGGAAGATCCCCTGGAGAAGGGCATGGCAACCCACTTCAGTATTCTTGCCTGGAAAATTCCATAGGCTGAGGAGCCTGGTGGGCACAGTCCATGGGACCGCAAAGAGCGGGTCCGACTGAGCACACACAGCAGAGCAATGGCATTGAGCACAACTGGCAGAGACACCGTCTAAAACCGGGGCCCCCAGTGACTCCATAAAATGAAACCAGTCTCCAGACTAAAATGTCCACTTTGGGACTTCCCTGGTGGCCCAGTGGTTAAAACTCTGCACTTTCACTGCAGGGGGCGTAGGTTCCATCCCTGATCAGGGAAGGAGCGGGGTGTGGTGGACAAGGCCCACTTTAAAGCTGAAAGAGAAAAGCATCTACATTCTTTAAGCCCTCCATTTTGAGCTCTCTTTTCTATAGTACGCTTAGCTTTACCCATACTAAGACACTGGATTAAAGATTTAGATGTGGAAAACAAAAATTATAAAACTTTCCAAAGAAAATAGAAAATATCTTTATAACTTCAGGATATGGAGTGATTTCTTAAAGAAGGCATTAAAAAGCACTAACCATAAAGAAAAAGAAAAGCCCACTTTAAAACTAAGAACTGTTCATCAAAAGATACTTTAAAAGGAGTGAAAAGACAAGTTACAGAAAGAAAATATTTTCAGCACATGTCAAAGATCTAGAATTCAGAATATATTTAGAAATTCTACAAAATCAATGAGAAAAAGGGGACAAAGTAACACACTAGTTGAACTGCAACTTTAGGGAGAGACAATCCAAATAATCAATATGAAAAAAAAAGTTCCACCTTATTAATAATGAGAAAAAAATTTTAACAAGACCATAGTCAGGTAATATTTTTAGTCACTGATTGGAAAATTCTTTAAATCAGAAAATACAAGTGCTGATGAGGGCATAAATCAATAGGAACACTTGCCAGTGCAAGTTGTTAAAATCATTTGTGTGTAAGTTGGTAAAAAATTAAAAGTGTAACTTGGAAAAATAATTTTGAAGATCAGTTTCACATTATCCTGTAAAACAGTAAATTTGCAAACTTTCAGAGGATTTCCACTTTCAGGTATATACTATGTATATCTAGAACATGTAAAAAATGTACATGTATGTGACAGGTACAAAAATGCCTCATATAAACATTTCTAGTAGCATTACTTTTTAAATACACTTCACTGTGGATTACAGTAAAATGCACAGATTTTAAGTGCAGTTCAATGTGTTTAAATGAATGCATATATTTGAGCTACCATTTCCACAATCATAATACAGAACACTTACATAACCCCGGAAAATTCCTCTATATCCCTTGGTAGTCAATCCCTTCCTCCAGGCAACCACTGATCTGACTTCTATCAGCATAGATTACTTTCATCTGTTCTAGAATTCATATAAATGAAATTATACAGCAAACATTCTTTTGTGTTGGCTTCTTTCCCTAAAATAACTGTGTTTGAGATTCATCTGTGTTTTTACATGTATCAGGAGTTCATTCATTTTGATTGCTAATTAATTTTCCATTGCATGAATTCTCACACAATGATGGCCATTGGATTATTTCACTTGGGGTTATTATAGATCAGTCTACTGTAAGTATTCTGTACAAGTCCTTTTGTGGACATATGTTTCCATTCTTCTTGAGAAAATATCTAGGACTGAAACTGCTAGGACATGGAATAGGTATATACTTATTTTAATTATATTTAAAATTGTGAAATTGTTTTTCAAAGAGATTATACCATTTTACACTTCCACAAGCAATATACAAGATTTCCAATTACTTCAGTTGGTGTCATCAATTTTTTTAAATGTTAATCATTCTAATTGGTGGGAAGAGATGTATCTAAAAGATTTTAATATGATTTTCATGATGATTAGTGATATTGAGCATCCTCATTTGCTGATTAGACTTTAACATACATGTGCATGTAAGTATCTTCTTTTGTGAAGTGTCCAAATCTTTTGTCCATTTTAAATTGGATTATTTGTCTTTGTATTGTTGTCAGAGTTCTTTATAAAGTCCATTCATCAAACTTATGTGCTATTTTGCAAATATTTTCTTCCAGTCTGTGAGCTGGTTTTTCATTTTCTTATGGAAAGCCAAAGATTTTATTTTTGTTGTTATTTGAAGTTAAATGATTGCTAAGTGGGTAAAGAATCCACCTGCATTGGAGGAGACACAGGTATAATTCCCTGGGTTGGGAAGATTCCTGGAAAGAGGAAATGGCAACCCACTCTGATAGTCTTCCCTGGAAAATCCCATGAACAGACAGTCCACAAAGAGTCAGACATGACTGAGCGACAAAATACAAGAAACACAAAGAAATGAATTATCAACAAACAGATACCATTCTTACTTTATAAATAAGGAAAATAATGTCCATGATATGTCACTTGCCAGGGCCTCTCATTAGAGTAAGTCTGGAAATGTAGGTTATCTGCTGCTGCTGCAGCTGCTAAGTCGCTTCAGTTGTGTCCGACTCTGTGCGACCACATAGACGGCAGCCCACCAGGCTCCGCCATCCCTGGGATTCTCCAGGGAAGAACACTGCAGTGGGTTGCCATTTCTAGTAATTCTCTATTATAAAAGTTATGAGGAACTTCCAAATTTTTTTCCAAAGTTCAGTTCAGTAGCTCAGTCATGTCTGACTCTTTGCGACCCCATGAATTGCAGCATGCCAGGCCTCCCTGTCCATCACCAACACCCGGAGTTCACTCAGACTCACGTCCATCGAGTCGGTGATGCCATCCAGCCATCTCATCCTCTGTCTTCCCCTTCTCCTCCTGCCCCCAATCCCTCCCAGCATCAGAATCTTTTGCAATGAGTCAACTCTTCGCATGAGGTGGCCAAAGTATTGGAGTTTCAGCTTTAGCATCACTCCTTCCAAAGAACAACCAGGACTGATCTCCTTTAGAATGCACTGGTTGGATCTCCTTGCAGTCCAAGGGACTCTCAAGAGTCTTTTCCAACACCACAGTTCAAAAGCATCAATTCTTTGGTACTCAGCTTTCTTCCCAGTCCAACTCTCACATCCATACATGACCACTGGAGAAACCATAGCCTTGACTAGACGGACCTTTGTTGGCAAAGTAATGTCTCTGCTTTTGAATATGCTATCTAGGTTGGTCATAACTTTCCTTCCAAGGAGTAAGCGTCTTTTAATTTCATGGCTGCAGTCAACATCTGCAGTATTTTGGAGCCCAAAAAATTAAAGTCTGACACTGTTTCCACTGTTTCCCCATCTATTTCCCATGAAGTGATGGGACCAGATG
>NW_011494811.1:7553342-7555405 GCF_000754665.1 Bison bison bison
TGATTATCTTGGTCAAGAAGATCTTTTTTGTACAGTTCTTCTGTGTATTCTTGCCACCTCTTCTTAATACCTTCTGCTTCCGTTAGGTCCATACCATTTCTGTCCTTTATTGAGCCCATCTTTGCATGAAATGTTCCCTTGGTATCTCTAACTTTCTTGAAGAGATCTCTAGTCTTTCCCATTCTATTGTTTTCCTCTATTTCTTTGCATTGATCACTGTGGAAGCCTTTCTTATCTCTCCTTGCTATTCTTTGGAACTCTGCATTCGGATGCTTATATCTTTCCTTTTCTCCTTTGCTTTTTGCTTCTCTTTTCACAGCTATTTGTAAGGCCTCCCCAGACAGCCATTTTGCTTGTTTTCGTTTCTTTTCCATGGGGATGGTCTTGATCCCTGTCTCCTGTACAATGTCACGAACCTCCGTCCACAGTTCATCAGGCACTCTATCTATCAGATCTAGTCCCTTAAATCTATTTCTCATTTCCACTGTATAATCATAAGGTATTTGATTTAGGTCATACCTGAATGGTCTAGTGGTTTTCCCTACATTCTTCAATTTAGGTCTGAATTTGGCAATAAGGAGTTCATGGTCTGAGCCACAGTCAGCTCCCAGTGTTCTTTTTGCTGACACTACCGCACAATTGTACTCATCTCACATGCTAGTAAAGTAATGCTCAAAATTCTCCAAGCCAGGCTTCAGCAACACCTGAACCATGAACTTCCAGTTGTTCAAGCTGGTTTTAGAAAAGGCAGAGGAACCAGAAATCAAATTGCCAACATCCGCTGGATCATGGAAAAAGCAAGAGAGTTCCAGAAAAACGTCTATTTCTGCTTTATTGACTATGCCAAAGCCTTTGACTGTGTGGATCACAATAAACCGTGGAATATTCTGAAAGAGATGGGAATACCAGAGCACCTGACCTGCCTCTTGAGAAATCTATATGCAGGTCAGGAAGCAACAGTTAGAACTGGACATGGAACAACAGACTGGTTCCAAATAGGAAAAGGAGTATGTCAAGGCTACATATTGTCACCCTGCTTATTTAACTTATATGCAGAGTACATCATGAGAAACTCTGGGCTAGAAGAAGCACAAGCTGGAATCAAGATTGCTGGGAGAAATATCAATAACCTCACATATGCAGATGACACCACCCTTATGGCAGAGAGTGAAGAGGAACTAAAAAGCCTCTTGATGAAAGTGAAAGAGGAGAGTGAAAAAGTTGGCTTAAAGCTCAACATTTGGAAAACGAAGATCATGGCATCTGGTCCCATCACTTCATGGGAAATAGATGGGGAAACAGTGGAAACAGTGTCAGACTTTATTTTGGGGGGCTCCTAAATTACTGCAGATGATGACTGCAGCCATGAAATTAAAAGATGCTTACTCCTTGGAAGGAAAGTTATGACCAACCTAGATAGCATATTCAAAAGCAGAGACATTACTTTGCCAACAAAGGTCCGTCTAGCCAAGGTTATGGTTTTTCCAGTGGTCATGTATGGATGTGAGAGTTGGGCTGGAAAGAAAGCTGAGTGCTGAAGAATTGATGCTTTTGAACTGTGGTGTTGGAGAAGACTCTTGAGAGTCCCTTGGACTGCAAGGAGATCCAACCAGTTCATTCTGAAGGAGATCAGCCCTGGGATTTCTTTGGAGGGAATGATGCTGAAGCTGAAACTCCAATACTTTGGCCACCTCATGCAAAGAGTTGACTCACTGCAAAAGATTCTGATGCTGGGAGGGATTGGGGGCAGGAGGAGAAGGAGACGACAGAGGATGAGATGGCTGGATGGCATCACCGACTCGATGGACGTGAGTCTGAGTGAACTCCGGGAGTTGGTGATGGACAGGGAGGCCTGGTGTGCTGTGATTCATGGGGTCGCAAAGAGTCAGACACGACTGAGCAGCTGAACTGAACTGAACTGAACTGATAGAGCTTCTCCATCTTTGGCTGCAAAGAATATAATCAATCTGATTTCTGTGTTGACCATCTGGTGATGTCCATGTGTAGAGTCTTCTCTTGTGTTGTTGGAAGAGGATGTTTGCTGTGACCAGTGTGTTCTCCTG
>NW_011494811.1:7555505-7556730 GCF_000754665.1 Bison bison bison
TTAGCCTTTGCCCTGCTTCATTCCGTATTCCAAGGCCAAATTTGCCTATTACCCCAGGTGTTTCTTGACTTCTTAGTTTTGCATTCCAGTCCCCTATAATGAAAAGGACATCTTTTTTGGGTGTTAGTTCTAAACGGTCCTGTAGGTCTTCATAGAACCGTTCAACTTCAGCTTCTTCAGCGTTACTGGTTGGGGCATAGACTTGGATTACTGTGATATTGAATGGTTTGCCTTGGAAACGAACAGAGATCATTCTGTCATTTTTGAGATTGCATCCAAGTACTGCATTTCAGACTCTTTTGTTGACCATGATGGTCAAACTCTTTTCCAAAGTAGCTGCACTATTTTGCACTTCTGCAGCAATGTATAAGGGTTCTAATTTCTCCATATTCTCAACAACACTAATTACTGTCTATCTTTTTAACTTTAACTATTGTAGTGTGTGAAATAGTTAAACTCCTATTTTATTGTGCAGTTCAATTTTGTTTTTTTTTTTTTTTGGTAATTGAAAAATGCTTTATTTTAGAGATGCTACCTTTGGAATTTAAAATAAGCAGTATATTCACTAAAGAAATTGCCTTGCAATACAGGTAGTTTAAAAATTTGTAATGTTTTTCATTAAAATTTTTAAAATTTATTTATTTTTAATTGAAGGATAATTGTTTTACAGTACTGTGTTGGCTTTTGCCATACAGCAAAATGAAAAAATATTTTTAAAATCCTAAAAATAATTTTGGAAGGCACAGGGAAGGATGGTAGAGCTGAATTATTATTGCAGTCTCTGATTAGTGGTTTTTCACCCAGTTCAGTCAGGTAAGTTAAGATTTATTAGAATATATGTATGTATATGTATATACATATATCTGAATCACCCTACCGTACACCCCAAACCAACACACCATTGTAAATCAACCATACTTCAATTTTAAATTTTTTTAATTAAAAAACAAAACAAAAGATTTATCAGAGAAATTGTGTTTTAGGAAATCAAGGTGATAAAAATAACATTCAGCATGAGATCATATCATTCAAGAAAGACTGAAAAACTGCTTCTAAAAGTCAAGATATAATCAAATTATATTCATAAGATCCTACTCAGTAACAGAAACACTCAGTAGAATCATCTCAGTAATAATTCTTACTATTTATTCAACACCTATCATTTGCCAGGCACTGTGCTAAGTGCTTTACAGTTATGATTTCTTTTTTTTTTTTTTTTTTTTTT
>NW_011494811.1:7557880-7565812 GCF_000754665.1 Bison bison bison
GATTTTCTCCCATTCTGAAGGCTGTCTTTTCACCTTGCTAATAGTTTCCTTTGATGTGCAGAAGCTTTTAAGTTTAATTAGGTCCCATTTGTTTATTTTTGCTTTTATTTCCAATATTCTGGGAGGTGGGTCATAGAGGATCCTGCTGTGATGTATGTCAGAGAGTGTTTTGCCTATGTTCTCCTCTAGGAGTTTTATAGTTTCTGGTCTTACGTTGAGATCTTTAATCCATTTTGAGTTTATTTTTGTATATGGTGTTAGAAAGTGTTCTAGTTTCATTCTTTTACAAGTGGTTGACCAGATTTCCCAGCACCACAGTTATGATTTCTAATGCTAAGAACTATGCTTAGGAAGACAGTTAAGCTATTTTTTTGAAGAAATGAAGCTTATTAAAGTTTAATGCCCCATCTAAGGTCATACATCTAGTAGATGTGAGAACTGTTGCTTGAATCCAAGTTTTTCTTCCACACCACACAGCACCTACCATATAGAAAATCATCAGAATAAACTGCTCGTATATTTTATCCAAATTTCATTTGTAAAATTCCAGACATGCCCTAGTATTCTGATATGGCAATATCTATCTTTCGTTGTATTAATAAATAAGAAAATCCATTATGTTCTTATATTTGTAAAATAGTATTATCACAGATAACAATAATAAGCTCCTCTTGTCCTCAGTTCCAACAATTTAGAACTTGTTAATACAAAAAGCCCTCTGATTCAAATATAAAACACAGTATTCTATTTCACAATCACAAAGATCCAAGACTCCATTTTTGAGCCATTTCTGCATGAGAATCCAGCTTGCATTTGTCCATAATCAAGAGAATATTAAATCAAGAAGTCCCTGAACAGGTCACAGTGTTGACAAAATCCAACATGATGCTAGGGTCTACAGACGCAGGAATCAAAGCTAGGCCCATCTACACAGCCCCAGGTCCTCCTGATGGTTTAAAGTCAACATCTCTTCGTGCCAAACGTACTCCCCAATGTCTGCTTGAGGAAATACCACCATAATGTGTATGGTGTCTACTCTCCTGCAGTCTTGTGTAGACTTTGCTGCTACACCAAAAGTCAAAGGGATGTCTGCCATGGAGTTCCCCATGACTCCCTAGTACTGAGAAGTATTTCCAGTAATTCAACCAAGTCCAGATTTCAGCTCATGGTTCCCAGACAGGAAGGCTTGCTCTGCTTCAGGGACACTTTAGTCTTGGCACAGTGCTAAGTTGATCAGTCATGTCCAACTCTTTGTGACCCTATGGACTATGGACGGTAGCCTGCCAGGGTCCTTTGTACATGTCCTTTCTCCAGGCAAGCTACTGGAGTGGGTTGCCATGCCCTCCTCCAGGGGATCTTCCTCACCCAAGGAATTGAACCCACATCTATGTCTCCTGCATTGGTAGGTAAGTTCTTTACCACTAGCGCCACCTGGGAAGCCCCATTCTTGGCATACGGTGCAAGGTAATCCAGAGCTGATATGTCCAACTGAAACTTGTGGGTCTTAGGGAATTTTCCAAAGTACCTCCCAAGCAAAACCAGCTTGTCACCAGAGATACCCACAACCAACTTCAAGATCATCTCATTCACACAGTACACTGTCCTGTCATTGTGCCGCCTGAAACAATGGGTGCCATAGGACCTGTTGACCAGCAGCTGAAGGTTCTCTCTGATGAATTTTGCTGTCTTCTCAAACATTACATGGGTCTCCTCTTCAGTCAGAGGCCAAATTTTCCTACTGGGTTGGAACCCAGAATCTTCGGGCCTCAGTTGTTGAAATGGAAACTTCATTGTGGTTTTAATTTGCATATTAAGCATCTTTTATGTGCTTTCTTACCATTTGCATGTCTCTTTTGGAGAACTGTCTGTTGAGATACTTAGCTCATTTTAAAAATTAAGGTATTTGTACTTTTATTGTTGAGTTGTATTTTTCAGTCATTCTGATACAAGTCCCTAATCTGATACATGGTTCGCAAATATTTTCTCTCTGATTCTATGTGTTATATTTTCTTTTTTTTTTTTTTTTTTGATGATTTCCTTTAAAGCACAGAAGGTTTTAATTTTGATGAAGTCTGATTTACCCTTTTTCTTTTATTGCTGTGTTTTGGGGATCTCATTAAGAAACCAGCATCTAACCTAAATCCAAGAAGATATCAATCTAGGTTTTTTTCTTCCCAGCAAGTTTATAGTTTTAGCTCTTACATTTAGGTCAATAATCAATTTTTTTTTCAATAATCAATTTTGAGTTAATTTTCATGTATAGTGTGATACAGGGATCCAGTTTCATTCTTTTACGTATGACTATCTGAATGTCCCAATACCATTCATTGAAAAAAAAACATGTTTTCCCCACCAGATTTTTTGGGCACCCTTGTTGAAAATCAGTTAACTCTAAATAAGAGGTAGTCATTCCTTCCCCAACTTCTGAAATTATATCTAATATCAATTCCTCCATCCATAAGAATTTCTCTCAGCATTTCTTACTGTGGGCATTATTTATAATTGCAAGACAACTGAAAGGTCCCTAAATGTCCACAGATGAAAGAATGGATTAATGAAATGACTTATTTTCTTAGACTATCATCTAGCAGTGAAAAATGAATTTATTGTAACTACATACACAAATATAGAAAACTCTTAGAATAATAAGAACTCTACAAACAACCTGATGTTAAAATGGGCGGAAGAAATGAATAGACATTTTCCCAAAGAGGAAATGCAGATGGCCGATAGGCACATGAAATATGCTCAACGTTGCTAACCATCAGGGAAACGCAAATCAAAACCACAGTGAAACTTCACACCTGTCAGAATCACTACCTTCAAAAAGACCACAAATAACAAATGTTGGCAAGGATGTGGAGAAAAGGGAACCCTCAAACACTGCTAATGGAAATGTAAATCGGTGCAGCCACTGTGAAAAATGGTATGGAGGTTTCTCAAAAAACTAAAAGTAGAGCTACTATATGACTCCAAAATTCTATTCTTGGATCACTTCAGTTCAGTTCAGTCACTCAGTCATGTCCAACTCTTTGCAACCCCCAAGGAGAGAAGCACACCAGGCTTCCCTGTCCATCACCAACTCTCAGAGCTTGTTCAAACTCATGTCCATCAAGTTGGTGATGTCATCCAACTATCTCATCCTCTGTCGTCCCCTTCTCCTCCTGCCTTCAATCTTTCCCAGCATCAGGGTCTTTTCCAGGGAGTCAGTTCTTCGCATCAGGTGGCCAGAGTATTGGAGAATATTCAGGACTGATTTCCTTTAGGATGGACTGGTTGGATCTCCTTGCTGTCCAAGGGGCTCTTAAGAGTCTTCTCCAACACCACAGTTGAAAAGCATCACTTCTTCAGTGATACTTTCTTTGTAGTCCAACTCTCACATCCATACATGACTACAGGAAAAACCATAGCCTTGACTAGATGGACCTTTGTTGGCAAAGTAATGTCTCTGCTTTTTAATATGCTGTCTAGGTTGATCATAGCTTTTCTTCCAAGGAGCAAGCATTTTTTAATTTCATGGCTGCAGTCACCAGCTGCAGTGATTTTGGAGCCCCCCAAAATAAAGTCTTTCCCTGTTTCCATTGTTTCCCCATCTATTTGCCATGAAGTGATGGGACTGGATGCCATGATTTTTGTTTTTTGAATGCTGAGTTTTAAGCCAACTTTTTCAGTCTCCTCTTTCACTTTCATCAAGAGGCTCTTTAGTTTTTCCTTCTGCTATAAGGGTGGTGTCATCTGCATATCTGAGGTTATTGATATTTCTCCTGGCAATCTTGATTCCAGCTTGTGTTTCATCCAGCCCAACATTTCGCATGATGTACTCTGCATATAAGTTAAATAATCAGGGTGACAATATACAACTTATACTACATATAAGCTGTGTATACACACACACACACACACACATATACATATATATAATTTGAAAAGATTGATGAACTTCAGTGTTCATAGAAGCACAATTTACAACTGCCAAGACTTGAAAGCAACCTATAGTGTCCATCAACAGATGAGTAGATAAGAAGATATGAGATACACACATACACACACAAATACACACAAAATGACATACTACTCAGTCATAAAAATGAGTGAATTTCCATTTGCAGCAACATGGACGGACTTGGAGGATATTATGCCAAGTGAAATAAGCCAGCCAAAGAAAGACAAAAACTATATGACACTACTTATATGTAGAATCTAAAAAATACAACAAACATTAATAAAACAATAACAAATAGAAGCAGACTCACAGATATGGAGAATAAACTAGTGGTTGCCAGTGGAGAGAGGGAAAAGGGGAGGGACAATATAGGGGTAGGAGCATAAGAGGTACAAACTATTATTAATATGTATAAAATAAACTGTAAAGATATATTGTACAACAAAGGAAAAATAGTCAATATTTTATAAGTGGAGAATAATCTTTAAAAAATGTGAATCATGGCCTCTTGCCTCCTGAGATGACTCATGCCCTCTCTGTGAAGTCTCTTTCTCTCAGGGCCACCTTTGAGATGAAACCCATTCTGTCTATGGAATGTGTTGTTGTTGTTTAGTGGCTAAGTCGTGTCCAACTCTTTTGTGACCCCATGGACGACAGCCTGCCAGGCTCCTCTGTCCATGGGGTTTTCCAAGCAAGAGTACTAGAGTGGGTTGCCATTTCCTTCTTCAGGGGATCTTCCTGACCCAGTGATAGAACCTGAGTTTCCTGCTTGGCAAGAGGATTCTTTACGAAAGAGCCACCTGAGAAGCCCTATGGAATATGTACCTCTCTAAATAAAACCACTTCTTACCCATCACTTTGTCTCTCACTGAATTCTTTCCATGACAAGACTAAAAACCTGAGCATCTGTTAAGTCCTGACACCAGAAATTAAGGCACCCCACCCAGGTGGAGGAGGGAATGATGATGTAGACCCTCCAGACTTCAACCAACTCAAGCTTGGACTCTGTTTACTTTTGCCCCAATTCTAAGCTGAATTCTCCTCTGCTCAACACCCCTCATGAATTTGCACATACCCTTAGTTTAAGACTCACCCAGTTTTGCAGTTCTGGGAGACGTTTTGAGAAATGATCCCTGGTGTTCTCTTTACTTGTTGCAAGTAATAAATCCTTCCTTCAACCCATACCCCGCCTAAAAAATTGTGAATCACTATATTGTACACCTGTATCATATAATACTGTACATCAACTATACTTCAATAAGAAAAAAAAGGAAAAAGAATTCTGACTTTTATTTAGTGTAAGATGACAATTCATTGTAGTGCTTTGAGCAGAGGAATAATATTATATGACTCACATTGTAACTGGATTTTTCTGGGTGCTTTGTTGAGGTAGAATGTGGAGGGTGGAAAGTAAGAACAGAAGCTGGCAGATCCACTGCGAGGCTACTGCAATAATTTATGTAATAGATGATGATGTCTTGGACTAAGATTGTGGTAGTGGGAATGGCAAGAAGTGGTAGAACTCTGGATATATTATGAAGGTACAAGCAACAAAATTTGAGGGATATTGGTGAAGGATAGGAATCAAGTAGGTATTAGGATGAAAGGAAAATGAGCTAACTTTAAAATATTTTTTAAAATAATGACAGACTGGGTGTGATGATACTGCAAAAATGGTGAGGCATAGAAAGTGAAAGGAATCAGTAACACTGATGCTTTTAGTCTGAACAAATGGAAGAATAAAGTCTTATGTTATTGTCTGAACTTTTATGTTTCAAATTTTTATAATATGCAAATGTTGAGAATAAATAACTTTTAATAAAAAGATTATAAATATGAATTAAAATGGTAATTAGAATATTTAGAGATTTTGAAAATGAGAATAATAAGAAATGAGATACTAGAAAACACTGATAGGAATATCTCAGTAGGAGTATCTCAAAGTTAAACATGTACTTTAAAACTTTTCTATAAAATTTTGTATTACAATTATTATGTATGCATGTTCATGGTATTTTTGTCTATTAAAACTTCTTTACTGATGCATGTTCAGCATGTAGAAAGATGGCAGGCATATAATATGTATTCAAGAGTCAGAATAAATGAACAAAGAGCCTTATTTTTCCTCTAGGTCCAGTTTTTTCCTTTACCTATTATTTAAATTCCACAAGTTCTGAGTTTGACTTTCACCATTCTATATGATAAGAATTAAGAGACAGTGATTTATGTGTCATTATTATCAGAGTAAACTTCAGTTATAACTAAACCAATCTAAAGAATTTTAAACAAAAAAAAAATCCACAGATGATTTTTCTGAAAAGAACTTTTTAATCTGTGAAACTAATCAGCATGTTAAACTAAAATTCAGAAGAGTTCCTTAAATATTCTTCGTTATGCACATCTTGGAATGTGTCTATTTACTAGAGATTACAAAAACATAAGACTACCTTTTGAGATAGAAGAGAAAGTAACTTATGTTCTGTAGGGCAAGATTCTGTGTTGGTACACTTATCATTCTTACTAGGTGACAACTAAGCTGACTCCAAGAACGCTGTGGTTATTCAAGTGTGGTTAGCATGCCACTGGGGGTTTATGTGATTATTTTAGTTGATGATACACAGACAGGCTATTAAAAAAAAATCAACAATTCCATGGATAATAATGTTTTGGACTAGGTTAAAGTAGGCATTACAATGAAAGGAATATGAGTCAACTTCAAATTATTTTAAAAATAACAGCCCAGTTGGTATGATGACACTGTGAAAATTGTGATGATAGTAAATGAAAGACTGAAGTTTTATAAACATTAAGTTAAAGGCATAAGGAAGAGTACCAAGCACATTGTATACCATTAACAAGGAGTTATTACTTTGATGAGGTTTGGAAAGGTAATTGAGACACTGGACAGATACAGCTTCTAAATGATCTATGGACAATGGTTCAAGGACAGAGAATAAACAGATGCTATTAAAGAAAAGGTTCTGGCACTTAGCTGGGACTTTATCATAAACAAAGAGAGGTGATACTGCTGTCAATCAGCGGTCAGCTCTTTGAGTGTCGGTCTGTTACATGTCTGTCTTCACATATCTTATCTATTTGAGAAAGAAGAGTACATGAAGACTGTGATTATATCTGTGTAGTCTACCTCCTTTCATATTGGTAGAACAAAATATGTATGTGGATATTTAAATATTTTAATACTAATGAAAGAGCATTTTATGACATATGAATGGATTCAGAGATAAATTTTTCTTAACAATATGCAAAAAAACTTATCATAACTACATGGTTCAGTGAATTTTCACACACTAAATGAACCCATAAAGCATCATTTTCCCTTTGTTTTTAAACTAGCTGCATTGCCTAAACTTATTTGTTCACTTTTACCTAAATGAAATAAAACAATCTACTCATTGGGATTTCATGCCAAGTCGTATCTTCAGACTGTCATAATTGTTAGTGCTTTTAATGTTTAAAGTCTACATGCGAACTTTTTACTGTCTCAACATAGGTTGGGAGCGGGAGTGGAATTACCATTAAAGCCTTATCTCTGGAGTGCCATATAGAATTCAATTAACATTTATTTTAAACAGCTTAAATTCCAACAGCAACAGGCCTTGTTACCTTTATTTTCTCTCCTTTTGTTCAATCTGAAGTTCAAATAGATACAATATGTGCATTATTATTAGCCAATGAGATTTTCCTGCTTTGGTGTATTTTCAGTTCAGTTCAGTTCAGTTCAGTCGCTCAGTCGTGTCCGACTCTTCGTGACCCCATGAATCGCAGCACGCCAGGCCTCCCTGTCCATCACCAACTCCCGGAGTTCACTGAGACTCACGTCCATCGAGTCAGTGATGCCATCCAGCCATCTCATCCTCTGTCGTCCCCTTCTCCTCCTGCCTCCAATCCCTCCCAGCATCGAGTCTTTTCCAATGAGTCAACTCTTTGCATGAGGTGGCCAAAATACTGGAATTTCAGCTTCAGCATCA
>NW_011494811.1:7565912-7585517 GCF_000754665.1 Bison bison bison
CAGAGTCTTTTACAGTGAGTCAACTCTTTGCATGAGGTGGCCAAAATACTGGAATTTCAGCTTCAGCATCATTCCCTCCAAAGAAATCCCAGGGCTGATCTCCTTCAGAATGGACTGGTTGGATCTCCTTGCAGTCCAAGGGACTCTCAAGAGTCTTCTCCAACACCACAGTTCAAAAGCATCAATTCTTCGGTGCTCAGCTTTCTTCACAGTCCAACTTTCACATCCATACATGACCACTGGAAAAACCATAGCCTTGACTAGACGGACCTTTGTTGGCAAAGTAATGTCTCTGCTTTTGAATATGCTATCTAGGTTGGTCATAACTTTCCTTCCAAGGAGTAAGTTAAACACTAACTTATTAATAATTATGGTTTTCTTCTGGCCATTTCTTTTCTGTGATAATACTGTAAAACAGAGATGGAGAATATACCACATCTGACACTCTTCTTGTGGTAATTGTGTTCTCAACTTCTTAACTGCAATCTAAAATAGTTTTTCCTTGGTGGATTATTATGACTTTTGGATTCAGAAGAGAACTTTCCGAACTTCAAGGATTAGACAAATTACAAAGTTAGGAATATGGTTAGCATTTTAATTAAAATTTCCAGTTAATTTGATGAGCAATTGCCTATTTTGAATTTCACTGCATAATATAATGAAAACAGAATACATATTTGGACCAATTAAAAAATTACTATTAATCTTTCTCTGAACTATTTTTCTTGTTTCCTGAATTTTTTCTTTTTGTTCTTTTTTCTAAATCTACCTCCATTGTAGTCTTCTCCTATACTGAGTCCTTATAGCTTAAAAATTTTCTCCTCTTTCTTGGTGGGGGTGTGTGTGTGTGTGTGTGTGTGTGTGTGTCTCCTTTGTTCTGAATCTTTGGTCTGTTTTGTTCATCTGGTAATTTTTATGCTTTCTCTCTGTCTCTCTTTGCCTCTCTTTCTCTTTGGCTTCTTCTTTTCCATCCTTCTTCCCTCCCTATCTTTGCTCCTCTTTCTTTCAGTTGAAAGCTGAGAAAGCTTTATCTTGACAGCTTAGAGCAAAGAATATTTGATTAACTTGAAACTCATAATTTGGTAGATCTGTTTTCTTCTTATTTCATGATGTTTATTTTGAACATTTAATAACAATCTTTGTGAAGTACAAGAATAAAATAATATGAACATGATGCCCATAAAATGTGGTTTCTTAAATATTGAAAATTTCTAAAAAAATCTATTTTCAAATTAGTTTTTAAATAATGCATATTATCTTAATGACTTCAATAGTCAATAAGATTTTTAGGAAAATGAGTAGTATATTCTAACATTCTCTACTTGCGTAAGTCAATGGGAAGTATGTGTTTTAAGAAAAAAGTTAACAAAAATAGATCAATATTTAGACATATGCTGGAGAAAATCTTGAACTTAAACAGAGAAAAAAAATCATACATGCATAAAACTAAATAAGAAATCAAGCACAAATACCAGCAACAAAAATAATCAAACTAAGCTCAGACTTTTTTTCTATGACATTACATACTAGAAAGCAATGCAATAATGTCTTTGTACTTAAAAGAGATTGAGTCTCATGACTTTTATACTTAGTCAGTATGTCATTTCATATGTGAAGATAACAGACAGCGTTAGATAGCCAAGGACTACCCTTGGCTATCTAACTCTTGCCTATAACCCTTCTTGAAAATATACTCAAGTAAAATTCTGGTCAGCCAAGAGAAGTAGTCAAAATAGAGGTTCAAAGAGAGGAGAGATGACTGTATGGAAGGATGGGTGCTAAGAATTAAAAATCCATTTAATCATAAGATTATATTGCAATAATTATTATGAATAATTACAAAACAAAGAATATATTATTATCAAGTCTTAGAAAAGACATATTTAAAGGTAAAAATAGCTTGAATATAAGAAATGATTTAAGTTCCCCAGATAGATGGGGAAAACTAATGAGGAGATATGGGAAATGTTAAAACGTTCTGATAACCTTTTCGTGTGTGTGCAATTCAATGACTTTTAGTATATTCATAGAGTTGTGCATGTATCATCACAATCCACTTTAGACTATTTTTTTTTTACCTCAAAAAGAAAACTTATACCCTGTAGCCATCAGCCCACAACCTCATAAGTACGACCAAATTCAGGCCTAGGCAACCACTGATCTACTTTCTGTCTTTATAAATTTTTCTTATCTGGACATTTCACAGAAATGAAATCATACAATATGTAATGCTTTGTGACTGCTTTCTCTTAGCATGTTTTTGTAGCATGTATCACCATTCCATTCCTTTTTATATCCAAATAATATTCCATAGATATATTGTATTCATTTGTTGATGGGCACTTGGGTTTTTTCCTACTTTCTGGTTATTACAAATAATGCTGCTATGAAATTTCGGAATTTTTTCTGTGAACATGTGTTTCTTGGGTGTACGCCTAGGACTAGTGGATCATGTGGTAACTCTGCATGTAACCATTTGGGGAACTGCCAAACTGTTTTTCAAAGTGGCTGCACCATTTTACATTCCCACCAGCAACGGATGAGTGTTCTAATTTGTAGACATCCTAACCAGTACTTATTATCTATCTTTTTGATTATAGCCATCCTTGTGTGAAGTGGTCTCTCACTCTGGTTGTGGTTTGCATTTCTCTAATGATTAATGATATCGAGCATCCTTCCACGTGCTTACTGGTTATTTGTATTAATATGTTTTTTTTTTTTGAGTCACTACTATTCAAACCTTTTGTCAGCTTCTTGACTGGGTTGTCTCTTTTTGTTGCTGTTGTTGAGTTGTAATAGTTCTTCATATATGCTGGATACTAGAAAATTATTCGGAAAAGGCAATGGCACCCCACTCCAGTACTCTTGCCTGGAAAATCCCATGGACGGAGGAGCCTGGTAGGCTGCAGTCCATGGGGTTGCTAGGAGTCGGACATGACTGAGCGACTTCACTTTCGCTTTTTGCTTTCATGCATTGGAGAAGGAAATGGCAACCCACTCCATTGTTCTTGCCTGGAGAATCCCAGGGATGGGGGAGCCTGGTGGGCTGCCGTCACTATGGGGTCGCACAGAGTCGGACACGACTGAAGTGACTTAGCATAGCATAGACAATTATTAAATATATAATTTGCAAATACTTTCTGCCATTCCATGGGCTGTCTTTTCACTTTCTTGATGAGGTTCTTTGGAGCTCACAAGTTTTAAATTTTGATGAGGTTCAGTTATCTATTTTTTCTTTTATAGTTTACTCTTTTTGGTATCATAGCTAAGAAAATATTGCCTAACTCAAAGTCAAAAAGATATTCATCTAGGTTTTCTTCTAAGTTTCTTTCTTTTCCTTCAAAAAGAGTTTCTTTATTGTTTTAACATTTAAAACCTTTAAATTGATGATTCTTTTTTGATTAATTTTTATAAATGGTGTCAGATTCAACTTTAGTTTTGTGGATGGTAGAAGTTCAACTTTACTTTTTTATATGTGGATATCCCATTATCCCAGCACCATTCACAGAAAATACTGTTGTTTTCCTACGGAATTTTCTTGACATTCTCGTCAAAAATCAATTGACATAAATGTGAGAATTTATTTCTGGATTCTCAATGCTATTTCATTGGTCTATAAGTCTATCCTTATGCCAGCTCCACACTACTTTGGTTACTCTAGCTTTTAGTAAGTTTTGAGATTGGGGAATGTGAGTCCTCCAACTTTGTTATTCTTTGTCAAGGTTGTTTTGGATATTCTGGGTCTCTAGTCCTTCCATATGAACTTAAGAATCAACTTGCACCATGCTACAAAAAATGGCAGCTGAAGTTTTGATTGAGATTGCATTGAATACATACATCAATTTGAGAAGTATTGCCATCTTAACAATATGAAGAACTCCATGAATCCAAGATGTCTTTCCATTTACCTTGGTCTTTAATTTCTCTCAATGACCTTTTGTAGTTTCTATTGTATGTCTTGCCTTTTTGGGGGGTTATATTTATTTCAAATAGCTTATTCTTTTTGATGCCATTGAGAATGGTATTTTCAATTTCTTTCCCTGATTTTTCATTGGTAACATATAGAAATGCATTTTAGTGTTATATATTAATTTTTGTGCTGCAACTTTGCTAAACACGTTTATTAGTTCTAGTACTCTTTGTAGATATAATGGAATTTTCTACATAAACGATCATGTCACCTACATTAAATAGTTTAATTTCTTCCTTTCCAATCTTGAAACTTTTTTTAGAAAAAGTCATATTGCTCTAGATAGAAATAGCAGGGCAGTGCTGGATAGAAGATGTAATGAGAGCAGATATCCATGTCTTATTCCTGATACTTGAGGGAAATCATTTAGTTTTTCACCATTGAGTATATGTTAGCAGTAGTCTTCTTCATCAATGCCCCTTATCCAGTTGAGAAAGTTTCCTCCTTTTCCTAATTTGCTGAGAGATTTTTCAGGAATGGATATTGGATTCTGTCAAATTATCTTCTGTATCTACTGACATGATCATGTGTTTTTATCCTTTCTTCTATTAATGTGTTTTATTACACTGATGTTTTTGTAGGTTAGATCAATCTTGCCTTCCTGGGATAAATTCCATGTGGTTGTGGTGCATAACCCTTTTTATATAAATAGATCAAATTTTATATAAAATTTTATATAAATTTGATACATTAGTATTTTCTTGAGAATGTTTGCATCAATTTTCCTAAAGACGCAAAAATATTTATAAAATATTTTAAAATATTCATAAAATATTGGTTTGTAGTTTTCTTTCCTTGTGGTGTCTTTGGTCTTGGTATCAGTCATACAGGCTTCACAGAATGAGTTAGAAAGAAAGCATTCCTGTCTCTGTTACTTTTTTGGAACAGTTTGTGAAGGATGGCTATTAATTCTTCTTTAGAGGTTTGGTCAGAGAAAGCAATGGCACCCCACTCCAGTACTTTTGCCTAGAAAATCCCATGGACGGAGGAGCCTGGTAGGCTGCACTCCATGGGGTCGCTAGAGTCGGACACGACTGAGTGACTTCACTTTCACTTTTCACTTTCATGCATTGGAGAAGGAAATGGCAACCCACTCCAGTGTTCTTGCCTGGAGAATCACAGGGACAGGGGAGTCTGGTGGGCTGCCGTCTATGGGGTCGCACAGAGTTGGACACGACTGAAGCGACTTAGCAGCAGCAGAGGTTTGGTAGAATTCAGCAGTGAAGACATTGGGGCATGGACCTTCATTTCTGGGAAGAGCTTTGGTTAGTAATTCAATCTTTCCAATTGTTAAGTCTATCCAAATTTTCTGTTCCTTCTAGAGGCCACTTGGTAGCTTTGTCCTTCTAGGAATTTGCCTATTTCAATTTGCTAGCATACTACTCTTCACAGAATCCCTGTAATCCTTTCATCTGCAAGGTCAGTAGTGACATTTCCTTTTCATTTATGATTTTAGTAATTTGAGTCTTCTCTCTTTTTTGCTTTGTCAGCTACTTAAAAGTTTGTCAATTTTGTTCATTTTTTTCAAGAAACCAGCTTTAGCTTTGCTGGGTTTTTAATATATTTTTTATTCTCTATTTCAATTATTTCCACTCTTATCTTTATGTTTCCTTCCTTTTGCTTGCTTTAATTTTGGCTTGCTCTTCCTTTTTTAGTTTCCTAGAGTCTATGGTTAATTTATTGATTTAAATTCTTTCTTCTACTTTAGTATAGATGTATAAAAAAGTTATAAATTTCAGTCTAAACACCACTCTGTGCATGTTTTGAGGTATGTTTTCAATGCTGTAAGCAGGTAGCTTACAATTCTGCCTTCACCTTCATTTTCTCCCTGTGCAGAGCCTCAAGGTCAGTCAGAGGTGAGAAATCCTGGTTTTCTCAGCTCTTTCTTGAACATGAGCGGAGCACTATACCTGCACAGGACCTTCCAGATTCCCTGGAATATGTGGAACCTTTGTAACACAGACATCTCATTCTATATTTTTTCCTTTTAATTTCTTTGGTCAGGGTCTTAGTACCTCCAACCAATACAATTGCCTCATGCACCTGCAGTGGTAAACAACTGACATGACTGGTTTTTGGTAAATGTCCTATAATCACAAGGCTACGCACACAGAGTCAGCTCTGATGCAGGCCAAATAAAGACTAACTGTGATAACAGAGCTTTTCAAGGAGCTAAAAGGTCAAATAGTGACAATTATCTGGGGATAGAAAGAGTAGGAGTGTCGAATCCATTCTGCCCCTCTCCACCAGTGGCTACCAGGCTTCTGATTTTCACATCTATCATAGCTGTGAAGCCAATGGTTTCTATCCTGGAACTGGGGGGAGAGGCATGGGAATAGGGCACCTTAAGAGCCACAAAGCTCACTGTTCTTACTGATATTTAGCCATTTTTCTTGAATAAATGATCCTAGAATATTGCAACCCTTTTGTTCATTTCTAGAGTTCTGATAAGTTGATTTTGACAATTTTTTTGTCATTGTTCTCTTGCTTTGGGGCTTCCCTGCTAGTTTTGATGGCAAAGAATCTACCTGCAATGCAGGAGACCCGGGTTCCATCCCTGGGTTGGAAAGATTCCCTGGAGAAGAAATGACAACCCACTCCAGTATTCTTGTGTGGTGAATTCCATGGACAGAGGAACCTGGCAGGCTACAGTCCATGTGGTCACAAAGAGTTGGACACAACTGATTGACTAACACACACTAACATAATCTCTTGCTTTTATGAATGAGCAGATTTTAATATGTTCTTACTCCACCATTGTGAACATGTTCTAAACAAGTGCATTTTTAGATTAATATTAATACATTTTAGATTAATATTAATACATTTTAGATTAATATTAATACAGAGTATTAATGCTATATTTCATTGTTTATTTTCAATTAATTGCATTTTGATCATGTGTCAAATTTTAAATTATAGAAGCTAGATTAAAAAGTTAAAGGGAGGGACTTCCCTGGTGGTCCACACTACCAATCAGGGGGCATGCATTCAGTCCCTGGTCAGGGAACTAAATCCTACATGTTGCAACTAAGAGTTCAAATGCTCCAACTAAAGATCTCACATGCTACAACAAAGATCAAAGATCCCATGTCCTGCAACTGACATCCGGCACAGCCAAATAAATGAATATTAAAAAAAAAAAAAAGACTGAAAAACAATTTGGTCAGTTTCTCAGAAGTTTAAACACAAAACTATACATGACCCAGGAATTCCACTCCTGGGAAATACATATCTAAAAGAATTGAAAGCAGAGACTCAAAACAGATACAGGAACATCTCAGAGATGTCATGAGTTCAGTTCTGGACCACCACAATAAAACAAATATTGCATGAGAGCAAATGATCACAATAAAGCGAGTCATAATCTGGTTGGTTGGGGAACTAAGATCCTGCAAGCTGTGTGGTGTGACCAAAATAAACAAACAAGCAAATAAATAAAAATAATGTGTGTCCACGATAACGCAACCAGTAAGTGAAAAAGCTGAGACTTAAACTCAGGTCTAACTGTAAGGTATTCAATGCAGTACTTTATAGTACTTATCTCAGAATACTGACAGTAAGTCATTTCATTTAATTCACATGATGTAAAAATTATAGAACTTTATGAAACAAAAACTGATTTCAAAAAAATCAAACAATGCTAACCTAACTCATTAATTTGAATCATTCTTGGGGTAGGAAGAAATTGGCAAAGGAAAGACCGGTCACAGAGAATATCTTCCTAAACTTCTTCTACCTCCTCAATCTTCTGCAGCTGGAAAATAATTTTGATTGAAGTTCTAAAGTCACTTCCCCATCACTCTTCATTTATACTGAAATTGTACAATGGCAAGTATAGAAGTTCTTAAACTAAAAGACGGTTAAAGTGACACTTACATAGATAAGTGGCTTCTTTCCAGGAGCTTAACTTTCTCCTCAAAACATTTTAATGAGCCACATGGTACCAGATAGGACCAATCAAGAACTGTCACTATTGTCTTTAGTTCTTCCTCTCTTTCTTTGTTTTGGAAGTGCTAATAGTCTTTGACTCTTTTCTCCCTGTGCAGCATATGTCATATCCTACTGTGAGTCCATCTGTTGTATTTGAGTACAACTTCAGGGATAAAGAAACATTCATGGGCTCAAAAACCATATGCTAGTAGGATTTTTGCTTCTGTTTTGTTAATAAACACAACAGGGAAAGAGAAATGAAGAAAAAATCTGAATCATCTTTATAAATCTTGACTAGAGAAATGTTTAGTGTTACAATTTTGTTTCTATCATCTTAAAATTTTTTTTAATTTATTTGGCTTCGCCAGGTCTCAGTTGCAGCACGCAGGAACAGGTTCTCTGACTAGGGATTGAACCTGGGCCCCCTGCACTGGGGTCGTGGAGTCTCAGCCACTGGACCACCAGGGAAGTCCCTAGTGTTTTGATTTAAAAATGGAAATATGACTGTACTTTATGCTTTGAGGACTTGGATCATAAAAGAGGTTGGGATGCGAAAGAAGGAAAGAATATGGGAGCGATGTTCGGACCTCTGACTTCTATAGTCAGAAGAAAGCCTGTCCTGGGTTGTGTACACGACACAGGTCATGAAAAATGAAGGGGTTCGTCAAAATAAACTTTTGCCCCCAAATGAACAGGCTAACAGGAAAATTAAAAGTTCTTTCCTAGATGGGACTTTGAAAATTGTCATTCCTCAGCAGACGCTGGATGCTTCCAGACCTTCTGGACAAATCCTAAATTCTGTACAAGAAACTCCTTCCTGATTTCCCTTTTAAGGAAATTATCCTGAAATCAAATTAGTCTCAGTCGTCCGGTGGTATCTTCTAATGCTTGAAAAAAAAGAAGGAAATAGGCCTTTTAAGACCAAAAATAATGATAATAATAATAATAATAATAACTTTATATAGACCGTTTTCGGAGAAGGCAATGGCACCCCACTCCAGTACTCTTGCCTGGAAAATCCCATGGACAGAGGAGCCTGGAAGGCTGCAGTCCAAGGGGTCGCTGAGGGTCGGACACGACTGAGCGACTTCACTTCCAGTTTTCACTTTCATGCATCGGAGAAGGAAATGGCAACCCACTCCAGTGTTCTTGCCTGGAGAATCCCAGCGACGGGGGAGCCTGGTGGGCTGCCGTCTATGGGGTCGCACAGAGTCGGACACGACTGAAGTGACTTAGCAGCAGCAGCAGCAGTATAGACCGTTTTATCTTTCAAGCGCAACAGCGACACCTAGTGGACAAAATCTTTCACTTAACTAGAGCTTTTATTCATTCGCAAAGTCCTGTCTGACTCTGACCCCACAGACGGGACTGCAGACGTCGGGCTCCTTTGTTCTTCAGTCTCCCGGAGTTTGCTCAGATTCATGTCCACTAGGCGGTGAGTTTGACGTTTTATATTCCTGTCTTTAAGAAAAAATATGCTATAAAATACTTATACTTTAATAAATGTTTTCTTCCCCTTAGATTCACTCAGGTCAGTGGCCACTAATAAAAAAATTTTTCTCATATATATATTTACTAAAAAGGTTCTCAGTAACTTGTGTGACCAGGGCCTTGGGTACCCCAGAGAGTTGTTCAACAGGATATCAGGTAATCTCTAGGTCCCACAGAACTCACCTGGGCGAGGGAACAAGACCTCTTTCTAGCCATTTTTTGACTTCCTATTAGAACTCTGATGGGGCGTTCTGATAATAGCCACACTTTGGAGGAGGTGCTGATCATACTTCTCCAAGGTACATGGAGATAACAGTGAAATAACACCACTCAGAGGCCAGGGCTAGAATCTAGTTAGAGTCCAGAATGGGGGAAAAAAAGATTGAAGTAAGAGTTCTAGGTAAGATTGCTGCACAAGGAAGAAATATTTCTTAATTCTATATTTTAATAGACTAATCTAGGGGAAATATAAATTAAGAAAGCAAGCAAGCCATCAGTAAGTTCTAAATTGCTCTTCATTCTCCTTCAGGTTTAATCTTGTTAAGAAGTCCTAGAGAATTGCCCGGACCTTCTCTAAAAGTCAGGACTGGTCCTAATGTATGAAAAGACACCTGATACTGATCACTGAAGAAAGCTCCCGCTCCTTTAGGGTCTACTACAAGCAGGACATCATGCTAAGATTTCATGCCCATTAAATCAGACTGTATTTAAAACATACAATCCTGAAGTATAGGCATTTAAATCTACCTTTATATATAAGAAAAATGAGGCTCCAGGCTGTATAACTTAAGTAGCAGAATCAGAGATCAAATCTCAGTTATTTCAGTTCTAAATCGCATTATCTGTTCAATGTGTATTGCTTCCTGCCATACAGATAGAAGAAAAAGAAAATGGAAACTATTCTTCACCTCTTCTCTAGAAATCTGATGGAACAATTTTACTGTTATCCTAAATTGAAAGATAACATTTCCTCCCCTGCTTCGTACTGTCAAATTTGGTATATTATATATTTTTCAACTTCAGGGGAGATTCACAATGATGCTGCTTCACTAGAACTTAAAAAACATCATCAAGGGGCTTCCCTGGTGGCTCAGTGGTAAAGAATCCACCCGCCAGTGCAGGAGACATGACTTCAGTCCCTGGTCCGGGAAGATCCCACAGGCCTTGGACCACCTAAGCCACTGCAACACAACTACTGAGCCTGTGCTCTAGAGCTCAGGGAGCCACAACTACTGAGCCACGTGCCACAAGTACTGAAGCCCAATCGCCTAGAGTCTGTACTTTGCAACAAGAGAAGCCACGCAATGAAAAGCCCGCACACCACAACCAGAAAGTAACCCCTGCTCACTGCAACTAGAGAAAAGCCCGCACAGCAACAGAGGAAAAATAAATAAACGAATATTTTAAAAAATCATCAAAATTTGATTTGCCTTAGTAGATTTATGCGAGCACAACTACTGGAACAAGTTGCTTAGATTTCAGTCCTGGCTCACCTATTTATTTGCTGCATGACCTTGGCAAGTTACTTATGTGGGCCTCAGTTTCTTCATTTATAAATGGAATGTGGTATGTGCTTAGTCAGGTCTCACTCTTTGTGACCGCATGGGCTAGAGCCTGCCAAGCTTCTCTGTCCATGGGATTCTCCAGGCAAGAATACTGGAGTGGGTAGCCATTCCCTTCTCCAGCAGATCTTCTGGCCTCAGGGATTGAACCTGGGTCTTCTGCACTGCAGGCTGATTCTTTACCATCTGAGCCACCAGGGAAGCCTGTATAAGTGGAATAATAAAATTTATTTCATAGACTGTTGTGAGGACTAACTGCTTAAAACAGTGCCTGGCACTTAGCAAGAGCTCAGTATCATTATTATTATCAATATTATTTCTAATATACTAAAAAGTAACAAGTTATTACATGTAATTATGTAACAACTTTGAGGTATAATTTACATAAATTCATCCATTTAAAATTTTTTCTCTAATTTTTTAAAAGTTTTTTTTGATGTGTACCACTTTTAAAGTCTTTATTGAATTTGTTATAATATTGCTTCTGTTTTATATGTTTTATTTTTTCATGGGATCTTAGCTTCCTTACCAGGGATTGAACCTGTACTCCCTGCATTGGAAGACGAAGTCTTAACCACTGGACTGCAATGGAAGTCCAAAATTCACCCATTTTTAACAGTACAATTTAATGATTTTTAGTCAGTGTACTAAATATTTCAACAATCACAATTCAGTTTTAGAATATTCAGTTCAGTTCAGTTGCTCAGTCATGTCCGACTCTTCGCGACCCCATGAATCGCAGCACGCCAGGCCTCCCTGTCCATCACCAACTCCCGGAGTTCACCCAGACTCACGTCCATCGAGTCAGTGATGCCATCCAGCCATCTCATCCTCTGTCATCCCCTTCTCCTCTTGCCCCCAATCCCTCCCAGCATCAGAGTCTTTTCCAATGAGTCAACTCTTCGCATCAGGCGGCCAAAGTACTGGAGTTTCAGCTTCAGCATCATTCCCTCCAAAGAAATCCCAGGGCTGATCTCCTTCACAATGGACTGGTTGGATATCCTTGCAGTCCAAGGGACTCTCAAGAGTCTTCTCCAACACCACAGTTCAAAAGCATCAGTTCTTCGGCACTCAGCCTTCTTCACAGTCCAACTCTCACATCCATACATGACCACTGGAAAAACCATAGCCTTGACTAGATGGACCTTTGTTGGCAAAGTAATGTCTCTGCTTTTCAATATGCTATCTATGTTCAGGAAGACACAATCGGACCAAAGTTCACTATAACCCTCCTTCTGAGTTTTTCTTGATCTCTGAATGTGGTTTCTGTGAGTCCTCAGGTGGGATCAAGCCCCTACACATTCATTCCTTAGCTTGTAACACTCTGAGGTGATAACCCCAACTGCGGGAGTCTCACTGTGTGCAAAGTCATCCTAGTCAATGCTTCCTTCTTCAGAGGTCACCTACTGAGTTTGCATAGAATCTCACCATGGTATCTCTGTTTCATCCCTTCTTCATGCCCTACTCTCATTTACTGGCTGAATAGTTCCTTCATATTATGGATGAAAAAAAAAGAGTAAAAATGAGGGTGAGTATGAATGCTTCCTAAACAAAATAAGTTCGAGGTGATAACAAATTTCCAGTAGTAGTAAAAATACTGGCTGAGGATTTACAATGTACCAGGCACTATTCTAAGTGCTTTGCATGCATTAACTCATTTGAGCCTCAAAATTGTTGTTCAGTCTCTAAGTCATGTTTGACTCTTTGTGATCCCATGGACTGCAGCATGCCAGGCTTCCCTGTCTTTCACTATCTCCTGGAGTTTGCTCAGATTCATGTCCATTGAGTTGGTGATGCTATATAACCATCTCATTCTGCCTTCAGTCTGTCCCAGCATCAGGGTCTTTTCCAAATTTACCTTAAAATTACCCTGGAAGAAACTATTATTTTCCTCATTTCACAGATATATTTGCCCAACGTCAGAGAGCAAGAAAGTGGCAGATTTGAATCCACTGAGTCAGATTCCAACGCTGGAATTCTGACTGCTCTCTTTAAGCAGAAGCTTGTTAACTAATTGTAAGGGTTGGGTGAGGTGAAGGGTGTCATAGGGTCAAAGCCTGGCTAGGATGAGGTAACTTGTGTGAGACTAATAGCTACATTTATTAAACATTTGCAGTCTGTCAGGCACTGGACTAAACATTTCACATACAATAAAAGAGATAATCCATCAAAGCACCTGGCCTAGTGTTGAGTACATCATAAATACTCAATTACTATTAATTGCTATGATCACTTTTAATCCTCTCAGCAGTAATATTAGATGAGTATTACTGTATTCACTCTTCTAATGGAGAAACCAAAGTTTTGAGAGACAAGTAAATTACCCAAGGTTAGGTAAGAGTAAGTGCTAAAGCCCGCGTGTGAACTCTGATGTGCCTGAATGCTACAGCCTTATCTTTTCTACCACGTTATGCTTTCACCAGGGTACCTACCTTCCACCTGGAAATTATGTGGTTCTGTGAAACCAAACAGCAAATAAGTTCAACTTAAAAAAATAATCTACGGAATTTCTTGGCAGTCCAGTGGTTAGGGCTTCACGCTTCCACTGAAGGGGTCATGGGTTCAGTCCCAGATTGGGAAACTAAGGTTACCTATGCCACAAAGCCAAAAAAAAAAAAAAAAAAAGGCTATGCAAACTTAAATAAAGCTTACAAATTAGTAGACTATTAGCTAGATGAAGTTAAATCTGATATAATAAGTAATATCAGAAGTGCAATGAAATGAGATTGGTTTTATTTTTAAATTTTCAAACCCACTTATTTACCAGCTAAAGATCATTTTCCTGGCCTTTCTCTTTACAAGTTCCACCTAGAAATTTCCAGGTGCTAATAAATGGAGAGAAACACCAAGCTAGAATAGCGATGATCATGAGTTAAAATCAAATGGCCCTCAAGGATAAGGGGTCAGGGTAGAAACGCTCAGGGGAATAGAGGACCTGAGACCACCAGCACATACACAAACACCTGAACAGGTCAGAATGGAAATGAGCTCTCTGCAGAAAGCTGGCACGGGGAAAAACTGTTCTGCCTGTGAAACAAGAAAACCCCACCTGCTGGTGTGTGTAGAGACATGCGTAGAAACAGGCTAACAGGCTGTGCTATGGATGGAAGCATCACCAAGAGTCGATCTGAACCCAGTCTCTGCAGGCAGTGGCTGTAGGTACACATTCTCACCAGGCTTCCCAGGTGGCGCTAGTGGGGAAGACTCGGCCTGCCAATGCGAGAGACACAAGATCAGGTTCAATCCCTGGGTCAGGAAGATTTCCTGGAGGAGGAAATGGCAACCAACTCCAGTATTCTTGCCTGGAGAATCCCATAGACAGAGGAGCCTGGTGGGCTATGGTCCATTGGATCACAAAGTCGGACACGACGGAAGCGACTGAGCACTCAAGGTGACAAAATCCAAATCGGAACTAATTCAATAAGGACATCTTAATAAGCCAGAGTACATAGAAATCACACAGTAAATAACTCTAACTCAGGATCAAAAATTAGATGGAAAACAATAATATCAGAGAAGATCAGTAGGTCCAACAAATAATACTTATGACAAATAGCCAGACACTGAGGTGACTGAGCTATATTAAAGTCTAGGTATGTTCTTCTCAGAAAAGAAGTGAAACTCGAAGGAGGGGGGAAATGTCAATGAAACTTCAACTATCAAGAAGAAATAGAGGGAATTTTATTCAAGCTAAATAGAGGATTATAACCAGGGAAGCAGATTCACAGAAAACTTTGAAAACTGTTCCATTTGTTAGAAGTTGAAGGCATGTCATATACATTTTTGAGACAAAAGACTACACATCAAAATGATATGCTGATATTCCAGATAAACTTCACCAGGCATACATAGCCAGGGTAGCACACAAAGCAAGCAGCAAGTGACCGTGGCTCCCTACAGAGCTGAGAAAGGACACTGTTCTCCTAAGAAGTTACCCTGCTAGCATCCCATCTTTGAGGAACCCTGGTTAGTGTGTAAGGCAGTTGCACACTGCACAGTGGGAGTGAGAAGGGCCAAACACACAGAGAGAAGTTTATGTTTAATTTTTTCTTGTCCTGCCATAAGATATAAATAGTATTTCATCAGACATTATGAAAAACAAAAAAAGAGGAAACAAGAGATGTGAAAAAAATCATCCTGAGGGTGGCACAGAGAAAGAAAAACACAATATATCAAAGAGTATCTAAGAAATATGAAAAACAGAATAAGAAGCTCCAATATAAAGCCAGTAAGAACTTCAGGGTGAGGAAGTAGAATGAGAGAAAAGCAATATCCAAAAGGTGACAGAGGAGAATTTTCCTAAACATGAATCCTAAGACTGAAAAACAACAAAGGATCTTCATGAGGAAAAATAGGAACAAACCAACAGGAAGGCACACTGAAGTTAAACTGTAGGAATCAAAGGTAATGAGGGGATTCCCTGGTGGTCCAGTGATTAGGGCTCTGTCCTCTCACTTCTGAGGGGAATAATCCCTGGCTGGGGAACAGACAACTAAAAAAGAGAATAATTAGACGGACGTGGACTTATCATCAGCAGGCTTTTATTAGCAATTATGAGATCTAGACACACATGGAGTGTTAAGAGAAACAAAGCTCACTGAAGTTAGATCTCACACCCTCAGACATCTGAATGGGGCTGCTGCTGCTGCTAAATCGCTTCAGTTGTATCCGACTCTTAGCCTACCAGGCTCCTCCATCCATGGGATTTTCCAGGCAAGAGTATTGGAGTGGGTTGCCATTGCCTTCTCTGATCTGAATGGGGAATAACTATTAAATAGCTCCTGCCCTTTATCATAATTTGCTGGACAGCAGAGTTTGAAGAGCGCCAGTGAGAATAAAGTTTCCACTAAGAAGAAAGTGGTAAAATAAGGTTATTATATCCTTATGTTGCTCTTTGAAAAACTGTGGTAGTTCTTTCTGCACAGGGCCAGAGACCTCTGCAAAATGTCAAATCACATTTAACAGAACTGTATGATCCCCTTACACACGCTTCATGTATCAGCTTCTTATTTAATACCATTCTTTCACCCTCATTACCTGTTGATTAGGAACTTACACACCTTAGAAATACTTCTGTACAATATATTCTTTGGTTTTCCAAAACACTTTGCTTCAAAATGGAAACACCTATATTGCTTTTTCTGATTATAAAAGACATTCATTAAAGGGGGACAAAAAAGAAATCAGAAATGTCCATGGACTGGTCAAGTTTGATCACATCATAAAATCAGATATACAAAAATACAGCATTTGTTATTTTCTGAGTAAGAACTGACTGACTCACTCTTCCTCTACAGTTCTCATTTCACAGAGGGAGGGTGGATGTGGGATAAGAATGTAAACCTGCTAGTTAAAGGTATCTCTTTAACTATCTCTGCTAGTTAAAGTTTCCTCCTGTTTCATCATCTGTTTCAGGTAAGTGTTTGGGGGTAACCCTCTGAACCCACTCCTAAACTCTTAGAATCTAACTCTCCTACAAGATTTTATAGGTGAACAGAATGATCTCTGTTCATTTCCAAGGCAAACCATTCAATATCACAGTAATCCAAGTCTATGCCCTGAACGCTAATGCCAAAAGAAGCTGAAGTTGAACAGTTCTATGAAAACCTACATGACCTTCTAGAATGAACACCAAAAAAAGATGTCCTTTTCATCATAGGGGACTGGAATGCAAAAGTGGGAAGTCAGGATATACCTGGAGTAACAAACAAGTTTGGCCTTGGAGTACAAAATGAAGCAGGGCAAAGGATAATAGAGTTTTGCCAAGAGAACACACTGGTCATAGCAAACACCCTCTTCCAACAACACAAGAGACAACTCGACACATGGACATCACATGGTCAATACTGAAATCAGATTGATTATATTCTTTGCAGCCAAAGATGGAGAAGCTCTATACGGTCAGCAAAAACAAGACCGGGAGCTCACTGTGGCTCAGATCAGGAGCTCCTTATTGCCAAATTCAGACTTAAGTTGAAGAAAGTAGGGAAAACTACTAGGCCATTCAGGTATGACCTAAATCAAATCCCTTAAGATTATACAGTGGGAGTGAGAAATAGATTCAAGGGATTAGATCTGATAGACAGAGTGCCTGAGGAACTACGGACAGAGGTTCGTAACATTGTACAGGAGGCTGTACAAAACCATCCCCAAGAAAAGAAATGCAAAAAGCCAAAATGGCTGTCTGAGGAGACCTTACAAATAGCTGAGAAAAGAAAAGAAGTGAAAGGCAAAGGAGAAAAGGAAAGATATATCCATCTGAATGCAGACTTCCAAAAAATAGCAAGGAGAGATAAGATAGCCTTCTTAAGTGATCAATGCAAAGAAACAGAGAAAAACAATAGAATGGGAAAGACTAGCGATCTCTTCAAGAAAATTAGAGATACCAAGGGAACACTTCATGCAAAGATGGGCACAATAAAGAACAAAAACGATACGGACCTAACAGAAGCAGAAGATATTAAGAAGGGATGACAAGAATACACAGAAGAACTATACAAAAGAGATCTTCATGACCCAGATAACCATGACGGTGTTGTGATCACTCACCTAGAGCCAGACATCCTGGAATGCAAAGTCAGGTTGGCCTTAGGAACCATCACAACAAACAAAGCTAGTGGAGGTGAAGGAAATTCAGTTGAGCTATTTCAAATCCTGAAAGATGATGCTGTGAAAGTGCTGATACGCCAGAAAATTTGGAAAATTCAGCAGTGACCACAGGACTAGAAAAGGCTAGTTTTCATTCCAATCCCAAAGAAAGGCAATACCAAAGAATGCTCAAGCTACTGCACGATTCCACTCGTCTCACACGCTAGCAAAGTAATGCTCAAAATTCTCCAAGCCAGGCTTCAACAGTACATGAACCATGAACTTCCAGATGTTCAAGCTGGATTTAGAAAAGGCAGAGGAGCCAGAAATCAAATTGCCAACATCCACTGGATCATAGAAAAAGCAAGAGAATTCCAGAAAACCATCTATTTCTGTTTCATTGACTATAATAAAGCCTTTGACCATGTGGATCACACCAAACTGGAAAATTTTTCAAGAAATAGGAACACCAGACCACCTTACCTTCCTCCTGAGAAATCTATATGCAGGTCAAGAAGCAACAGTTAGAACCGGACGTGGAACAACAGACCGGTTCCAAATCGGGAAAGGAGTACGTCAAGGCTATATACTGTCACCCTGATTATTTAACATATTCAGAGTACGTCATGCGAAATGATGGGCTGGATGAAACACAAGCCAGAATCAAGATTGCTGGGAGAAATGTCAATGACCTCAGATAAACAGATGATACCACCGTTATAGTAGAAAGCGAAGAGGAACTAGAGAGTCTCTTGATGAAAGTGAAAGAGGAGAGTGAAAAAGCTGGCTTAAAACTCAACATCCAAAAAATGAAAATCATGGCATCCAGTCCCATCACTTCATGGCAAAGAGATGGAGAAACAATGGAAACAGTGAGAGATTTTATTTTCTTGGGCTCCAAAATCACTGCAGATAGTGACTACAGCCATGAAATTAAAAGACGCTTGCTCCTTGGAAGAAAAGTTATGAAAACTAGACAGCATATTCGACAGCATACTAAAAAGCAGAGACATTACTTTGCCAACAAACATCTGTCTAGTCAAAGCTATGGTTTTTCCAGTAGTCATTATGGATGTGAAAGCTAGACTATAAACAAAGCTAAGCACCAAAGAATTGATGCTTTTGAACTGTGGTGTTGGAGAAGACTCCTGAGAGTCCCTTGGAGATCAAACCAGTCAATGCCGAAGGAAATCAACCCTGAATATTCATTGGAAGGACTGATGCTGAAGCTGAAGCTCCAATACTTTGGCAACCTGATATGAAGAGCCAACTCATTAGAAAAAACCCTGATGCTGGGAAAGATTGAAGGCAGGAGGAGAAAGAGATGACAGAATACGAGATGGTTGGATGGCATCACTGACTTAATGGACATGAGTCTGAGCAAGCTCTGGGAGATGGTGAAGGACAGGGAAGCCTGGCATGCTGCAGTCCATGGGGTCGCAAAGAGTTGGACATGATTGAGTGACTGAGCAACAACAACAACAACAACAGGATCTTAACTTTTATATTCGTTTATTCCATTCCCAACGATATTGTCTTTGGTGAAGGACTTACTCTTAAATCAGGTACACTGGGGGAATAAGGATATTTTCAGAAATGCAAATACTCAGAAAACAAAAAAAATAGAACAACAAAATTCCTTTGCATCTTTCTTATGAAATAACTGGAGAATGTGGTTGCCGGGGTCCAGCCCCAGTGGATCCAGGGAATTCGAAGCGGGGACAGCGTCGGCGAGGATCAGGAAACAACTGCTTAATTAAACGTTAATTAATGATATAAAGAGTAATAGAATAAGGATAGCTCAGTAGGAAAATTCAGTGAAGAAAAGAGGCTGAAATAAGGATAGCTCAGTGAGGAAATTTAGTGGAGAAAAGAGGCTGAATAATTCAGCCAGAAGGTGAGAGAAAGAACGACATGGGGAGACCAAGTTTTGGTGAACAAGGCCCGTACTTTATTTTCCAAAGTAGTTTTTATAGCTTAAGTTATGCATAGAGGATAATGGGGGAAGGGGTAGAGTCATGCAGCAAGCCAGGCTTTCTTCCTGCAAACTTATCATATGCA
>NW_011494811.1:7585870-7587581 GCF_000754665.1 Bison bison bison
GAGGCTCTGAGTAATCACATGTGGCCGGAAAAACCTATTCAGGCAGGCTAGAGGACTTCCAAAGGAGTTTGTAGGTTGAAACACTGTCACACCCAGGAATTATTAACTGGAGCTGTAAGCTAACTCTTTTTTCAGAGAGAGGTAGTGGGGGACAGCCCCCGTAAAGTCAGAGGTGTAGGTGAAAGCACAAAGCAGAAAGTAGGCAGACTCTGGTTTTGGGGGTAGATGCTCGAGAATTTTCAGGGAGACTCCTGAGGCTTGATCCCGCCTTTGCGTATGCCAAGCCTCCTTCCTCATGACCTTTGCCATAGGCGGAGCTCGCTCCCCGCATGTGGTCCCCTAAAACGAAAGTACAATTCAAGATGAAAATGAACAGGACATCTACAGTAATTGAGGGGTGAATGATGACAATGAGGGGATGTCTCAGGTGGCACAGTGGTAAAGAATCCACCTGCCAATGCGGGTGACACAGAAGTGGGTTCAGGCCCTGGGTCAGGAAGGTCCTCTTGAGTAAGAAATGACCAGTATTCTTGCTTGCAAAGGGCTTCCCTGGTAGCTCAGCCAGTAAAGAATCTGCCTGCAGTGTAGGAGATTCCGGTTCAACTCCTGGGTCAGGAAGATCTGCTGGAGAAGGGATGGGCTACCCACTCCAGTATTCTTTGGCTTCCTTGGTGGCTCAACTGGTAAAGAATCCACCTGCCATGCAGAGGACCTGGGTTGGATCCCTGGGTTGGGAAGATCCCCTGGAGAAGATAAAGGATACCCACTTGCCTGGAAAATCTCATGGACAGAGGAGTATGGCAGGCCACGGTCCATGGAATCGCAAAGAGTCAGACATGACTGACCACGCACACATACAAGATGACAGTGAAGGGAAATTTCCGGATGACAGTTGTCACCAGGCACGTGCATACCAGTTCAGACAAGAGTGGATTACAGGCACTATTCCTTGGAAGGGGAAACCACTAGAATATTTGATGTGTCAGAACCTCTTGAAAGGAAATTCACACAACTGTCAAAGAGTTTGGGGCTGAATTCATGATACATACATGGAAAAGTAAGCCAATTACACAACGTGACAGTTATTAACTCCAGGGAAAAGAAAGGCAAGTTCAGGATAAGACAATAATCATAGTAGATGACTTGCATCAGTTGTAAATTATATTTACATGATCATAATTATGCACACCAAACTGTGGAAAATTCTGAAAGAGATGAGAATACCAGACTGCCTGACCTGCCTCTTGAGAAATCTGTATGCAGGTCAGGAAGCAACAGTTAGAACTGGACATGGAACAACAAACTGGTTCCAAATAGGAAAAGGAGTATGTCAAGGCTGTATATTGTCACCCTGCTTATTTAACTTATATGCAGAGTACATCATGAGAAATGCTGAGCTGGAAGAAGCACAAGCTGGAATCAAGATTGCCGGGAGAAATATCAATAACCTCAGATATGTAGATGACACCACCCTTATGGCAGAAAGTGAAGAGGAACTAAAAAGCCTCTTGATGAAGGTGAAAGAGGAGAATAAAAAAGTTGGCTTAAAACTCAACATTCAAAAAATGAAGATCATGCATCTGGTCCCATCACTTCATGGGAAATAGATGGGGAAACAGTGGAAACAGTGTCAGACTTTATTTTTTTGGGCTCCAAAATCACTGCAGATGGTGACTGCAGCCATGAAATTAAAAGACGCTTACTCCTTGGA
>NW_011494811.1:7587681-7595823 GCF_000754665.1 Bison bison bison
TGAGCGCCGAAGAATTGATGCTTTTGAACTGTGGTGTTGGAGAAGACTCTTGAGAGTCCCTTGGACTGCAAGGAGATCCAATCAGTCCATCCTGAAGGAGATCAGCCCTGGGATTTCTTTGGAAGGAATGATGCTAAAGCTGAAACTCCAGTACTTTGGCCACCTCAAGTGAAGAGCTGACTCATTGGAAAAGACTCTGATGCTGGGAGGGATTGGGGGCAGGAGGAGAAGGGGACGCCAGAGAATGAGATGGCTGGATGGCATCATTGACTCAACGGACGTGAGTCTGAGTGAACTCCGGGAGTTGATATGGACAGGGAGGTCTGGCGTGCTGCGATCATGAGGTCACAAAGAGTTGGACATGACTGAGCGACTGAACTGAATATAGATGAATCAAAATTTGATAGAACAGTTTTTGGAGGTTGTGGGAGAGGGGAGGATGGAAAGATGGGAAGGGTGTGTAACTGTGTGGTGGGTGAAGGGAGAGCAATGAGAATCTGGGTCCTACCTTCCACAGTAAGTTTACAAATAAATATTCATTTACAAAACTGAAAAATCAAAGAAATAAAAATTAATCATGTTATTTAGAGACATGGCAGCAAACATAAAAATAACCAGCTACAAAAGATGAAAGTGTTACCTCTGAAGAGTGGGGAATAGGTAGAGGGAGCATGGGGTATTGATATGTTTTCTTAACAAAACTTGCTGAATCACTTGACTCTTTAAACAAAGTACATATATAATGCTGACAGTGATGAAAACCAAAAAGCTTCATTAAAGCTTCATATTTGTCTGGGTTTTATAAAACATCTCTGGCTATTGAATTTTGTGGATTCTTGTGGATACATTTTTCACACTAGACACATGATGTCCTATTTGGGATTACACTAATGCCTTTCAGTAATCCATCCCCTGAAGCAAGTCAACAGACACATAATTGTCTCACGAACAGATCTGAAGTCATGGTTGTAAATATTCAGTTTGCCTGTCAGGGTAAATCCTGAGTAGATTCCGGGAAAGAGGTTTGCTAGTTTTGATTATGGATGAAAATAAAGTAGGCTATCTTTTCCTGATTTCTCAGTATTTCCAAAACAATGAAACAAAAAAGCACTTGAAGCAGACAGAATGGTGGGACTTATCAGTAAAGAGGTTTGTTCAGCTTAAGAATAAGAACCACCATTTCAAACTGAACACTGAGTTCATATACTTACAAATATCGTAGCACGCCCCTATGTTTACTGCACACACACACACACACACAGGTTCACTTAAACATACTTTTAATTTCTGTCCATAGAATTTTCCAGGCCAGAATACCAGAGTGGGTAGCCATGCCCTTCTCCAGGGGATCTTCCTGACCCAGTGATCAAAGCCAGGTCTCCCGCATTGCAGGTGGATTTTTTACCCTCTGAGCCACCAGAGAAGACCTTGATATAATTACACATTTACTAAAAAGTTGTAAGAATAGTGTAAGAAACCCCATATACTCACCAGACTCACAAATTATTTATATTTTGCACCATTTATCATTCTCTCTCTCACTCTGATATATATTTGTTTGTATATGCCTGCCTGCATATATATATATATATATATATACACACACACACATATATATATTCTTTCTGAACCATTTAAAATTAAGTTGTTACCAGGGAGAGAGGGCAATTGTGCCTTTACCCCAAAACACTTTTGTATTTTCTAAGAACAAGAACATTCTCTTATGTAATCAGTACCATGACCCAAATCAGAAAATTTAACATTGGTACTATACTGTTATTTACTCTGAAGTTCATATTCAAATTTCGTCACTTGTCCAGATAATATTTTTCATAATATTCTTCATATTTATTTTTCCTTGTCTAGGATCCAACCCAAGATTCCATATTGCTTTTAGATGTTATGACTTGTTGGTCTCTTTTAATATGGAACAGTTCCTCAGTGATGAGAATATACACCAGATATTTTGTAGGAAGTCATTCAAGTTGAATTTGTCTAATGTTTCACCATAATTAGATTCAGGTTATTCATTTCTGTTAATAATAACACAGAGAGATGCTGTAGCTTTCTTAGAGCATCGTATCAGTAGATACATGATGTCAAATTGTCCATTTCATTCTCCAGGGGATCTTTCTGACCCAGGGATTGAACCCGGGTCTTTTGCGTTGCAGGCAGATTCTTTACCATCTGAGCTACCAGGGATTCCCCAGTCAGACTGGCCAAACTTTGCTAATTAGCTTAGGTAGTGGCCATGAGATGTCTCCACTGTAAAGTTAATATTTTCCCCTATGTAAATATTATGTAATTTGTGTGAAAATACTTCAATACTATGTTAATATTCTGTGTGTAATATTTTTACCCACTAGTTATAATGTCTACTAATGGTATCCAACTTTACTGTTTCTTCTATAACTCTTACTGAGCACTCTATTGTAGGGCTTTCCTGATGACTCAGACGGTAAAGAATCTGCCTGCAATGTGGGAGACCTGGGTTCGATTACTGGGTTGGGAAGATCCCTTGGAGAAGGTCATAGCAACCCACTCCAGTATTCTTGCCTGGAGAATCCAATGGACAGATTGGATTCATAGAATCTTATTTTATTCAGTGGATTATACTCCATTTCTATCATTTATTATAAGGCTCAAATTGTCCTAAATTTAGATAATGATAGAAATTTCAATAAAAGAATAAAATCTGGGTGCTAGGTATGCTCACTGCTACTGATGTGTCCTTGTTTGTAGGCCCTCTCAGCAGACAAAGCTAAGAAATGTATATATCCATACATTAATAGACATATCTGATAACTACATAAATCCATTTAACTCACCCCTAAAAACATGTCCTTTATCCCAAAAGTTTCTCTCATGTTCCTCCCCAGTCAATCCCAATCAATTCCCATCCCAAAACCATCCAGGAGCAACCTCTGCCCTGATTTTCTTTTTAATTACATATTAGTTTTGCCTGTTCTAGAAGCACATGTAAAGGAATCATATATTATATACTATTTTTGTTCTAGCTTCTTTCATTCAGTGTAATATTTTTGAGGTTCAAACAAGTTGATTCATGTATCAGCAGTTTGTTCCTTTTTGTTACTGAATAGTATTTCATTGTTTACATGTATCACAATTTCTTTTGCAGTGTTCAGGTTAGAGGTCATGCACAGCTTTCGTTAAGTTAATTGAAGTATTTTATGCTATTGTAAATAGAATTGTTTTCATTTCATTTTCCAATTGTGTTTCCAATAGTATTGATTTGTAAATTTTGACTATGTATCGTTTGATCTTGGAAGTATCAGATCTAGGGGTTGTATTATAGATGCTCAGATTTCCAACTTTTTCATTACCTGCGAAGATTAACAGTTTTACTTTCTCTTCTCCTACCTGTAATCCTTTACTTTTTCTTGCATTGGTCAAGATCTCCAACACAATCTTGAATTAAAATAATGAGAAAGGACATCATTGCCTTGTTGCTGAACTTAGAAAAAAAAATTTAATATTTTACTATTTGTATAAGGTTGGCTCTAAGTTTTTTGTAGCTGATCCTATTTGTCTACCTTGTTCAAGTAGAAAGTTAGATCCTTGATTTTATCTAAGATTTTATTTTTAATTTCCAGAAGTAGAGAAAAGTTGAAAGGATAATATGATTATTACCCAAATGCCCACCATCTAGAATCTACATATATATTTTACTCTGCTTTCTTTATTACATATCTATCCAAATATCCATCCCTCTAGACATCTCTCTGGACAGTGTAGGAGGGTTCCCTTTTCTCCACACCCTGTCCAGCATTTATTGTTTGTAGATTTGTTTTTTTTATGATGGCTATTCTGACTGGTGTGAGGTGATAACTCACTGTAGTTTTGATTTGTATTTCTTTAATAATTAGTGATGTTGATCATCTTTTCATGTGGCTCTTGGCCATCTGTGTGTCTTCTTTGAAGAAATGTCTCTTTAGGTCTTCTGCACATTTTTTGATTGGGTTGTTTTCTTTTTGATATACAGCTGCATGAGCTGTTTGTATATCTTGGAGATTAATCCCTTGTCAGTTGCTTCATTTGCAAATATACTCTCCCATCGTGTGGGTTGTCTTTTCATTTTGTTTATGGTTTCCTTTGCTGAGCAAAAGCTTTTAAGTTTAATTAGGTCCCATTTGTTTATTTTTGTTTTTTATTTTCGTTATTCTAGGAGGTGGATCAAAAAAGATATTGCTGGGACTTTCCTGGTAGTGCAGTGGCTAAGACTCTGTGCTCTGAATACAGGGGGCCAAGGTTTGATCCTTGGTTGGGGAACAAGATCCCAAGCGCTACAACTAAGAGTTCACATGCCCTAACTAAGGACCCCACAGGCCACACAAATACTGAAGATCCCACATGCCACAACTAAGACTTGGTGAGCTGAAATAAATAAATGAAACTAATATTAAAAAATACATTGCTGCAATTTATGTCAAAGAATGTTATGCCTATGTTTTCTTCTAACAGTCTTATAGTGACCAGCCTAACATTTAGGTCTTTGATCTATTTTTAGTTTATTTTTGTATATGATGTTAGAGAAGGTTTTAATTTCATTCTTTTACATGTAGCTGTCCAGTTTTCCCAGCACCACTTATTGAAGAGACCATTGTATATTTTCTCCATTGTATATTTTCTCCATTGCCTTCTCTGTCATAGATTAGATGACCATAAGTGCCTGGGTTTTTTTCTGGACTTTCTATCCTGTTTTTGTGATCTATATTTCTGCTTTTGTGCCAGGACCAGGCTGTTTTGATTACTATGGTTTTGTAATATAGTCTGAAATCAGGAAGCCTTATTCTTCCAGCTCTGTTCTTCTTTCTCAAGATTGCTTTGGCTGGTCTACTCCGGTGATCCAGTGGTTAAGAATTCACCTACCAATGCAGGGGACATGGGTTTGATCTCTGCTCCAGGAAGATCCCAAATGCCATGTGGCAACTAAACCTGTGCACCACAACTACTGAGCCGGTGCTCTAGAGCCTGCAAGGCACAACTCCTGAGCCCATGTGCTGCAACTACGGAAACCCGTACGCCGAGAGCCCGTGCTCTGCAACAAGAGAAGCCACCACAAGAAGCCCACATACCACAGTGAAGAGTAGGTCCTGCTTGCTGCAACTGAGAAAGTCCGAGTGCATCAACAATGACCCAGCACAGCCAAAAATGAATAAATAAATATTTTTTAAAAATTGCTTTTGCTATTCAGGGTCTTTAGTGTTTCTATACAAATTTAATTTTTTGTTATAATTCTGTCAAAAATGCCATTGGTAATTAGATAGAGATGGTTTTGAATCTGTGGATTGCCTTGGGTAGTATAGTCATTTTGATAATATTGATTTTTCCAATCCAAGAACATATCTTTCCATCTGTGTCATCTTCAGTTTCTTTTGTCAGTATCTTATAGTTTTCAGAGTACAGGTCTTTTGTCCCCTTAGATAAGTTTATTCCTAGGTATTTTATTCTTTTTGATGCCATGGTAAGTGGAGTTGTTTCCTTAATTTCTCTTTCAGATTTTTCACTGTTAGTATATAGGCATGCAAGAGATTCCTGTGTATTAACTGTAACTTTTCCAGTTACAACTTTCAGTTCAGTTCACAACTGAGCAGTTGCTCAGTCGTGTCTGACTCTTTGCAACCCCATGGACGCCAGGCCTCCCTGTCCATCACCAACTCCCAGAGTTTACCCAAACTCATGTCCATTGAGTCAGTGATATCATCCAACCATCTCATCCTCTGTCGTCCCCTTCTCCTCCTGCCTTCAATCTTTCCCAGCATCAGGCTATTTTCAAATGAGTCAGCACTTTGCATCAGGTGGCCAAAACACTGGAGTTTCAGTTTCAACATCAGTTCTTCCAGTGAACACCCACGACTGATCTCATTTAGGTTGGACTGGCTGGATCTCCTTGCAGTACAAAGACTCTCAAGAGGCTTCTCCAATTCCACAGTTCAAAAGCATCAATTCTTCAGTGCTCAACTTTCTTTATAGTTCAACTCACATCCATAATGACTACTGGAAAAACCATAGCTTTGACTAGACAGACCTCTGTCAGTAAAGTAATGTCTCTGCTTTTTAATATGCTGTCTAGATTTGTCATAGGTTTTCTTCCAAGGAGCAAGCATCTTTTAATTTCATCGCTATAGTCACCATCTTCAGTGATTTTGGAGCCCAAGAAAATAAAGTATCTCATTGTTTCCATTGTTTCCCAATCTAATTGCCATGAAGTGATGGGACCCGATGCCATGATCTTAGTTTTCCGAATGTTTAGTTTTAAGCCAAGTTTTTCACTCTCCTCTTGCACTTTGATCAAGAGGCTTTTTAGTTCCTCTTTGCTTTCTGCCATAAGGGTGATGTCATCTACATATCTGAGGTTATTGATATTTCCAGCTTGTGCTTCATCCAGCCTGCCATTTCACATAATGCACTCTGCATATAAGTTAAATAAGCAGGGTGACAATATACAGCCTTGATTAGTGTGTATAATCCTTTTAATGTGCTGTTAAGATTCTGTTTGCTGGTATTTTTTTGAGGTTTTTGCATCTATGTACATCAGTGACATTATGTCACTGTTTTGAATGTTTCTCATAGATGCATATAATCTTTCGGTTTAAGCAGTCTTTGGCTTTTGGACTTCCTAGGTGGCACAATGGTAAAGAATTCGCCTGCCAATGCAGGAGATGCAAGAGATATGGGTTCCATCCCTGGGTTGGGAAGATCCCTGAAAGTAGGAAATGGCAACCCACTCCAGTATTCTTGCCTGGGAAATTCCATGGACAGAGGAGCCTGGCGGGCTACAGTCCATGCAGTTGCAAGGAGTCAGACACAACTGAGTACAATCTTCGCCTTTTAACACGTTATTGACTAGAGATGTATTAACACACCTTTTGTTACCTGAACATTATTGACCAAAGATGTTTTAGTATTCACTTACGTAACAAATCACTGGTCACAGGCTTTAGTTTCTGCAAAAACCCCCTGGTCAATAAAGTGTCAGTTAGAGTGTTTAGTCATTACATATAATAGAATAATTAATATCATTGGGTTTAAGTCTATTGTTTTGATATTTTCTATCTGTCTCATCTGTTCTTTGTCCTTTTGTATCCTCTTTTCCTATCTTCTTTTGTCTTGAGTATTTTTACATTCTATTTTATCTTTTATATTGGCTTATTAATTATATCTCTGTTCTGAATTTGGCATTTTTAATTTATCTCAATCTATCTTCAAATAATATTAATAATATTTTATCTATTATTAATATTAATATTAGTAATTGTTGGCATAAGAAATTTCTATTTTTACATGATCTCCTTCCAAATGCTGTCTACTTGATAGCAGGTAGAACTGCTTATCAACAAAATAGTCTTTGATTTCTTTCTATTTGAACCCATCCAAAGACCCATAATGCAAAATTCTCTTCAATACTAATTATTTTGCCATCAATAGTACTAGTCTGTATAACCTGGTATTTTCATAATCATAATCAAACTAAGAGACAAAGAGATTTGTGCTGAGGAATGTGTGCTATTCATAGCAAATGTTAGAGTTCAAAGTCAGGTATGTAGCTGTACTAATTGAACTATGAACTTCATAACAGTTCAGAGCTGTAACTGTGCTAACCTTCTAGGATCAGACACATTTACAAAAGATTGTCATCTTCTACAAGCTGGAATCAAGATTGCCGGGAGAAATATCAATAACCTCAGATATGCAGATGACATCACCCTTGTGGCAGAAAGTGAAGAGGAACTAAAAAGCCTCTTGATGAAAGTGAAAGTGGAGAGTCAAAAAGTTGGCTTAAAGCTCAACATTCAGAAAACGAAGATCATGGCATCTGGTCCCACCACTTCATGGGAAATAGATGGGGAAACAGTGGAAACAGTGTCAGACTTTATTTTTTTGGGCTCCAAAATCACTGCAGATGGTGACTTCAGCCATGAAATTAAAAGACGCTTACTCCTTGGAAGGAAAGTTATGACCAACCTAGATAGCAGATTCAAAACCAGACCATTCTGAAGGAGATCAGCCCTGGGTGTTCTTTGGAAGGGATGATGCTAAAGCTGAAACTCCAGTACTTTGGCCACTTCATGCGAAGAGTTGACTCATTGGAAAAGACTCTGATGCTGGGAGGGATTGGGG
>NW_011494811.1:7595923-7599116 GCF_000754665.1 Bison bison bison
CCTTGCTGACATAAACATAGTCAAGGCTATGGTTTTTCCTGTGGTCATGTATGGATGTGAGAGTTGGACTGTGAAGAAGGCTGAGTGCCGAAGAATTGATGCTTTTGAACTGTGGTGTTGGAGAAGACTCTTGAGAGTCCCTTGGACTGCAAGGAGATCCAACCAGTCCATTCTGAAGATCAGCCCTGGGATTTCTTTGGAAGGGATGATGCTAAAGCTGAAACTCCAGTACTTTGGCCACTTCATGCGCAGAGTTGACTCATTGGAAAAGACTCTGATGCTGGGAGGGATTGGGGGCAGGAGGAGAAGGGGACGACAGAGGATGAGATGGCTGGATGGCATCACTGACTCGATGGACTTGAGTCTCAGAACTCCGGGAGTTGGTGATGGACAGGGAGGCCTGGCGTGCTGCAATTCATGGGGTCACAAAGAGTCGGACACGACTGAGCAACTGATCTGTCTGAAGGGTTATGTGGTAATTTCTCTGATTTATGTTCCAGAGTTGTTATCATCTGGATATTCCTGTTAATCAGGAAGGTAGAAATTTTCATTTAATTGTGATATGGAATTCATTAATCATTTGTTATCATCTTAATCAAGAGGAACAAATATTTTAATCAACATTCACTTAAAGCCTCCAGTGAACCAGATGCTGTTTAAAAGAAAAATACACTGGCAGAGTTCAGAGGGCTCCCTCCTCCTTGGCGTGGTTACCAAATTACTGAATGTACTCTGAAGGCTTTCAACGGTAAAGGAAAAGTACTAGGTGCTCTTCTTAGTGTGTGAACTGAGAACACAATGTCTTAATCTGTGGAACAGATACAAAAGCTATTATAGTATCTGACCTAAAATACTGGTAGGTTCCCCCTCCTATCTTGAAGCTTCCTGGAGACACTGACCATGCCATATCATTAATCTTTGTAAATCTGTCAGTGTCTAATGTGTTACCTTACATTTGGCAGGTGGTCAACAAATGTTTGTTGAATAAATTCATCTTTATTTAGTAACACACAGAACACACACACACAGAAGTCACTCAGTCGTGTCCGACTCTTTGCGACCCCATGGATTGTAGCCCACCAGGCTCCTCGGTCCATGGGATTTTCCAGGCATGAATACTGGAGTGGGTTGCCGTTTCCTTTAAACTTTTCTGTAAATAGAGTAATTCAGGTAACAGGTAAGACTCAGGACCTCATGGACTTTCACATTCAGGATATTATTGTTGCCGTTTTAATTTCTACTATTAGTACTAACACAATCATTTAAACTCACATACCAGATTTTATTGATTAAAATGTTCTCTTTGTCTTCAGTTTCCTAAACTGTAAGGTGAGGGAGAAATCTCATGCTACTTCATAATCGGTTGAACAGCTGTGCTAGCCACAGCTAGTCAGAGAAATACAAAGTGTTAATAATATTATTATAGTTGTAAGAGTCGATGAGTGGGCAGAATTACTAATTCTATAATCATGTTGCAAAAACAAGTGTGCTCAGCTCAAACAAAAAAATTCTTCTGTCAGAAGGATAATCACAAACAAGCACAGGCCAGATTTCCCTGGTGGCACAGTGGATAAGAATCTGCCTGTCCACGCAGGGGACATGGGTTCAATCCCTGGTCTGGGAAGATTCCACATGCCATGGAGCAACTGAGCCCGTGTGTCACAGCTACTAAGACCAAGCTCTAGGGCTGGTGAGCTGCAGGTACGGAAGCAGTGCGCCCCAAAGCCGGCGCTCCACAACGGGAGACGCCGCCACCATGGGAAGCCTGTACGCTGCAGTGAAGAGCAGCCCCTGCTTGCCGCAACTAGAGAAAGCCCACGCACAGCAATGAAGACTCAGCACAGCCAAAAGAATAAAAAGTTTACAATCAAGAACAGGCTAGCGCACTGGTATCTGCACTTTTCCGTCTGTTGCTTTGGATCCCGCAATTTGCTCTTTACAACATATTGAAACTAGATAGATTATTTTAAAAATGCAAAATAGTAACTGCTAGTAAGTAGCTTGATGGTGATAAAAAGTACAGTTTCTAGAATTAAATTAGTAAGTAATAAAAATGGCAGAAACAAAGACCAAGAAGTGAGAGAACTCAGTGTGTTTCAGTATTAGTGAGTGATCACTGTGTCAACAACAGACGCTGTGGTGGAAAACAAGACAAGAATGATCAACTGGGGTCTAAATAGGGAGGGCCTTGAATCTTCTGTCACCCAGAGTGGCTGTACATCAGACTATGGTGAATAGGAAGCCTTGATGCTGTTTCAGTAGAGATCTGGTTGATATAAACCACATTTGGAAGGCAGTTTCATAATGATATCAAGCAGAGATGAATTAAGTGGGGTATCCTTACTCTCACAGACTATTAAATGAATAATTTGTATTTTACTAGATGGGAATACCAGACCACCTGACCTGCCTCTTGAGAAATCTGTATGCAGGTCAGGAAGCAACAGTTAGAACTGGACATGGAACAACAGACTGGTTCCAAATAGGAAAAGGAGTACATCAAGGCTGTATATTGTCACCCTGCTTATTTAACTTATATGCAGAGTGCATCATGAGAAATGCTGGACTGGAAGAAGCACAAGCTGGAATCAAGATTTCCGGCAGAAATATCAATAACCTCAGATATGCAGATGACACCACCCTTAGGGCAGAAAGTGAAGAGGAACTAAAAAGCCTCTTGATGAAAGTGAAAGTGGAGAGTCAAAAAGTTGGCTTAAAGCTCAACATTCAGAAAAAGGAGATCATGGCATCGGGTCCCATCACTTGATGGGAAATAGATGGAGAAACAGTGTCAGACTTTATTTTTTTGGGCTCCAAAATCACTGCAGATGGTGACTTCAGCCATGAAATTAAAAGACGCTTACTCCTTGGAAGGAAAGTTATGACCAACCTAGATAGCATATTGAAAAGCAGAGACATTACCTTGCTGACATAAACATAGTCAAGGCTATGGTTTTTCCTGTGGTCATGTATGGATGTGAGAGTTGGACTGTGAAGAAGGCTGAGTGCCGAAGAATTGATGCTTTTGAACTGTGGTGTTGGAGAAGACTCTTGAGAGTCCCTTGGACTGCAAGGAGATCCAACCAGTCCATTCTGAAGATCAGCCCTGGGATTTCTTTGGAAGGAATGATGCTAAAGCTGAAACTCCAGTACTTTGGCCACCTCATGTGAAGAGTTGACTCATTGGAAAAGA
>NW_011494811.1:7599216-7623260 GCF_000754665.1 Bison bison bison
GAAAAGACTCTGATGCTGGGAGGGATTGGGGGCAAGAGGAGAAGGGGACAACAGAGGATGAGATGGCTGGATGGCATCACTGACTCGATGGAAGTGAGTCTGAGTGAACTCCGGGTGTTGGTGGTGGACAGGGAGGCCTGGCGTGCTGCAATTCATGGGGTCTCAGAGAGTTGGACACAACTGAGCGACTGAACTGAACTGAACTTATACTATGAAACATATCATCAATACAGAGGTAAATGCAAGGACGTGCAACTTAAAGAAAAATAAACAGCAACTTTTAAACTTTTAAAATATTTTTTGCTTCCTACTTATATATTTCTGAATTATATTTTTTTTAAGTTTTGCCTGTCCTCGACTTTATATAATGGAGTCATACTCTAAATACTTTTCTTTGCTAGCTTTATTTCCTTGGTCAACATTTTTGAGATTCTCCTCCATATTAATGCCTATGGCTGTAGTCCATCCTTTCACTGCTGTATAGTAATCTATTATTTGTCTACACCACAGCTTTATCCATTGATATTTCCAGTTCTTTGCTATTACGAATAGTATAGCTAAGAAGCTCCTGCATATGCCTACTAGTGAATGTAAAAATTGTTCTTTAGGGTAAATATCTAGGAGTAGAATTGCAAGGTCATTAGAAATGGTATTTTCAACTTATAAGGCAATACAAAATTGTTACCCAAAATCTTGAGCAAAGTTACAGTCTCATAAGGACTTCCCAGGTGGCGCTAGTGGTAAGGAACCTACCTCCCAAATGTAGGAGATATAAGAAATGCAGGTTTTCCTAAAGTCAGCAAGATTCCCTCTAGGAGGGCATGGCAATCCACTCCAGTATTCTTGCTTGGCGAATTCTATGACAGAGGAGCCTAGTGGGCTACAGTCCATAGAGTCACAAACAGTCAGACACGACTGAAGTGACTGAGCATGCATGCATGCACGCAGGGAGCGTATGGGGCTTCCCAGGTGGCTCAGGGGTAAAGAATCCACCTGCCAATGAAGGAGACACAGGAGACACAGGTTTGATCCCTGGGTCGGGAAGGTTCCCTGGAGGAGGAAATGGCAACCCATTTCAGTATTCTTGCCTGGAATATCCCATGGACAGAGGAGCCTGGTGGGCTACAGTCCATGGGGTCACAGAGTTGGACATGAGTGAACATGCACGCAGGCAAGAAGTGTGTGAGGGTTTCTATGACTCCGTTTCCTCCCAACATCAAAAATTGACCAATTTTCGAGTTTCTTTCTGCAAGTTTGGTAGGTATGAAATGGTATCTCATTGGTTTGTATTTCTCTGATCACTAATGAGGTTGAGAATCTTTTCACATGCTTTTTTGGCCGTAAATGCTCTCCCTTCTAAGATTCTGTTGTTGTTTAGTCACTAAGTCATGTCTGACTGTTTTGCAATGCTATGGACTACACACACCAGTCAGAATGGTCATCATCAAAAAAATCTACAAACAATAAATTCTGGAGAGGATATGGAGAAAAGGAAATCCTCTTGCACTGTTTGTGGGAAAGTAAGTTGATACAGCCACTATGCACAACAGTAAGGAGATTCCTTAAAAAACTACGAATAGAACTACCATGTGCGTGTGCGTGCTCCGTCATGTCTGACTCTTTGCGACCCCATGGACTGCAGCCCGCCAGGCTCCTCTGTCCGTGGTGTTTTCCAGGAAAGAACACTGGAGTGGGTCACCATTTCCTTCTCAGATCTTCCCAACCCAGGGATCGAACCCATATCTCCTGCATTGGGAGGTTGATTCTTTACCACTGAACCATCAGGAAAGCCCCCCTTCCAAGACATGATATGATTATTTCATATAGCTAAGATTAGATGTGAAATATCTAATCACATCATTCGCCCACCTTCCAATTGGTTTACATTTCTTTATTGATCTGCCAGGTCATGTCTGTCTTATATCAAGTTTTCATTTATCCAAGGGTCTGTTTCTATCAACTGTTTTCTTAATTCATTTTTAATTTATTTGAATATTTAAGACTGGTAAACTACAAAATGACTTTTAATGAAAACATCAATAAAGGAATTTATTCATGGGATTTTTTTTTTTAATTTACAAGAAATTTTTGAAAACAATAATCACTGAGGATTAATGTGCCACCAGAGAGGATCCAAAGTGGTCCATGAATGTACAGCACAGGCTCCAAACATGTATAAGGTAGGGGAGGTTAGCTTTATTGAGTACTTTATCGGTACTTTTCACTATTTCTTACATCAAGATCTTGGGGGTTGGGCTTCCCTGGTGGCTACATGGTAAAGAGTCTGCCTGCCAATGCAGGAGATTCTTAATCCGGGAAGACCCCACATGCTGCGGAAAAACTACGTCCATGTGCCACAACTATTGAGCCTGTGCTCTACAGCCTGGTAGCCGCAGCTACTGAACTCATGTGCCTGCAACTGCAGAAGCTGGCTCCACGACAAGAGAAGCCACTGCAGTGAGAAGCCCTCACCACAACCAGAGAGGAGCCCCTGCTTTCCACAACTAGGAGATGCTCACGCAGCGATGAAGACCCAGCACAACCAAAAACAAATAAATGAGTAATTGTTTGTTTGTTTGTTTAAAAAAAAAGAGGATCTTGGGGGTTTAAAGCATTTTTGTAGTATATCCCCTCTTTCCTTTTAGCATTCCACTATTTTTATTTTCCCACATAACTATGGCACGGTAAGATATATCATGAGATAAAATAACGGGATCGGTATTAACCCTAGGATTTGTAATGGCCTGCCTGATTCTCTGTTCTTAGTGTCCCCAGCCACTGAAGTTTTAACCCCTCCCTGTACTCTGGGACCAATCCTGAAAATGGGAAGTTTAGTGTATTAGCTCTGGTCCATTTCCTACAACTAAAGCTTGTCCCGTGCTAATCTTGGACAGAACTGATAATGGGATTCTGTGACCTCCTAAACCCTCATTGCAAGTAACACAGCTTGCATTTTGTTCTTTATCAACTGGGTTCCCATTTGAAAGCTAGTTCCTCTGTGCTCTTTCAAGAGACCAAAATCCTGCCCTGAAACCCAGCCCAGTGATAGGGACCCTGTACTCTGCTCCTCAAGGCACTTAACAACTAGGAATCCTGAGTGACTTTCTCAGCTAGCGTGTTTGCTTTTTCCACACTGCTTTCTGAGACGGAGGCTGACCCCTGGCTTGTTAGGCCACAAGCTAAGGCCCTTGGCTTCTTCTCTCTTTGTTCTGGTTGCTAGGAATCTGAAAAATAATTTTATGCTTGGTTGTTATAGCTTTGTTTTGAGCAACAAGTGAGCAAAAAGTTTCCTGATATATTTTCATCTATTTATTGAACCAATAAACTTCTTTGCTATGTACTTTAAAATATGGCAATATAAAAAATTTTAAAATTAACAGAATTCTCACCATCAGGAGCTTATGGTCCAGCAGGAGAGCAAGGCATCAAACAAGTTGTGCTCAAACAAGCACTGCAAAAGGGAAAGACTCAAGGTAAGCTTACATGAGGATTTAACCTCAGCTAGGTAACATCTATCACTGAAAGTTGCTGTTGTACAGTTGCTAAATCGTGTCCAGCTCTTTGTGATTCCATGGACTGCAGCACGCCAGGCTCCCCTATCCTTCATTATCTCCTGGAGTTTGCTCAAATTCATGCCCATTGAGTTGATGATGATATCCAATCATCTCATCCTCTGCTTCCCCCTTCTCCTTTGCCTTTAATCTTTGTCAGCATCAGGGTCTGATGCTCTAAGCATCAGATGGCCAAAGTATTGGAGCTTCAGCTTCAGCATCAGTCCTTCCAGTGAATATTCAAGGTTATTTGCCTTTTAATCTAGGTTTCCCAGGTGGTGCTAGTGGTAAAGAACCCACCTGCCAATGCAAGAGACATAGGAGACATGCACTGGATCCCTGGGTTGGGAAGATCCCCTGGAGGAGACCATGGCAACCCATTCCAACATTCTTGCTTGGAAAATCTCATGGACAGAGGGTCACAAAGAGTCAGACACTATTGAAGCAACTTAGCACGCACACATCACACCTTTTATTCCAGGTTTTTTTGTGTGGCTGTGCCATGGCTTGCGGGATTGAACCTTGGGCCCCGGCAGTGAAAGCGCTGAGTCCTAATCACCGGATCGCCAGGGAATTCCTTTAAATAGGTTTTTTTAGCCTCTAAAAGCCCTGGGTGTTACTTCTTTACAAAAGGCTTCAAAGGGAAAAAACCTTTTATAGGCTGCAAAAATGGCTTTATTTACACCATTTCCCTCCAACTCTATTTCAAATCTACAGAGAAAAAAAAAAAGGAAATAATTGTGTAATGTATCTATATGTATTCTTTGCCTAGATTCACCACTTGTTAGCATTTTACCAATTTGCCTTCTTCTCTCTTTCACTTTCTGAATCATTTGAAAATAAGCTGCAGGCTCCATGACATTTCACAACTAAGCAGTTCATCATGTATTCTCCTCCATGCCCACAATGCCACATTTATGCCCAAGAAATCTAACAGTATAGTCCATCCTAGCCTCCTGAATTGTCCAAAACATGTTGCTGATAGCGTTTTTCCCCAATAAATTTTTTAAAAAGGAAATATTGTGCTAATACAGCCAGCTAACTGGATGACATAAAAGAATGATGAACAAATGAGGGTGTTAGTCAGTTCTGGCTTATTTCATTACTTATTTGTATATCCAGTGAGCAGACAGATAAAAATTAAATCAACTCATTTTGCTTCTCTTAAGTAATTTTGACTACAAGTCTAAAAAGCAAAGGTGTACCTGATTATTCATTTATCTGATCTAAACACTTTCAAAATAAAAACAATGACTGTGTTTTTCTTTCAGTTTACTACCTCTCTGATTCTTTCTGTTTAGAATATTTAGCTAACATTGGTTGGTGTATTAAATATAAACTTATTAATAATGTTTTCTCGAATCAGTGAACAAGGTTTCTTTTCTTCACAGACATTAGTTTTTTTCACTCTTGTGCATGACTCAAGATTAATTTCCGTCCCTTTATCTGTATGCCTGCTAAAAGATGGAGACTATAGAGATTGGAAGTATTTTTGGAGTGCCTGCTTGAATTCCTTGAACTGTTTACTTATTCCTATGAACAGTGTCTAGAAGGCTAAAAGAAAGCCAAAAACTTCTAATTCAAACCAGTGGTGCTTGTCTTTGTCCAGGGACAGCTCTTGAGATTATGTTATAGAGTGTTTTAGAGACAGCCTGACCTTGCTTTGCCCTCATTTTATAGTTCATGGGCTGCCTGACAGTTTCATTTATACTTCCAGCCTTTCCTATACAATTCTATGAAATATAATTTTAAGCAGCAAATGCCAAATTTTGAACTTAAATAGTAAACACAGTCTTCAAAAAAAAAAAAATGAATGCAAAATCTAGCATCAAAGACATGTAGAATTTGGTTCTCAAAAACAATACCAAAAATAGGGGGAAAAAAGAATTTACTGTCACATTTTTTTTTTTTAATAATGGAGGGAACCCAGCATATAGATAAATGTAAAACCCTAAGTTAGTTGACTTTTTAGTTTTCTAAGGCAATGGTCTCCAAAGCCTGGTGTGTGTCCTTCAGGGCTACACAAGACAATCCACTGGGTATGGAAAGAAACTATTGAATAAATGTCAATTTATATTTTTATTCCACCCTTAAAAATGCCTGTGCATGGTGGTGGGTAGTTTAGTAGCTAAGTCATGTCTGACTCTTGCAATCCCATGGACTGTAGCCTGCCAGGCTCCCTCTGTCCATGGGATTCTCCAGGCAAGAATACTGGAGTGGCTTGCCATTTCCTTCTCCAGGGGATCTTCCCTACCCAGGAATCGAACCCAGAGCTCCTGCATTGCAGGCAGATGATTTGCCAACTGAGCTATGAGGGAACTTACATTATACATCAGTATAGTAATACATATATTTAATGTAAAAATAAATAACATGCAAAAAAGCTTGCAGACCTCTTTTTTTAAAGTTAATATTCTTTGATTAAGTCATTTTGTTTATATTTTGAGAAAACTCTGGAAAAAAACTTTCTCAAAAGGAATAAATGAGATGTACAGCTACATATAAAATGTTAAATTATTGCATTTGGACTGCTAACCTTTAAAATAGTCATTACATACTAAAAATCACCATACAGTTTTATGAATATGTTAAAACAAAGTCTTATTTAATTTCTGCAAATTGTAAAGATAATTATTGAGAATTTGAAAATGACATGAAAATAAAATGAAGGAAAAATCCAAGAGACAATCATTGTTGTCATTTTTTGTATTCTCTCTAATCTTTTTTATACATTTTTATATAGATGAAGTCATATGTATAGATAAATATGCTTTTGATTTGTTGTAAAATATGCACATTCATAAATATATAGAAATATTGAATACACAAGATTCATAAATTCATAAGGGTAAATTTAATGATTGAGTAAACAGCCCACGTTGACATAAATGCCCTTATAAATGCTGAAATGAAACTAAAGGGCAAGAAGAATTGTGCACTGATAACATTTCTAGTAAATCCAACACAGATGGTTTTATGAGACAAGGCTTTCTTTAACATGCTATTTAGATAGACATGATATCCTGTTGTGGGCTAGCATTAATTTGATTTGTTGTGTGAAGAGCTTATTTTAATCTATATTTTTGCTTCTATGGTATGTATACAAATATATATATATGCTGCTGCTAAGTCGCTTCAGTCGTGTCCGACTCTGTGTGACCCCAGGGACGGCAGCCCACCAGGCTCCCCCGTCCCTGGGATTCTCCAGGCAAGAACACTGGAGTGGGTTGCCATTTCCTTCTCCAATGCATGAAAGTGAAAAGTCAAAGTGAAGTTGCTCAGTCGTGTCCGACTCTTAGCGACCCCATGGACTGCAGCCTACCAGGCTCCTCCGTCCATGGGATTTTCCAGGCAAGAACACTGGAGTGGGTTGCCATTTCCTTCTCCAATGCAGGAAAGTGAAAAGTCAAAGTGAAGTCTCTCAGTCGTGTCCGACTCTTAGCGACCCCATGGACTGCAGCCTACCAGGCTCCTCCGTCCATGGGATTTTCCAGGCAAGAGTACTGTATTTACATTTGTATGTGGTATATATATGTATGTGTGTAGATATACGTAGAGATACACACTCACACACACACAGTTGCCAAAGAGAGATTCTTTAATTCTTTAGGGTCTGTTAGACCAGAGGCATTTACCAAGGGAACCTCTTTCCAGGAGGTCTGAAGGCACAGGGACTGTAACTGTGGAGTCATTACACTATATTTCTTCTACCAGTGTCCATAAGCTAGAATTTCTATTAAAAAAAGTTAGCCTTCCTGTGTGAGCAACAGAAAAATGGATAAATCAAAAGCCAGGTGGAGGGCCAAGGTAAGGAAAAGTTTGAATTATAAAATAAATTAAGCCAATAACATCTGTGAAAGAAAATAAAAGCAGATATCCAAAACAAAGAGGTGCTATTAACAGCAGTCACTGAAAAAACATGTCAAACAAAATAAGCCTCTTAAGTTGTAAAGAATAAAAGAGATTGAAAGCACTCTTTGAAACTTGAAACAACCATTTCTACCACTCTAATCCTTCTTTAGGCCATGTATTCCTTTCTTTGGTCATTAACTCCTAAATTACTGAAAACAAATACTCGACAAGAGGCAGATGAATTAATCTTTGAGCTTTTGGCTGAACTGACATGAGGCTAGCTGGTTTATCAGCATATTATTGATAAATCTTTGAATAGGTATAAGATTCAGTTAATATCTCAGCCCAGCTATTTTTAAGATAAATAGTGACATAGTCTTATTCCAATAAACATTAGGTTCATCGAACAAGCATAACTTAAAAAAATTCTTTTCAAGCCACTGGGAGAAAAACTCACAGATCAGAAAGACACAACTAATATTTTTATCCTTTATAGTTTCCAACGTTTTCAATGTCTGGATATTCCAATAACATCCAAAACTTTTCCAATTTATACTGTTAAATAAATGTGAAATACTAATAGAAAACTGTTAAAGTTATGACCAACTTTCAACTAGAATAACTAAAAGGGTAAAACTAAAAGGAAGGCTTCCCTGGTGGCTCAGTGATAAAGAATTCACCTGCCAATTCAGAAATGGTGGGTTCAATCCCTGGGTCAGGAAGATCCTCTGGAGAAGGAAACAGCAACCCACTTGCCTGGGAAATCCCATGGACAGAGGAGCCTGGCACGCTACAGTCCATGGGGTTCACAAGAGAGCTGGACACAACTTAGCGACTAAACAATAACAAAAAGTAAAATAAGAAAGTAACGACAAAAAGTAAAAACCTTCACTGTCAACGTTCTTTTGTTAATGGCATCAAGAATGTTTCTAAATCTTTTTTAATAACAAATTCAGAATCATAAGAATATTGTAGTAAAATCTGACACCTTAACAGTCTATCTGTTTAAATTTACTAACAAAAAATTGTAAACATGGTATAATACAGACTTGGGAGCAGTGTATCTCAACTTAAAAGCACTGATCTAACAACACAGTAAAGCATTATCCTGCAATTAAAAATAAATTTTAAAAAAGCACTTACTTATCTCATCAATTCAATACAGAAAGTTTATCACACGGGTCCCACACACATGCATATCTGAGCATGTTAAGTCACTTCAGTTGTGTCTGACTCTGTGTGAACCTATGGACTGTAGCCCACCAGGCTCCTCTCTCCATGGGATTCTCCAGGCAAGAATCGTAGAGTGGGTTGCCATGCCCTCCTCCAGGGGAACTTCCCGACCCAGGGATCAAACTTACGTCTCCTGTGTCTCCTTCACTGGCAGGCGGGTTCTTGACCGCTAGTGCCACCTGGGAAGCCCTACCCATGCACAACTCCAGTTAAAAACATTCTTTAGTGTGGCAATAAAATCTTTACATTTTTTGTGTTTTCTTTCTTTTTGTAATGTCCTTTTCTTCAACTTTTTCCTATTTCCTAAATATGAGTCACACAGCAACAATGATAAGGAAATCCAACCTAGGGTTCCTATAAATTTCTAAAATTTCACAGTTATGGTGGTCTATGTATTTTATAGTCAAATTGTCTCTTCATGTATTATATACTTAATAACTGCCAATTTTAAATACCAACTCTAAACAAAACTGCTCTACAAATTCATTTTACTCTCTAAACCAGTTTTTCTTCAGGTGAGGTATTGATTTATTTCAGGATCTTTCATTGTCAAAATATATTTTCTTTTAGTGACCACAAGGTAGGAAACTAGAATAAAGGATGGAAGGAAATAGAATACTTAAAAACTACAATGACTCCTTCAAAGGGGGAAAAAATAGCAATTTTAGCATCTTTTAAAGAGAAGAGGATCAACAATAACAACAATTTATTAAATGTTTCCTATAAGCTGTGCATTGTTAAACTTTTTACATAAATAACCTCATTCATTCTTTGCAAAATTCCTATGAGGTAAGCATTGTTATTTATTTCAGTATCACAGAGCCAACAAATAACAGAGCTAGGAACTGAGCTTACTTTTACTTGTCTCTAAAGCTTATCTCCTAACCACCACACATATTGCCTTCAACACAACACTTCTTTGACATCAAATTCTGTAAACATAATGAAATGACTCTGAGTGATGAGATAGGTAGAGAATAAGAATTAATAGATTATTAATCAAAATGGAAACTTAGAAAATTGGGGAGGTAATGGACAAAATTGTCTGTAAATGAGCTCCAAAATATAGTCAGCAATTCTTAGCACTTGCCTGATATCTTGGGCAACAATATGAGATTTTACGCAAAGTAAAATAATTAGTCCATGAGCAAGCAATTAAGCCAAGGGAAAAGCTACTGGCATTGACATTGTGAGGCCGTTGATCAAGATAATTTGTGAATGAGTCATTTTGCATAAATCATAAAACATCACATTATGCATTGCTGCAATACATGACTTTTTTGAGAAATTCTATTAATAGAGCTAATCTGTGAACTATAATATTGTTGGATACTTGCCAGGTTCATGTACTGAAATATTTCATATACCATAAGAAGGATAATAATTTCTTGGAGATTATTCCAAAGCTTAAGAATCTGAAAAGGAGTGCATACTCAGGATCTAAAATTATTCTTCTGAGCAACAAAAACAAGATGCTGGACATGACAGGCAACTTTAGAATTGCCAGAGAATTGTGATAATTAATTCTTTTTCTACCCAGTAGACATTTCCTTACTGCTTTCTTGTGGGGACTCCATTTCTTGTGGGGCTGATTCCCTGCCCTTCTCCACCAGGCATACACTTCTGGATCTACCACCACCACCACCACCTTAGAAAATACACAGATGGTACAGACCTAGCTAGATACCGCCCATCTGTGGCAGCAGGGAATGATCATGAAGAGGGACCAAGCAAGGGTAATCACAATCCTCTTTAGGACATTTGGTAATAATGCTGAAGAGAAGGCACTCTTCCACCATTGTAAAGAAAACAGAAGTCTAGACTGGCAAATGGCCATCGTTGCCACCACTCAGAGAAAACTTGTAAAATAAATCTAAAAACAGCAACAAGAAAATGTTGAGAATGGTGGGTTTGTGACAGCGTTCCAATGACATCATCTGAGAATCTGAATTTAGCTGTAGTTGAAGCTGGAAGCAATCTTGCATTTCTCAGTTATACAGTCAATAGACACTCTTTTGTGTTTAAACTAGAATGAGTTTCTGCCATTTGCAAATAAAAGTGACTTTGACCATAGGTATACCATAAATGTATTCTATAAGTACAGTAATACCCTAACATTGCTATAATCTCAGTTGCCTGCATACAACAGGTCCATAAACTCTGACAAATGTGCCACAGACTTTGCTGTGGTATGATGAAATGCAACTCTACCATGATGGTCCTAATTTTTAAATTTTTGTTTTAATTCTCTTTTTAAAAAATGTATCTGCACAATTTAGATTATACTAATCTGGAGTGGGTTGCCATTTCCTTCTCCAGGGGATCTTTCTGATCCAGGGATCAAATCTGGCAAATTGCAGGCAAATTCTTTTCCATCTGAGCCACGAGGGAAGCCAAAAAGGATCAACCAACCATTCCAAATTCAGAAATAGAAAATTGCTGGTATCTTAGAAGTCACTTTGTGCATTTTTGCCTTTGCTTGAGAGGTAACCACTGTATATTATGTGAGTTTGCATTTCTTTGGTCTGTGTATAAATGAAATTGTACTGTGTTTTTCTTCTGTGACTTGAACTTTTCTCTTAATATGTTGTTCTTGAGAATCATCTCTGTTGATACGTGGTGATGAAATAAAATGTATATTTTAAAGCAGAATAAGAAAAAACCTACAGCTCAGTGTACACCTGCATTACACATTAACTAGAGCTCCTCAAAGATGGGAGTGCCTACTCAACCACAAAGATCAATTTTTTCCCCTCTTTCTTCTTTGTGTAGCTGTGTAACTTCTTAAAGCAATAATGTTCCTTTCACTACTTGTTTATGTTAAAAAAAAAAATCCTCCAGAAAGTGAGCATAGAGGGAACTTACCTCAACAAAATAAAGGCTATACATGACAAACACAGCTAACATCCTTCTCAAGAATGAGAAGCTGAAAACATTCTAAGATCAAGAACAAGACAAGGATGTCCATTGTCAATGCTTTTATTCAACTTAATTTTGGAAGTTCTGGCCACAGAAAGGAGAGAAGAAAAAGAAATAAAAGGAATCCAAATTGGAAAAGAAGTAAAACTGTCACTGTTTGTAGATGACATGATACTATACATAGGAAATCCTAAAAATGCTACCAAAAAACTACTAGAGTTCATCAATGAATTCAGGAAGGTTGTAGGATACAAAATTAATACAGAGAAATCTCTTGCATTGCTATATGCTAACAATAAAAAATCAGAAAGAGAAATTAAGGAAATGGTCTCATTTACCATGGCATCAAAAGAATAAAATACTTAGGAATAAACCTGCCTAAGGAGGCAAAAGACCTGTACTCAGAAAACTATAAGACCCTGATGAAAGGAATCAAATATGACACAAAGAGATGAAGAGATATACTGTTTCTTGGATCAGAAGAGTCAGTATTGTGAAAATGACTATACTACCCAAAGCAATCTACAGATTCAGTGCAATTCCTATCAAATTACCGATGGCATTTTTCACAGAATTAGAACAAAAAAAAATTTAATCTGCATGGAAACACAAAAGAGTCCAAAGAGCCAAAGCAATTATGAGAAAGAATAACAGAGCTAGAGGAATCAGGCACCCTGGCTTCAGATTATACTACAAAGGTACAGTTAAGAAAACAGTATGACATTGGCACCAAAACAGAAATAGAGATCACTAGAACAGTATAGAACTCATACACCTATGGCCACCTAATCTATGACAAGGGAGACAAGAATATACAATGGAGAAAAGACAATATCTTCAGTAAGTGGTGCTAGGAAAACTGGACAGTTACATGTGAAAGAATGAAATCAGAACATTCGCTAACATTATCTGTAAAAACAAACTAAAAATGGATCAAAGACCTAATTGTAAGGCTGCTGCTGCTGCTGCTGCTAAGTCGCTTCAGTCATGTCCGACTCTGTGCGACCCCATAGACAGCAGCCCACCAGGCTCCCCCGTCCCTGGGATTCTCCAGGCAAGAACACTGAGTGGGGTGCCACTGCCTTCTCTGAATTGTAAGGCTAGACACTATAAAACTCCTAGGAGTAGAACATAAGCAGAACATTCTTTGACATAAACTGCAACAGGTTCTTTTTTGACCCACATCCTAGAGTAATGAAAATAAGACAAAAAAAAAAAGTAAACAAAAGGACTCTACTTAAACTTAAAAGCTTTTGCACAGCAAAGGAAACCATAAACAAAGCAAAAAGACAACTGACAGAATGGGATAAAATATTTGCAAATGATGTGATTGACAAGGGATTAATCTCCAAGATATACAAATGGCACATGAGGGTCTATGTTAAAAAAACAAAAAAACAATAAAAAGAGAAAATGAGCAGAAGATCTAAATAGACACTTTTCCAAAGAAGACATAATGATGACCAAAATGTACATGAAAAAAAATGCTCAACATCACTAATTATTAAAGAAATTCAAATCAAAACTACAATGAAATATCACCTCATACCAGTCAGAATGGCCATCATCAAAAAAATCTACAAACAATAAATACTGGAGAAAAATGTGCAGAAAAGCAACCCTCCTACACTGTTGGTGGGAATGTAAATTGGTACAGTCACTAGGGAGAATAGTATGGAGATTCCTTATAAAGCTAAAAATAGGGACTTCCCTAGTGATTCAGTGGTTAAGAATCTGCCTTCTAATTCGGGGGATATGCGTTCCATCCCTGGTCTGGGAACTAAGATCCTACATGCCACAGGACAACGAAGCCTGTGTGCTGCAAGCTACAGAGCCCACATGCTCTGGAACCTGGGCACCACAACAAAGATCTCACATGCCGCAGTGAAGACCTGTTGTTTGTCACCAAGTTGTGTCTGACTCTTCGAGACCCCATGGTCTACAGCATGCCAGCAGTCAAGACCCCATGGACTGCAGCATGCCAGCCATTCTGGTCCAATTTAAGGGGAAAGGATGGGGGAAGGGACAGTTAGAGAGTTTGGAATCAACTTGTACACATGCTATATTTAAAATGGATAAGCAACAAGGCCTACTGTATAGCACAGGGAACTCTGTCCAATATTATGTGGCAACCTGGATGGAAGGGAAGTTTGGGGGAGAATGGATACATGTATATGTATGATTGAGTCCCTTGTTGTCCACCTGAAACTGTCACAGCATTGTTAATTGGCTTATACTTGAATATAAAAAGTTAAAAAAAAACCTGAAAAATAAAAATCATTGAATAATATCTAAAATGAAAAGTGAAATAAATATTAGCAGTACAAATTTATTTTAAAAATTAGGTAAAATAAAGCCCTTGTAGATTAAAATTTTTTAAATTTTAAACATTTTAAAAATTAAAATAAGTAAATAAAAACAGAGCTACCATATCATCCAGCAATCCTGTTCCTGGGCATATACCCAGAGAAAACCATAATTCAGAAAGATACACGCAAAAAAAACCCAAATACATGCATCCCAAATGTTCATTACTCTATTTGCAATAGCCAGGACATGGAAGGAACCAGGATATGGAAACAATGTAAATGCCCAACAACAGATAAATGAATAAAGAATATATGGTATCTATATATAAAGGAATATCACTCAGCCATGAAAAAGAACAAAATAATGCCATTTGCAGCAACATGGATGGACCTAGAGATTATCATACTAAGTACAATAATCCTGGAATGTGAAGTCAAGTGGGCCTTAGAAAGCATCACTACGAACAAAGCTAGTGGAGGTGATGGAATTCCAGTTGAGCTATTTCAAATCCTGAAAGATGATGCTGTGAAAGTGCTGCACTCAATATGCCAGCAAATTGGGAAAACTCCGCAGTGGCCACAGGACTGGAAAAGGTCAATTTTCATTCCAATTCCTAAGAAAGGCAATGCCAAAGAATGCTCAAACTACCACACAATTGCACTCATCTCACACGCTAGTAAAGTAATGCTCAAAATTCTCCAAGCCAGGCTTCAGCAATATGTGAACCGTGAACTTCCTGATGTTCAAGCTGTTTTTAGAAAAGGCAGAGGAACCAGAGATCAAATTGCCAACATCCGCTGGATCATGGAAAAAGGAAGAGAGTTCCAGAAAAACATCTTTTTCTGCTTTATCGACTATACCAAAGCCTCTGACTGCGTGGATCACAATAAACTGTGGAAAATTCTGAAAGAGATGGGAATACCAGACCACCTGACCTGCCTCTTGAGAAATCTGTACGGAGGGCAATATCAATAACCTCAGATGTGCAGATGGCACCACCCTATGGCAGAAGAGGGAAGAACTAGAGAGCCTCTTGATGAAAGTGAAAGAGGAGAGTGAAAAAGTTGGCTTAAAACTCAACCTTCAGAAAACTAAAATCATAGCATCTGGTCCCATCACTTCAAGGGAAATAGGTGGGGAAACAGTGGAAACAGTGGCTGACTTTATTTTGGGGGACTCCAAAATCACTGCAGATGGTGACTGCAGCCATGAAATTAAAAGATGCTTACTCCATGGAAGGAAAATTATGACCAACCTAGAAAGCATACTAAAAAGCAGAGACATACTCAGTCTTGCTGAATTGAGCAGGTGCAGCCACGGCTACTTTGTAGCGGGGTCGGGCCCCACCCAGACTGCGGAGGCTACAGCAGATCTTGAACCAACCGTGGGCCTGGGGAGTTTATCTCCAGCTACTGGCGGCTGCAGCAGCCTGAGTACTAAGCGCAGGTTCTCCCAGACCGGATTCAGGCCATCTCTCAAGACCAAGTAAAAGACCATTCTTGTTGAGAGCCTCACCTTAACGTTGGAAAAAGGAAACCCTGGGCCCTAGAAAGATCCTCTGTTCCAGACCCCAAAAACGTCGCCCCTATCCAGCAGGAAGTAGCCAGAGAGATACGGCGCCCTTTTCCCATCCTTTTATGACTTCAGGGTCTGTAATGAAGGAGTCCTCAGGCCTAGAAAAATAAGATAACTACCTCAAGGGCCCTTTCTGGACCACCTGACTTCAGGGAAACAAAACTGAACTTTGCCCCACTCCAATACTCCAGGCAGATTGCATCAGCCTGGAACTTTCCACCCCCTGCTTAACTACACATGCCATCTCAGGTTGAAAACTACAGGTACAAGCCATTGAAGCCAGGATGCTCTCTGATGCTGGTATTCTAACTGACCTACACCAACTATATCACTCTGCAGTGTACAACACACAAGTGAGTCTAATGAGGCCAGCTATTCTCACATAACTTGTAGCAGCTATGGATCTGCACTGGCATAGGAGTTGGGTCAGTGGGATAATGCTGGTGGTTTAATTCTCCCAGATTTATGAAGTGGGTAGTGTAAAATTATAGATGAAGCAATAGTTCAGGTAGTGAATTAATATTCCATCACATATGCATAGCCCTCAACAAGGAACCTCATGTACCTTTTTGGCTATGTAAACTATGGAAAGTCCTGTATCTCTCTTGAGATTTAGTGTCCTTGTTTAACAGTAGAAGTATTCAAATAGAGATTAGGCCATTTGGGGAGGGAGTTAGGATTAGAGGCTTACTAAGAATATATGTCGAAATTTGGCACAAAGGGACCATTCTTCAGCATGTTAAATGTTGCTGACGAATGTAGCACAGTGCTCTGTAAGAAGGAATTTAAAGGACACAATGATGCTAGATGGTTAGAATTCTGAAAGTATTGGAGGTGATGGGAAAGTTTTCATATAGGAAGAAATGTCAGTGTAGCAAAATTAACAGCCCAGTAGGAGCTAGGAATTCTTCCTGTTGATCAGCACTGAATGTTTGCAAATACCTCATTTTCCAGAAATCTTAAAGGTATTCGCCTAGGATTCACTCTTAATGCTTATTTCAAAACATTGTTTTAGCCTCTGTGTAAACTTCATTTTTTTAATATTCCATATTCTGTAAAATCTAGCCTCCTAATATCGGAATTTCAACAAATATATTGTAAAAGCATAATTGCTAGAGGGAAAAAACAAGGGAAATAGGAAAGGCGTGTGTATGCACTGTGAGTGGAGGACATAATTTCAGATAGAGCTGGCTGAGACTAACTACAGAAGACCTGAAAGGGCTGCAGAGGGTAACGTGGCTGTTACAGTCAACCTTTGAGTAAGACGGATTTGAATTTCATGGGTCCCCTTATTCACAGGTATTTTCAGTAGTAGATACTATATGGTTGAATTTATGGATGTGGAGGGCCATCTATAAATTATTCAGATTAACTCCTTTATTATACAAAGGTCAACTGTACATATTTGGATGAAGAGGATTTCAGGTAGAGGGAAAGCAAGTGCAAAGGCCCTGGGGAGGGATATGTTTAAAGGTTTGTGGGGAAAGCATGGTGAAGCTGCAGAGAAGTGGCCTTAAGTTTGTGTGCAGGGCTAGGGTGGATATTTGAGACCATTCTAAGACGGCAGCTTGCTTTCTGGCCTGTCAGACCTTGGAATGCTATCACTTAACCTACAATGCCCCCTGCCATCCATATACTTTCCCACGTTTCTATTAAGTGCTATCTTCCCTCCCCAGTGCTCTTATTCTGGATTTCTATAGCACCTTGTAATGCCCTTATACTTGGAAGCACATTTTGTGGTTTCTTGTGAGCTTGCCTACCTGCCCCTGCCAATAAAATCCATCTTGGTTTCTACCATATCCCTGGGGTCTGACCAAATACCTGGCATATTATAAGTTCTCAAATAGTCCTAAAACCATGGTGACTATAGTACAAGGAGCAGTATCATTTATAATACTATTGTTAGTTGTGTTGAATTGTCTTATAAATCACACTGAACTAAGTGGCTTACTTAGGAGTGGAGCCTAGTTAGTAAGAGCCTAGATTCAAATCCCCATCCTAAATGATCTGACCAGTTCTTAACTTCAATTTCTTTATCTTTGGTGGTGGTTTAGTCACCAAGTTGAGTCTAACTCTTAAGTTGATGATAGTTACTGGGGTTTATACACAGTACATCTAACTCCCTCGTGAGTAGTAGGCACTTAGTAGTGCTATAGGATCATTTTGATAATACTGTATGGTCCCTGTAATTTAGATCAGAATGAAAATACTGATACTTGATATTTATATGGTACTAAGATACTGGTTTTAATGTTCGTTAAAAAATAGAGTACCTGCTATGGGCCAAGACCTATTCTGGGTATTGTGAACAAAGCAGATCAGAGTATGTAATTGCAACTGGTCTTTGACGGAGGCCTCTGGCGTAAAGGCCTGTGACTAGTTAGCATGTTGGTGGAGACGGTATTTGGTAGACTAAAGGCCTAGATGAAAGTCTGAGGGCGCTGGCAAAGTTTCCAAGGGTAACCACTGGTTGCACAAGAAGCCTCACTGCACGAGCCCTGCTGGTAGTTCTCTGTCCCTTGAGGAGTCACTTGGGCTGGGCAGACAGGTGGAAACCTTGGGTCTGCCACAGATTTCCCCCTCTCCCAGGAAACAACTGCAACTGGTACAGTCCTGTTCATACGTTGGTTTTCCAAAAATTTTTTAAATAACCAGGAATTTGTTATTTAAAATTCTACAGTCCATGGGGTTACAGTCCATGCAGGCTACAGTCCATGGGGTTGCAAAGAGTCAGACACAACTGAGTGACTAAGCACAGCACACAGGTTGCAACAAATACTGATACCGAATAATGGCAGCTTCATGCTAGAGACTGGTAAGTAGATGGGCAGACCCAAGTTTCTGAATAAAAAACCTACTGAATTTCAGTATTCTTGTGGGGCTATCACAGTCAATAAATAAAACATTATTGAAAAGAAAAAAAAAAAAGGGCAGAGACATTACTTTGCCAGCAAAGGTCTGTCTAGTCAAGGCTATGGTTTTTCCAGTAGTCATGTATGGATGTGAGAGTTGGACTATAAAGAAAGCTGGTCACCAAAGAATTGATGCTTTTGAACTGTGGTGTTGGAGAAGACTCTTGAGAGTCCCTTGGCCTGCAAGGAGATCCAACCAGTCCACCCTAAAGAAGATCAGTCCTGAGTGTTCATTGGAAGGACTGATGTTGAAGCTGAAACTCTCCAATACTTTGGCCACCTGATGTGAAGAGCTGACTCATTTGAAAAGACCCTGATGCTGGGAAAGATTGGAGGCAGGAGGAGAAGGGGATGACAGAAGATGAGATGGTTGGATGGCATCACCGACTCAATGGAGATGAGTTTAAGTAAACTCCAGGAGTTGGTGATGGACAGGTAAGCCTGGCATGTTGTGGTCCATGGGGTTGCGAAGAGTCAGACACGACTGAGCGACTGAACTGAACTATAAGTCAGACAGACAAAGACAAATACCAAGTGATATTAGTCACACGTGGAATCTAATTTTTTAAAAATGGTGCAAATGAACTTATTTACAAAGCAGAAACAGACTCATAGATTTTGAAAACAAACTTACGGTTCTGCCTGCGTGCTAAGTTGTTTCAGTCGTGTCTGACTCTGTGAGACCCTCTGGACTGTAGCCCTCCAGGCTCCTCTGTCCCTGGGATTCTCCAGGCAAGAACACTGGAGTGGGTTGCCATACCCTCCTTCAGGTTTATCAAAGGGAAAACATGGAGTAGGAGGGGAAAACTGGGAGTTTGGGATTAGTATGCACACACTGCTGCTGCTGCTAAGTCGCTTCAGTCGTGTCCGACTCTGTGCGACCCCATAGACGGCAGCCCACCAGGCTCCCCCATCCCTGGGATTCTCCAGGCAAGAACACTGGAGTGGGTTGCCATTTCCTTCTCCAATGCATGAAAGTGAAGAGTGAAAGTGAAGTCGCGCAGTCGTGTCCGACTCTTCGCAACCCCAGGGACTGCAGCCTACCACACTACTATATACTAAATAGATATCCAACAAGGACCAACTGTATAGCACAGGGAACTCCACTCGGTATTCTAACACTCTGTACAAGAAAAAACTATGAAAAAGAATGAATATATGTATATGTAAAACTGAATAACTTTCCTGTAACCTGAAACTAACACAACATTGTAAATTAACTATATTCTAATAAAATTTAACAAATAAAACAAAACTCTTCAGCTATTAAAAAGAAAATAATGTTCTTTCCTGGCTCTGTAGGGGGTTATAGTGGCTATATATGTTTACCTGGCCTATGAACCCTTGAAGAACCTTGTGTAAAATACCAGCTTATCGTTCTAAGGTAAATCCTTCATCTCAAAAATATATATGACTATTCCTTCAACTTCTACCAGGTGGAACAGTTTTCAGAGCTTTCTGAGAATCTACTTCCCGGGTTATAATTCTCAGTTTGGCTCATATAAAATTCCTTTTTCTTTTTAACTTGTAGTTAATTGAATTTTCATTAGCAGTAGAATAAAAGTTAATTCATTTTCACAGCTGTGTAAAGTATTCAGTTGAGAAACACACAATTTATTAGTCTATTTTTCAGTTGAAGGACATTTGGGTTTCCTATTTTTTGCCATCACAAACATTGCTTCTATGAATATTCTTATGTGTGTTCCTAAGGCACATGTACAAGAGATGCCTTAAACTGTACCTAGGAGTGGCAACAGTGGGTTGTTGGGTATGCTTGTGTTCTTTTTTCCCGGAAAATGCCAAATTATTGTCCAAAGTGGTTGTACCAATTTCAACTTCTACCAGCAGGGTATCAAAGTTCTGATTGCTCCACATATTCTTATCAATATCTAACATTAACCCACTTTAAATTTTTGCCCAGTCTGGTTATCATGAAATAGTACAGTTTGGTTTAAAATTTTTATTTTCCTGACTACTAAAGATGTTGAGCACATTGTAATATGGTTGTGAACCATTTGATTTCTTCTTTTTTGGTGAAATGACTGTTTCTGTATTGCACCTATTTTTTATTTTGGTATTATTCTTATTAACTAACAGTCTTACAATTATTCTGGATGCTAATCTTCTGTGAGTTTTATGTGTCACAGTACCCTCTCAGTTTATTACTGTTTTTGGTGTCTTTCAATAAACAGAAGTTCTTAATTTAAATCTACTGAATTCATTCATATTTTCTTTTATGGTTGGTGTTTTTGTGCTCAATTTAAGAAACCTTTCAGCACCCTTAATACAATAAAGATACTGTCCTACACATCATTTAAGAAGTCTGAAGTTCTGTTTTCTGTATTTAGGTCTCAATCTATCTGGAATTTTCTTTTGTATATTGTATGAGTAATGGTCCATTGCTTTCCCATAGAGATTCACAAGGGTTTCCTTGTGATGGCTCACTGGGTACAGAATCTGCCTGCAATGTAGGAGACATAAGAGATGTAGGTTTGATCCTTGGGGTGGGAAGATCCCCTGGAGGAGGAAATGGCAACCCATTTCAGTATTCTTGTCTGAAAAACATCCCATTTAGTGAGGAGCCTGGCGGGCTACAGTCCAAAGGGTCACAAAGAGTTGGACACGACTGAGCAACTAAGCACACACACAAACACAACTATCAAAGAGAGTCTTAGCTAATAACCTGACATTTATTTACTTAGGATTTTAATGTAGTTTCATAACATTTTATCATTTCCCTCAAAAAAGGATGACATACATTAATATTTTATTAAATTTATTCCTGAATACTTTTGGGTTTTTTTGTTGTCATTGAAAATAGCATTTTTAAAAAATTACATCTTCCAATTGATACATGCTATTGAATTGCAGCTGACTTTTGCATATTGATTTTTAAACATTCTTGCCAGTTTCTCTTATCGATTTTAATAATTAACTTCTAGATTTAAAAATTTTAGGGACTTTACTGTTGGTCCAGTGGTTAAGAATTCACCTGCAAATGCAAGGGACACAGGTTCAATTCCCCTGGTCTGGGAAGAGTCCACGTGTTGTGTGGCAACTGAGCCCATGTGCCGCAACTACTAAAGCCCACTGCTCTAGAACCCGTGCTTGGCAACAAGAGAAGCCACCACAATAAGAGGCCCACACACCACAACCAGAGAGCAGCCCCTCCTTGCCTCAACTAGAGAAAGCCTGCACGCAGCAAAGAAGACCCAGCACAGCCAATAAATGAATAAACAGATATTTTTTTAAACCTTATACCATTCACCAATAGTGACAGTTTTGTTTCTTCTATCCCTGAAGCAACTAAGATTTCCAATACAATGTTGAAATGAAGTGGTAATAACAGGTATCTTTTACTTGCTTCTGATCTTAGATATGTTTGTTGTTGTTGTTCAGTGGCTCAGTCATGTCCGACTCTTTGCAGCCCCATGGACTGCAGCATGCCAGGCTTCCCTGTCCATCACCAACTCCCCAAGTTTGCTCAAACTTGTGTCCTTTGAGTCAGTGATGCCATCCAACCATCTCGTCCTCTGTGGTCCCCTTCTCCTCCTGCCTTCAATCTTTCCCAGCACCAGGGTCTTTTTTAATGAGTCAGTGTTAGTATTTCACTATTTGATAAAATGTTTGGTATAAGTTTTTGCAGATAACTTTTATCAAGTTAGTAAGTTTCGTTACAGTCCAGATTTTAAAAAAAAATTTTGTTGTGAATGGATGTTGAATTTTATTTTTTTCCTTTATCAACTGAAAAGATCACGTTTTTCTTAGATTTGTTAACACAATAAATTACATTAATTTACCTACTATTAAACTAACATGTGTCTTCAGTATAAATCCAGTATGCTAACATTTCTAATACACTGTTTGATTTGATTCGCTAATGTTTTGTTTAGAATGAAACTGTTAGTGGCTAAGTTGGGTCCAACTCTGCGACTCCATGGACTTAGCCCCCACCCTGATCCCTCTGTCCATGGAATTCTCCAGGCAAGAATACTGGAGTGGATAGCCATTCCTTTCTCTAGGGGATCATTTCTTTTCATTTAATCTTCTTGCACTCCTACATAGAATATTTCTCTGGCTATGTAGTATATAGAGCAGTGTAGTAAAAGGAACACAGTACTCCACCGATACCCAGCAGACTTAATTCTCATTCCAGCTCTGCCACATTCTAAGTTGCCTCAAATATAGATTGACTATCAAGATTACATGAAATAACGTATATGAAAGCCAATTTTATAGAAATGTACTACGCAAACTACAAACAATCATTATTCTTTGCTAATTCTGGTATTCTTCCCAACTCAATGTAAGAGCATTTCATTTAAATTCTTTTCCAATTGAGTATATTTTTGGGTGAAAATATACCTAGTTTTGAAAATCTAAAGTTGCCAAATTTAGTTGCAGAGTTAATATAAAAAAGATTTCCGAAACAGAAATTATGAAGTGAAAGATTGTTTTACTCTCTTAAGACAGTAAGTGGAAATGATATGAATTTATAGTACTCATAACTTATATATGAAACTAAATAATTCTATGCACTAACAGTTAAAACAATATGAGAAAGAAAAAGAAGAAAGCAACAGAGATCTGCTTCTGAAGTGACAGCCTACTTCTGGAGACACATATATAATATGTATATGAACTTGATGTTAAAAAAATGTTCATGACACTTTATCTAAAGAGATTAGGGAAGATTTCATTCAAGACAAACTACTGCAATGAGGGTTCTTCATTTGAGGAGAGAGAGTGGGCTCAACTCTGAATACAATAAAGACAAGCAGGGATTTACATTCAAGGAGCAAGATAGAGGTCAGTGGATAGAACACATTAGGGATAAGGGAGATTCCTGCTGAAGACTGGCCCTAAAATATCAAGAATGCAGGATGAGGAATTTGATCTGATACAAGGTGATCAGATACCAAAGGTGGAGGACTTTCACTAAACCAATTCAGCAGGATTCTTTGGAAAACTAGACTAAGTGGCCAAGGACTGAGCCCAAAGTCGATTTAGGCTTGGTCAAAGACAGAGTCTTTGGCAGTAGCTGGAATGTTTGTCTCTCGACTGGATGGTTGAAATACCAGCTTTTTCTAGCCTCACACTGAGAAAATCTAAGGTTGCTTCATGTCAACTCACCTTGTTAACCTGAACCAGCAACAATTAAAATTACAGAGTTCAAATTACAGTGTTGAAGCCTAAGATCCAATGTTTGCACTTAACCTTTCAGCAATAATTTTAGTATCTGACAACCACTTCTGACTAGCTCAGGGCACGAAAGTGTAATAAGAACAACTTTGGAAACAATGGAATGACTAAGTTCCAGATAAATTTAATAATACTGGAGTCTTTATCCTTTTATTAGATGTGGGTGTGTTAGAATGAATGACAATGCCTCCAGTTCAGTTCAGTCACTCAGTCGTGTCTGACTCTTTGCAACCCCATGAATCACAGCATGCCAGGCCTCCCTGTCCATCACCAACTTCCAGAGTTTACTCAAACTCATGTCCATAGAGTCGGTGATGCCATCCAGCCATCTCATCCTCTGTCATCCCCTTCTCCTCCTGCCCCCAATCCCTCCCAGCATCAGTCTTTTCCAATGAGTCAACTCTTTGCATGAAGTGGCCAAAGTATTAGAGTTTCAGCTTTAGCATCAGTCCTTCCAATGAACACCCAGGACTGATCTCCTTTAGAATGG
>NW_011494811.1:7623360-7634280 GCF_000754665.1 Bison bison bison
CCTCCTGCCCCCAATCCCTCCCAGCATCAGTCTTTTCCAATGAGTCAACTCTTTGCATGAAGTGGCCAAAGTATTAGAGCTGCAGCTTTAGCATCAGTCCTTCCAATGAACACCCAGGACTGATCGCCTTTAGAATGGACTGGTTGGATCTCCTTGCAGTCCAAGGGACTCTCAAGAGTCTTCTCCAACACCACAGTTCAAAAGCATCAATTCTTCGGCACTCAGCTTTCTTCACAGTCCAACTCTCACATCCATACATGACCACTGGAAAAACCACAGCCTTGACTAGACAGACCTTTGTTGGCAAAGTAATGTCTCTGCTTTTGAATATGCTATCCAGGTTGGTCATAACTTTCCTTCGAAGGAGTAAGTGTCTTTTAATTTCCTGATGGCAGTCACCATCTGCAGTGATTTTGGAGCCCCCAAAAATAAAGTCTGACACTGTTTCCACTGTTTCCCCATCTATTTGCCATGAAGTGATGGGACCAGGTCTCATGATCTTAGTTTTCTAAATGTTGAGCTTTAAGCCAACTTTTTCACTCTCCTCTTTCACTTTCATTAAGAGGCTTTTTAGTTCCTCTTCACTTTCTGACATAGGGTGGTGTCATCTGCATATCTGAGGTTATTGATATTTCTCCCGGCAATCTTGATTCTAGCTTGTGCTTCTTCCAGCCCAGCATTTCTCATGATGTACTCTGCATACAAGTTAAATAAGCAGGGTGACAATATACAGCCTTGACGTACTCCTTTTCCTATTTGGAACCAATCTGTTGTTCCATGTCCAGTTCTAACTGTTGCTTCTTGACCTGCATATAGGTTTCTCAAGAGGCAATGCCTAGGTCTTGCAATGAAACTCAAACAGGTTTGGGCTTGACATCCAAAGAAAACTAACACTTATGCTTCTAAAGCATATAAGAGCATATAAAGTAATGCCTCAAGTAATGCCTTAAGAAAGCTGACCTTTATCTGAAGGTTAAACAATTCCCTTACCCTTCCACCCAGAGGACTTAGATAAGATGCCTGCGTGGTTTGTCAATAACAGAGCCACAAAGAAATATCCATTCTTTGCCTCATAAATGAAGAGCTGAACTGTTTTGTCCCCACTGATCAACAGGAAAAATATTAACCAAATTTTGTTTAAGCTTCTTTCCTTCCTCCAGGATCCTGTACTTGGGCCCACCCTGAGTCCTGAGGCAGCATACAGCCCCTCCTTAAGGGTAGCTCCCTGAGAAGAGGTTGGCCTTAGGGTAAAACACCCTTGACTTACTCTCCCATCACAGGAGGAATTCCTGGTGGCTCAAAAGGTCAACAGTCGGCCTGAAATGCAGTTTGATCCCTGGGTTGGGAAGATCCTGGAAGAAGGAAATGGCAACCCACGTCAGTATTCTTGCCTCTTGCCTGGAAAATTCCATGGATGGAGGAGCCTAGCAGGCTACAGTCCATGGGGCTGCAGAGTCGGACACGACTGTGTGACTAACACAACAACCCATCACACCATCCTTGCATCCCACATCCCTCACCTGGTCCTTTCTATCCTTGCTCACTCTTCTCTACAAAAAAAACCTCTTTTTTGCCCAACTCCTGGCCAAGTCAAATTTTATTTGATTTCTTACATGGCTAGCAAATAAATCTCTGCCAAGATCACGACTCCAGCCTCAGCATGTTTTGCACTCTTTTTGCTCTTTTTCTGGCTCTCTGCTGCCTGAGAATAAAGTCCAAATTCCTTAGTGTAGCTTTTAAGTCTTTCCAAGAGGTCTAACATCTCTTGTTTCTCTCACTGAATGCTTTCAGTGGTTTCTAAAACCTGTCTTGCTTTTTCTAGTCTCCTTGTGTTTAACCATTTTATTTCCTGTGCTTTGAATGCTTTCCTTCCAAAATTACCCCATTTTAATTTTTATCCAACACACATACTATTCCTTCCCTGTTTGGGAATTAATCTCTTCCACTATTATTTCCCTGACACTATCTGTACCTTCATTAAAGTATTTAACATAATTGTCTTTCACTACAGTAGGCTGTCTACAGTTTTTCTCTCTCCTTCTAGAATATAAACTTCTTGAGGGCACAAATGTGCCCATTCCTCTGTGTATTTTCTCTGGCCTATAGCCTAATGCACTGCATTTGGTAAACATTCAATATTTGATCTTGTGATTAAAATGAATGCAGATAAAACATGAGAATTCAGGACTTAGAAGTCAATTGAATATTATTTACAATAAGACAGAAGATGGAATTTCCTAATTAATAATGGTCATAAGAGAATAGCAAGATTGAGCTGGTTATTTTACTACCTCTTGGGAGGCAATGGATGAGATGGTTGGATGGCATCACCGACTCAATGGACATGAGTTTGAGCATGCTCCAGAAGTTGGTGATGGACAGGGAAGCCTGGCGTGCTGCAGTCCATGGGGTCACAAAGAGTCGGACACGACTGAGTGACTGAACTGAACTGAACTGAACTGGGAGGCAATATAACATAATGTGTTACAACTGTGGGCTCTGGGTGTCAGGTGTTTGAAAGCAGGCTCTGCTACTTACCAACTTGGTGACCTTGAGCATTTTCTTTAATCTGTCTATACCTCAATTTTTCATATGTATAATGAAGATAGAAAAAAGATTTACCTTACAGGGTTGTTGTGATTACATTAGTTACTATCAGTAAAGCCTATCAAATAGTACACATCATGTAACAAGACTCAAACATTACTTTTATTATCAAAATTGGGTATCTAAAAAGGAAAAGCTTCACTTTCTTGTTGCCTCTTCGTGATTGTTTGAGTTAAATGATTCCAAGGAATTTGTTACCAAATAGCTACTGGTCACACTGGTTGGGCTTTCCTTGTGGCTCAGCTGGTAAAGAATCAGCTCGCAAAGCGGGAGACCTGGGTTTGGTCCCTGGGTTTGGAAGATCCCCCGGAGAAGGGAAAGGCTGCCCACTCCAGTATTCTGGCCTGGAGAATTCCATGAACTGTATAATCCATGGGGCTGCAAAGAGTCAGACACGACTGAGCGTCTTTCACTTCACTTCACTCACACTGGTTGGAACAGACCTGAGGCATCGCTAAGGATTATTAGGTCTCTCAAAGATTTGTATAAGAAACAACTACAGGTAGGCTGGGAATGAGCCAAAGCCAAATAATCAAGTTTATATACATTTTAACAATTTGTTTAGGCTTCAGAATCTTTCTAGGGGAGTTCTATAGGAATGGATTTCTAAAGCTCATTCACTCATATATTGTTGCTGTTCAGTCATTCAGTAGTGTCCGACTCTTGGCAACCCCACAGACTGTAGCCCACCAGGCTCCTCTGTCCATGGGATTTTCCACGAAGGAATACTGGAGTAGGTTGCCACTTCCTGCTCCAGGGGATCTTCCTGACCCAGGGATCGAACCCACATCTCTTGCATTGGCAGGAGGTTTCTTTACCACTGAGCCACCAGAGAAGCCCATATATATATACTGATTGACAACATTTAGGTGCTAGGTATACAGAAAGATAAAAGTAATAATCAAGGATATTATTCCTGTCTTCAATTAATTTACGTTCTAGTGTAGGAGACAATCCTGAAGGACTCAGCCGGGTGAGTGATAGAAGGAAGTGAGTTCAAGACAGAAATAATACAAGCTGACACAGAATGGACACAGAGCCCTGACACAGAGGCACAAGGGAGCATGAAATATTCAGAGCAATTCATTTCAGAATAACTAAATATAGAGTGAGGGTAAGAGGATAAGCGAGGCAGTAGTAAAGTAAGAGGGAGAGACAGGAACAGGATGATGATAACCTTGTCTACAAGGCCTGAACCACCTGGCTTCTTTCACTGTGCCTGTTCAAGTTCCCCTAGCTTGCATACCTCATGGGAGGAGGGGAGAAGATAACAAAAAGTCAGGTAGGAGCCAAACAGCCTATGTAAAAACCAAAGTGCTGGACAGACTAGATCTCAATCACCTGGTTTCTCCTTTTATATCCTGAGAGATCTACATTTAGTTCTTTGGAAATGACAAAGTAAAATTTGAATTTTTTATTCTGAAGGCAATGGGGAGACACTGAAGAGCTTTAAGCAGGATACAACTGTGATCCAGTTTGCCTTTATAAAGCAGTTTTTAAAGCCAGGAAGAGATTTGAGGGGGTGGTGAATAGAGGCGGAGATATGAAGAAGACAATGCATTGTATCTAAATATGCGGAGTTTAAGATAATGATGGATATTTGTATGGTGATGTTAAAATGATAGTATACCAAATTCAGACAGGGCTTTAAATAAAATTTCCAATGTATATCCTGCAGTTAACCCATAATAGAGCTAAAAAATTTCTTACTTATATGATGTCATTTTTAGCTTTTCCATAATCCCACGAGGCTCTTGTTCTTTCCATTGTGCTGTGAAGATTTGTACCTAACTGTAAGTGATTTGCCGAGGATCTTACAGGAGGTCAGTGGCAGATCCATGCCCCAAATCTAGGTCTTCCGAATCAAGATAACGTTCTTTCCATAACTGTATATGTTTATAGTAACTCATCTACTTCTTATTCAGTGTCAGTTTTGCTCCCAGCATCTTGTTAGTAGAAATAAAAACGACTTAGAGGCAAAGCACAGGTCCTTGCCTCTGGGGGCCAGCAACAGGTTTTGCAGCAACAAAAACTGTTCATCACCAAAGCTGTAGGTGAGCAATCGGATCTGACTTCTGGTTCTAACTAAGGCTCTAACCACCTGTATGATTTTATTTGAAAATTGCAAAACCTACCTCAAAAAAACCTTAAATAAAAAAGGAATTTATTGGCTTATGAAATCCAAGGAAGAACTGAACACAAGCATCAAGAAAGGCAGAGCAGGGACCTCCCTGGTAGTACAGGGGTTAGGAATCTGCTTGCCAATTTAGGGGTCATGGGTTCAATCTCTGGTCCAGGAAGATTCGACATGCAGCAGAGCAGCTAAGCTCGTGTGCCAACTACTGAGCCCACATGCCACAATTACCGAAGCCCGTGAGCCTAGAGCCCGTGCTCTGCAACAAGAGAAGCCACCACAATGAGAAACTTGTGCACCGAAATGAAGAGTGGTCCCCCCCACTCCCTGCAACTGAAGAAAGCCTGCCTGCAGCAACAAAGACGTAGCATAGCCAAAATAAATACATAAATTAAAAAAAAAAAAAAAGGCACTACAGACTTGGGGTAAAATAAAATGGTATAAGTGGTCTGTATTGTAAGGGAAAAAAATTCCATGGTGATCCCAGCCTATGTGGGCCAGAAGTAAAAGTGGGTGAGAGACCATTTATTTTGTTGACTGAGATACTCTTAGACCGTTTTTTTCCCTTAGAATATTTCTTTGGGAGAAAGTGAAAGGCTGGGGCAGAGAAAATGTAGAAGATAAAAAAATGCAACCCTTACTTTTAAAATTTTATCTATATTCGTCATATATCTTCTTTACATTTGTGCTATGATAAGTATCTTTTTGAGAATTCAGAGGAAATCCTAATTTTGAAAAGTATAAAACTAATCAGAGATGCAGGATAAAAATCACTAGGTTATATGTAAATAATTTAATAAACATGGATTTAATCATTCAAAAATACTCATCAGTTCAGTTCAGTTCAGTTCAGTCGCTCAGTCATGTCCGACTCTTTGCGACCCCATGAATCGCAGCATGCCAGGCCTCCCTGTCCATCACCAACTCCCGGAGTTCACTCAGACTCATGTTCATCGAGTCCACTTATTGATGCGATAAGTGCTATGTAATGACATTTACATTTCAAAAATATTTTAGTACTAGTAATTTATGGTGACTAGTTTACAACATATAAATTTTGCAGTTTAACAAATAAATTAATTTGAAACAGAAGTAGGCTCACAGACATAGAAAACAAACTTATGGTTACCAAAGGGGAATGCATAAGGGGAGAGAAATTAGGAGCTTGGGATTAACATATACACAATACTGTATACGAAACAGATAAACAACAGGGACCTACTGTATGGCACAAGGAACTAGACTCTCTACCCTGTAATAATCTATAATGGAATAGAATCTGAAAAAGAATATATATGTATATAGACACACAAATACATATATCTATGTATACTTAATGACTGTTGTACACTTAAAACTAATACAATATTGTAAATCAACTATACTTCAATAAAAATATTTAAAATTTCTAAACAAACAAAAAAATAAATTTAGCTGGATTCCAGATAGGCAAAAGAAAATAGATCGATAATAATGAATATTCAGTTTAAAATGAATATTATCATTTTCTTATTAAGTAATATAGTTTCTCCATCCCCTGGAGGGGTTTAAGGAGATATAATTCACATTGAACATTGTATTAGTTTAAGGTGTATAACATAATGATTTAATACATTACTGTAATTTTAGTTAACATCCATCACCTCACATAGTTCTTTTTTTCTTGTGATGAGAACTTTTAAAAAGCTACTCTCTTAGCAACATTCAAATATACAATACAGTATAACATAGTTTTGAACCTAAATTACTCAGAAGGTGCATTTCTATTGATAAAGTTCTTTGAACTCATTGTAAAAGTAGCTGAATCAACGATTTACATGTGTGCTTAGTCGTTCAGTCATGTCCAAGTCTTTCTGATTCCATGGATTGTAGCTCGCCAGGCTCCTCGATTTATGCAATTCTCCAGGCAAGAATACTGGAGTGGGTAGCCATTTCCTTCTCCAGGGGATCTTCCTGACCCCGGGATTGAACATGGGTTTCCTGCATTGCAGGCAGATTCTGAACAACTGAACAACCAGAGAAGCCCGAATCAATGATTTACCACAATTCACTATGATAAATTATCTGCTGAAGGTAGAACGACCAAGACCAAGACTGTGTATTGTATTTCCCTTCCACTTTAAGGAAAGTTCCATTAGAAATGACAGCAACATTTCCCCTTTATAGAACATGAGTCTTCAAAATGTTTCAATATTACATGAAATACAAAGAAGTATATCACAAAATTTAACATATCAATTGTAGGACATGGATGAAGACATTTGTTACAATGTAAGTAACATGGAAACTTATGTTACTATGTGTAAAATAGATGGGAATTTGCTGTTATGACTCAGGGAACTCAAACTGGGGCTCTGTAGCAACACAGAGGGGTGGGATGGGGAGGGAGGAGGGAGGAAGATTCGAGAGGGAGGGGACATATGTATATCTATGGCTGATTCATGTTGATGTTTGGCAGAAACCAACAATTCTGTAAAGCAATTATCCTTCAATTAAAAAATAAATTAATTGAAAAAAAAAGACATTTGACTTTGCAGGCAAGACACGGAATCACACCCAGAGAGTCATATCTTTATTTGGCAGAAATATTTTCTTTTAAAAAATGTTTATGCTTTATTTTAAAAATGCTTGCCACAGAATATTTAAATTTGAATTTTTATACAATTAAATTTCCATTAAGTCCTAAGATGTTCTATTATGAAAAGTTTGGAGTGAATGTGAATAGAATCCACCAAAACTACTATTTTTTTTCACTGTGGTGCTTTGGTTTACAGCTAAGACATTTTCCTTATCATTAACAGATTTACTGCACTAGCAGGAAAGTGCTAGCCCCTTCAAGTTCCGTCAACTTGCATTCTTTTTCCTCCTTCGTGCAGTCATAGGCCAAATTCCCATTCCCTATCATCTCTGTTTCCATTACCTTTAAAGGGAATACTGCATTCTGACAAAATCTATCAGTGCTGAAGGAGACATAAGTCAGCCACGGGGTATACAGACATTCCCTGGTTTGTGATGGATCGATTGAAAATTTTTTGACTATATGATGGTGCAAAGATAGTACACATTTAGTAGACACCATACCTCAAATTCTGAATTTTGATAGTTTCCAGAGCTAAGGATATGCAGTACAAAAGGCTGGGCAGGGCAGGGGAGAGTAGGGAGCTGCAGCTCTCAGTCAGCTACTAGATGACAAAAGTAGATAACTGAGACACTTATAACCATTCTGTATCCACACGGCCATTCTGTTTTTCACTTTCACGGCCAGTATACAATAAATTACATGAGATACTCAACACTTAATTTAAAAACAGGCTTTGTGTTAGGTGATTTTGCCAACTGTATGCTAACCTAAGTGTTCTGAGCATGTTTAAAGGTAGGCTAGGCTAAGCTATGTTGATAAGTAGTTTAGGTATATTAAATGCATTTTTGACCTAGATATTTTCAATTTATGATGGGTTTATCAGGACCACCATTGTAAATTGAAGAAAATCTGTAAAGATCACCTTCTACTTTGTTTTCTATATTTTCTTTTTTCCCTGCTATCTTTATAGACTAATCCCCAGAATCAAAAATTTCTTGGCTGAATCTGAATAATTCCCCTCTGAACAAATTATTTTCATAGAAAAGCATGTGTAAAGTGCCTCACAGACATTTCTCTCTACAAAGCTGCTCCTTGACTTTAAACACCAGCTAATCATCTGTTTGACAGAAGCAGTCAGAGCTAACCCAATGCCACCTTCCTGCCTCTCACTCCACAGTGATTGCTTGGATCTCACTTCCTAGAACTGTTTATTATGCTTCACTTTACATCTTTGAATATATTTGCATGTTTTCTCTTGTTATGTCTTCCTCATTAAATTAGAAATGTCTCAATATTAGACAATATTTTCCAATCAGGGATGGACTATTGTTTGCCTGCAGAGCTATGAATTTAAATGTAGTGAGTAGTGAAAGTCGCTCAGTCCTGTCTGACTCTTTGCAACACCATGGACTATATATAGCCCACCAGGTTCTTCTGTCCATGGGATTCTCCAGGTAAGAATACTGGAGTAGGTTGCAACGCCCTTCTCCAGGGGATCTTCCTGACCCAGGGATCGAACCGGGGTCTCCTGCATTGCCGGCAGATCCTTTCAAATCCCTTCCTTTCAATTCTCAGAATCTGATTCTAGTTCAGGCAGTCATTCTCTCTCTTGGTTACTGTAATCATCTTCTAATGATTTACCTGGCCTCTGGTCTCCGACCTGTGGCAATTCACCATTGATTCCTTCCTAGTCCTCTTTCTAAGCACAGTTCTAATGGTGTTAGTGGCCAGGCTGAAAGGCCTTTGATGGTCCCACACTGCTTACAAGCGCTTCCCAGGTGGTGCTAGTGGTAAAGAACTTGCCTCCCGATGCAGGAGATGTAAGAGACATAGATTTGATTCCTGGGTCAGGAAGATCCTCTGGAGGAAGGCACGGCAACCCACACCAGTATTCTTACCAGGAGAATCCCATGGACAGAAGAGTCTGGTGGGCTTCAGCCCATAGTGTCACAAACAGTCAGACACGACTGAAGCAACTTAGCATGTATGTACTGCTTGCAAAATAAAATCCCCAGCCTTTACAATCTGGTCCTATCTTCCCTTTCTAACCCCATTACAGTCACTTACCATTCCTACTCTGTATTCTATGAGCTATTAACTGTTTACCAAATATGTCTTTGCACATTTCCATCTGTTTTTATTCATTTTCTCTTTTCCAAAGATGGGCTTCTCCAACTATTCATATCTCACTTTTCAATTATGATCTAGCTTAATATGATCACCTCAACAACTTTTTTGCTGTTCCTAGTCAACTTGTTTCTTCTCCTTTCCAGAACATGTTGTTTATGACTCAGTTTTAGCACTTACCATCTGCTCTATACTCCAGAGGGGGATCTATCTCTGTCTCCTATTTATCTTGTGAGCAACTTGAGGGCATGGATGATGGTTTATTCATCTTTCTATGGTCACAGCCTGGCAAGTGGAGTGGGAGGAGGAGAATCATTCTCCCTGGGAAAGAAGAAAATACAATATTTATAATCACATAAAGGAGGGGAATTTCCCAGCCTGTTTCTTGGAAGAAGTTCCAAATTTTAAATTTAGACATTCACTATACCTGAAATAACTTCCTGGAACTAGAGTTCAGGGCCCTTCTTATAAAAACCTCTCTTTCTAGAAGTCAAATTTGTAACTTGTGGGACATGAAAGTTAAGTTTCTAAACCAGCCTTATCAAACTCAGAAATCTACCCCCCTGAGTTCAGCTGCCAATTACGTATCTTCTGTGCAACCCTGCTAGCTATTAGAATTTATCAAAAGGAAATTCTATAGGTAGGTTAAGAATAACTGTGATCTGGTAACTTAGACAAAAATATTTGTTAAATTCAAAACCAAACGGAGACCAGTCTTAATTCCTTGGGCAGATGAAACCAACTTAGTCACTTCTTTGGAAATAATAAGCAAAATTTGAACTGCTTCTCAAGGCTGATATGAGGTAACCGCTGAAAATTCTATTATAAACAATCACTATGAAGAAGAAAAAAATCCTACCTTCTCACCATATAAGCTGCTGTATAACAATATACCCCGATGCCTCACTCAGTACCTTGGTTTGAGTGATCCTAGTTGACAAACTGTCTCTTTGGTATGTGCACAATACCCATTTACTAATTACTACTTCAGCGATTTATTGGTTTTACTTCGTCTATTTCTGAGCTTTTGACAATCAATGACACCCTACTGTCCTGGGATCTATATCTTTACTCTCGTCACCACCAGTCAACTGGCACGTGGCTTTAAGGACAGCTCCGTAATTACTTGTAATTCCTTGAGTGCGTGGCAGTTACTTCGCTTTCATTCACCAATCACCATTTGATTCTGTGCCAGCAGGACGTCCGGATGCTTGGCCACTGGCACCGCCGAACCTGGCACCAGAATCGTGGCCTTTCCCAGTCAACGCCGGACCGAGAGAAGCCGGCAACCCCAGCCAGCAGGGAGCGAGGGCTGAAGTTGAAGAGGGGCGCGCAAAGTCCGGCCCGCCAAGCGCCGCGACGCCTGGTGGGTATTAATAAGGAGAACCTCCAGGCCGCCGCTCTGCAGAGCCTAAGCGCCCTCACGCCACCCGGGTGCGCTCGAGGCTGACCCGCGCCGCCGGGCCCCCTT
>NW_011494811.1:7634791-7641337 GCF_000754665.1 Bison bison bison
AACGGCGTGCGGAACGGGCGGGCGACCGAGGTGGGCCCAGCCTCGCCGCGGTGCGCGGGGCTTCTGCGCCGCAACTCGCTGACGGACGAGGAGGGCCAGTTGGCCCACGTGAGTAACTGGCCTCTCCACTACCTGTTCTGCTTCGGCACGGAGCTGGGCAATGAACTCTTTTACATACTGTTCTTCCCCTTCTGGATCTGGAACCTGGACGCCTTGGTGGGCCGGAGGCTCGTGGTCATCTGGGTGCTGGTCATGTACCTGGGCCAGTGCACCAAGGACATCATCCGTTGGCCGCGGCCCGCCTCGCCACCCGTGGTCAAGTTGGAGGTTTTCTACAACTCTGAGTACAGCATGCCCTCCACCCATGCCATGTCTGGTACCGCCATCCCCATCTCCATGATCCTCCTCACCTATGGCCGCTGGCAGGTAAGGGTCCCTGTCCTCGCCCCGCACAGCCTCCGAGCCCTCGTTGCTCTCCGCAGTCGTTTGATTTTGGCTATTCCCTTCCCAGACTTCTCTTTCCACAGGTTTTCACGGTACCCGCTAAACAGGCCCTTTCCACCTTAAATAATAATAATGAAACGGTAGGGAAAACCTAAGACTTAGTCATCAAACTCTATTTTAATAGTAATGCTTTTCTTGGAACCTGAAGGAAATACCGTTCGTGGAGTAATACATTATCATCGGGCTTTAGTTGAGTTGATAAAAGGTTTTTAATTCTTATGATGCACAGACTATCATTATGATTAAGTATACCGTGCTTATAATTAATCGTTGGGTGACTAAGATTCACCCGTTTTATACGGTGCCTTTCCCCAGACTGATTTCTGTTTCAGGCGTAGGTAAAGTCATTGACTTTTTCTGGTGACAGTGTTTGTAAAATAAACATGGTCATTCAGGCAATGAAGTAATGAATTTTAAACGAAAGCCACCCTTAGTGGAAGTTAATGGAGCACCGCCTGAGTGCTCTTTTTAAGGGGTGTGGTTGCTAATTTGCTGATAGAGACAGTTTAATTAGCTTTTGGATCACTGATCTGTACTGTCAGTTGTTGAGCTACAGTATGTTGAATTAGCTTTGCAAATGCTTGGTTTTAGTTGGTCTTAAAAGTAGGAATCTTGGTCAGACCAGCGGGCTTGTAAAAATGGTAAATATGACAGCCTGACAGCCAGGGATGAGTGAGTTTTTAAACAGGAAAACTTTTATATTTTGCGTACTACTTCTGGCCTCCCATTTTTCGGTTTTTCGTGGTCTGTAAATGCAGATTTAAAAGTTAGATCTTTTTTATATAGAAGCAAAATTTGTTTTTAGACTGATGTCTGTTTTATCTGGTCACTTTAAAATTCTTATTGAAGTTCAGTTGGTTTACAATGTTGTGTTACCTGTCTTTTAAATTGTAAGGAGCTTTGTTCGTTCTGCAGACCAGTCCCTTAATTTAAGAATAAAGTTAATAACTATGAAGAATCTAAGGAATCAGACTTCTTGATTTCTTTTCCCCCCATTACAGCACAAAATTATCTTCTGAGAAATACACATCCTGTGTAAACTCTGTTACGGTAAAGTTACCTATCTCAGACCTAATTTCAGTATAGATAAACCCTTGTCCTCATAGACACTTCTGGGCAGTGCATCGCTTACAGACCGTGGAAAATGTGTAATGTGTGTAGTAAGAATGGCAGAATTATGAGGGAAGAGCGCCATGAATGTTTTTTCTTTTTCCCTATGCAACCTAAGGAGTTACACAGTAATGTTCAGATTGTAAAGTAATGCTGCTTGTTTTGCATAATAGGTAAATGTCTCAAATGCACTTCATCTAAATACTTCAGAGTTTAAGATTGTCATTGAGTTATGATATTTACTGGCTAGCTAATGATGTTTCTCTTATTTTTATGAGATTTTCAGGATTCCGTAATGATAGAGCCTTTTTAAACTCCTCATTGAGTAGCTATGTTGCAAGCAATTAATTTTTAGCAGTCCAAGTAAGAGAAAGTAGTTTTTTTTCTCTTCATTCATTGAGAGCACATGCTAACAGGAAGTCTGAAAACAGTACCACAGGATGCATCTATCAGTATTTTAACACTTTAGGGTTATTTGAATTACCAGAGTATGCTTACAGTATAGTTTTTCAACAACCTAGTATATTTAATTCAAAGTTTGAGGGCTTTATATATCATACAGTTTTAGAATTAGAGCTAGTCAGGACTTCAAACGTCTCCTGGTCTCAAACTGTCACTTTACAGATGTTGAAACTGACCAGTTACAGTAGAATTAATCTTGTAAAAGTTGTTTATTCTTTTACATGTCCATTACAGGTTTGAATAAACTTCCAAAATTTGAGTAATTATTTGCCTTTGATTAGTTGTTTTGGAAAAAAGACTCCCTTACATGAAAGTTCTGTATTTATAAATGCTTGTAATAATTCACTACAAAAAATCTAAACGACCTTTTACATTTTTTACTTTTTTTGTTTTAAAACCTTGTTATGAATTGAAAACGAAAGTACCTTGCTTTGCTTTAAGGTGTTTTGGTCCTCTTCTCTGCCAATTAGTATTGTAGTACTTAGGAGGCTTTTATTTCCAGAGTGAGTAATGAAAAAATGTATGTATGGCGAAGTGGGATAGGAATTAAACAGTGAAAGCCTAGTGTCATTCTAAGTAATAGCAGTTTTGGCTCACAATTGCTGCGTCTGCTTGTGCTCCTGCTGCTTGTTCAGGACAGGTGTGTTTGTCTCTAAATGCCTAGGATGCTGAAACTTCTCTGGACACTTGAGTTATCTCCCTTTGGTAGGACATCTGCTTTACTCCTCCCTTCATGCCACTTCCTGTTGCTGCTTGAAATCTGGTCATGGTTCACTTACATGAAACCTTTCAAATGAAACCTTCATGTTTGATTATTCATGTGTTCTTAAAATAACAGTAAGCCAGAAAAATTATTAGGGGCTTGCATCAACTGCAGTTCTATACTTTACCCCCAGAGATTCTGATCCATTAGATAAGTAAGGGGTATTGTGTTTTATTGAAATTCCCTAAATATTTTGGAGGAAAAAAAATGTACGTTCTTAAGTCCCATCCAGTAAAATTAGTATATTTGATCTTTAGGCTATATTTTATATTTCTCCAACATTGCTGTTCTTTTGCAGTTCTTTTAAAGGTATGTTAATAATACAAAAAGGTAAATTGAAACAGTATGGCTCCAAACAATTATTTGATATGCTGGAAGAATTTTTTCCAGTAATGCAGGATAAAAAGTGTTATGGCATTTCTCCAGGTATTAAATAGCTTGATCATATTTGTTGGAGTTTTTTGTAGCTGAATTGAGAAAAAGTAAGAAATAAGGAACATTAGATCTTAAAAACATAGTCTTTTGAAGAATAATATAAAAAGTAAAGCACTCCTTTTATATTTATTTCTGCATGTTCTTTCCAGAAATAAAAAGTCTTAATTTTTAAATAATATGGCATATAATGAGTTCAAATTTTATACTTGACTTAATAACATTAAACCATTTTTAGATGAATTTCATTTTTAAAAAATTAGTGACATCACATGCTTTATAGCCTAACCCATTCCCAACTAGTCCATATGCTTTCACTACTTTTAAAATTATTATTAAAATAAGTTATATTATTATCTTTATTAATATTTATTAAGGCCTTACTATGGGTCAGATATTGTTTGAAATGTTTATTACCTTATATAGTCTGCTCTTAAAACATGCCAGTGTTCGGTCTTACTGGTAATACAAGCTTACAAATTATGAAACTGAGATAGGGGAAGAATAACTTACTCAAAGTTATATAGCTAGTGAGTCACAGGCTGACTGTAAACTTATAAACAGACTCCAGAGCTTACAGAGAAAACTCTTCACATCATGCTTTGTCAATTTTAAATTGACTTTGCAGTAATAAAATTTTTGAAATAGATATGTGTCCTTACAATACAAAAGGGCAATACAGCTTTGATATGCCTTGACATACAATACATGTACAATAGTCAGAAATATTTCTTCTAAACATAAGTTGTTGACTGAAACTAAATGCTGATTTAATTACCCTTCCTTTTTTCTATTTTCCTAACATGAATTTTAAAAATTAAGCATGATGAAGGCTTTGGGGAAAAAACATAAGATATTTATCATAATATCATTTATTGTAGATAATAAAGGAAACTATTTATGAGATCATGAAATGATAAAAGGCAAAGAAGTAAGAGTTAGAAGAGTTAGAAAAGTAGGTCACAAATGACAAAGACCAGAAAAGGCTTTAGGAGCTACAGGGAACTGATCATGATAGTAATTCTGGGAAGAAATACAGTTTATTAAAAAATGAAATTGGCTTGCTACTTTATTTCTTTTTACCTAGCCGATACTTGTGTTTGAAATGCACATTTTTCTGATTTTATACATGCTTATTAATAAATCTCAATTTTAAATTTATTTATTTGAATGGATAATAGATTGTTGAAAATCCAATGTTTACATAACAAATGTGAAGAGAAGAGTAGGGCTTCCCCTGTGGCTCAGCAGTAAAGAATTCATCTGCGATGCAGGAGACTTGGGTTGCGACACAGAAGACTTGGATTCGATCCCTGTGTCGGAAGATCCCCCGGAGGCAGGCCTGGCAACCCAGTTCCGTATTCTTGCCTGGAGAATTCCGTGGACCGAGGAGCCTGATGGACTTACACAGTCTATGGGGTCGCAGAAAGTTGGACACGACTTTAAGCTACTGAGCACATACAGTTTTTCTTTTTGTTGTCACAGCTAGGAGGCTCTTTTCCAGAAGGATTCATCGTTAGAAATTTCTGATTTAATCCTCTGGAGATAATCTTTACTTTGGTAGTGGTATATTTATATAGTTTGTTCTTCCTACAGATGGCAACATACTATACTGTTTTGGACCTAGCTTTTTTCACTTAGAAATATATTGTGAAGGTTTTCCTCTTCTTTTACCCAGCAGTTAATGAATACTAATTTTGTGCTTGTGATTGTTTTAAATGCCTTACGTGACTTTCAATCCCCAGAAAATCCCATGAGTATTGTCACTGGTTTGCAGAAGAAACTGAGGCAGAGGAAGTTAAGTAACTTGCCCAAAATGACTCTACAGGTACCTAACAGAGCCTGGATTTCAGATTCAGGCAGTCTGCCTCTGAAGTGACCCCATGCTGCTGTGTTATACTGTATCTCTGAATTAGCATTTTCCGTTGAGAGAGCGATCTGATTTTTGCACATGTGCGTGATGTCCCAGTATGTTAACAGCATAATTTATTCAGAACTTGACTATTCCATTACTGCCAATTCAAAGACATTCTCTATTCTTTTCCTACTAGATTGTTGGTATTTTACTAATTTTTAAAAACTATACCTCTTTGGTTTTCTTCTGTTGTTTTTTTTTTCCAAGTCCTTGCTCTACCTTCAAATAATGTTATACCAGTTCAGGTACAGCAATAGCATGCTTTATTTTCCCCTTTTCCCTCCTTTGTATTGTTGTCATACATTTTACATCTATGTTATAATACTCAGAGTACATTGGTATTATTTTTGTATAGTGTTCCAGGATTATTTCTAGAAACAGTTTTTCCTCCCCTCTTCCCTAACATCCTCCCCTTCTGGAACTTGTCTCGCATATGTTAGATTTGTTAAACACTGGTCACTGTAGATCACTAGTGCTTTGATGATGACGATGATGATGACTGCAGTGCTTTTGCTCTCTGCTTCATTTTGGATAATTTCTATTGCTATGACTTCAGATTCACTGGTTTTCTGCAGTGTCTAATTTTCTGGTAAACATCATGTAGAATGGGGTATGATTTTAGATACTGTATACTTTTATATCTGAAAGTTCCTATTGGATCTTTGGTCTAGTGTACAATTAATTACTTGTCAGTTTACTCCTTATAGGCTCACTGGAGTGAATCAGGAATAACCATAGTCTAGAGCTAAGATAGCCTGACTGACTTACAGTGATAACCTTCTGAAGACTACCCAGTTCCCTCATCTCTCTGCCTGATAGGAAAGCGGTTGCAGGCCTGTGTAAGCTCTGGGAATTGCATGGTCGTCTACTACTTTCCAGTAGCTTTCCCCCAGCCTGGTGGACTTTTGTCCCCTGTGTGCACAAGGTGGTTCACAGCCGGCCATTTGCAGAGACCCCCCTCACCTCCACGGAGTTCTTGCTCCATGCAGAGTCCTGTTTCCAGTACGCTCTTGAAAATTATTGCTGCTTCGGTCCCTGGGAACTTCTGTTTCTCCCTCCGTAGCTCAGTAAGACTGCTGGACTTTGTTTTGGTTCCTCTTCTCATGCAACAGCCTGGAAACTCCCTCTAGCAACAAGCCAGGGCAATCAGAGGGCTCTTTGCATTTGTTTTCCCTTTTCTTATGAATCACAGTCCTGTACTATTTGTTTCCAATATCTGAAAACAGTTCTTTCATATAATTTGTCTAGGTTTTTGGTTGTTTGCAGTGCAACAGCTTTTCCTACAACAGTTAATTGTTTATGGGCAGAAACATATCTTTTTACCTCTACTGTTTTGTGGTGTTTTTTTTTTTTTTCATGG
>NW_011494811.1:7641533-7643394 GCF_000754665.1 Bison bison bison
CCCTCTTTCCCAGCATCAGGATCTTTTCAAATGAGTCAGCTCTTCGCATGAGGTGGCCAAAGTATTGGAGTTTCAGCTTCAACATCAGCCCTTCCAATGAACACCCGGGACTGATCTCCTTCAGAATGGACTGGTTGGATCTCCTTGCAGTCCAACGGACTCACCCTCAAGAGTCTTCTCCAACACAACAGCTTACTGAGATGTAATTCATGTACCATACAATTCACCCATTTAAAGTATACAAGTCAGTGGCTTTCAGTATATTCATAGTATTGTGCAACCATCACCACAGTCAACTTTGGAACATTTTCTTCATCCCCCAAAGAAACCCCATCCCCATAGTCATTGCTCCCTATTTCCCCCCAATCTCTCGGCACCTCTAGACAATCACTAATCTACTCCATAGATTTGCCTACTGTTGTCATCTTGTATAAATAGTATGTAGTCTGTTGTGAATAGCTTTTTTCACATGGCGTAATGTATTAAGATTCATCCATTTTGTAGCATGTGTCGGTACTTCATTTTTATTGCTGAGTAATATGCCAGTGGTAAAGAATCCACCTGCCAGTGTAGGAGACAAAGGAGAAGTGAGTTTAATCCCTTGGTCAGGAAGATCCCCTGGAGGAGGAAATAGCAGCCCACTCCAGTATACTTGCCTGGAAAACTCCGTGGACAGAGGAGCCTGGCGGGCTGCAGTCCATGGGGTCACAAAGAGTTAAGACACGTCTTAACTGAGCACGCATGCATGCAGGCCAATGGATGAATATACTGCTGTTGTATGTGTCTTTTCATCTGCTCATGGACATTCGAGTTCACTTTTTATGCTGTGGTGTGTGCTTAGTTGCTCAGGCTTGTCCGACTCTTTGTAATCCTGTGGACTGTAATCTGCCAGACTTCCCTGTCCATGGGGATTCTCCAGGCAAGAATACTGAAGTAGGTTGCCATGCCGTCATCCAGGGGATCTTCCCAACCCAGGGGTCTAACCCAGGTCTCCCACACTGCAGGTGGATTCTTTAACAGCCGAGCCACAAGGGAAGCCCAAGAACACTGGAGTGGGTGTACTATCCCTTCTCCAGGGGAACTTCTGACCCAGAGATGGAAGCGAGATCTCCTGCATTGCAGGCGGTATTCTTTACTTGCTGAGATACCAGGGAAGATTACCTTCATTAGTCTACCAGTGGAAAGTACCATGAAGGAAAACATGCTAATTTAATTACTTTTTTGATTATTTGTTTTTCTTTTTAGTATAGAAAATATAGTTTATAATGTGCTATTGAATGAAGAGGATTTTATATTTCTATGCAACTTGAATTGCTTTGTATGAAAAAGTATATATTACTTTTAAAAGCTTAAGCTTCAGAATCCTTACCTAATAATATTTGTTCTAAAACAAGTATTGGAAATTCCTTTTCCTGAGTTTTGTTAGTTAAGTTACTCAGTCATGTCTCTTTGCGAGCCCATGGACTGCAGCAGGCCAGGCTTCCCTGTCCATCCGTCACCAACTCCCGAAACTTGCTCAAACTCATGTCCAGTGAGTTGGTGATGCCATCCAACCATCTCATTCTCTGTCATCCTCTTCTCCTCCTGCCTTCAATCTTTCCCAGCATCAGGGTCTTTTCCAATGAGTCAGTTCTTCGCATAAGGTGGCCAAACTATTGGAGCTTCATTTTCAGCATCAGTCCTTCCAATGAATATTCAGGACTGATTTCCTTTTGGATGGACTGGTTTGATCTCCTTGCAGTCCAGGGGACTGTCAAGAGTCTTCTCCAACACCACAGTTCAAAAGCATCAATTCTTCAGCGCTCAGCTTTCTTTATAGTCCAACTCTCACATCCATACATGCTGCTGCTGCTGCTGCTAA
>NW_011494811.1:7643710-7669286 GCF_000754665.1 Bison bison bison
GTTGATGGGACCAGATGCCATAATCTTCATTTTTTGAATGTTGAGTTTTAAGCTCCCTTTTTCACTCTCCTCTTTCAGTTTCATCAAGAGGCTCTTTAGTTCTTCTTCGCTTTCTGCCATAAGGCTGGTGTCATCTGCGTATCTGAGGTTATTGATATTTCTCTCAGCAGTCTTGATTCCAGCTTGTGCTTCATCCAGCCTGCTATTTCATATGATATACTCTGCATATTAGTTAAGTAAGCAGGGTGACAATATACAACCTTGACGTACTCCTTTTCCTATTTGGAACCAGTAAACCTGAGTTTACTCAACAGGATTTTCAGATTTCGGTTTATCATGGTGAATTCCAGAGATGCTCTTATTAGAAATAATGTTTGACATAGCCCAGGTTTGGGGACAGAACCGAGTGATACCATGGCTTTTGACCCCAGGTTATCTTGAATGAGATACTGTAAGTGGCTAAAGCCTTATGTTTACTTCATTCAGCAAGTATTTACTGACTGCCTTATCATATGTAGACACTAGACAATAGTGAAAATAAATACTATTATTTTAAGTACATATAAGTATTTGTAGTATATATGTATATAGAGAATGTATACAGAATATATCTTAATGCATAAATGTAGCCTGTGTCAAAGATAAGGGTTGTTCATTTCTTTCAGTAAAGTGTTGTAGCTATTTTATTCTTTTGGGTGTATTATAAGTTAAATTGTTTTCTTACTTTCCTTTTCAGACTGCTTACACTGATGTGTAGAAATAAAACTCTTTTTTGTACATTGATCTTGTTGTACCTTGCAACTTTGTTGAATTCATTTCTCAACTCCAGTAGTTTTTTTGGATTCTTTAGGATTTTCTGTTTCTAAGGTCCTGTCTTTGTGAATAGAGATAGTTTTGAAGTGAAGTCGCTCAGTCGTGTCCGACTCTTTGTGACCCCATGGACTGTAGCAAACCACGTTCCTCCGGCAACTGGATTTTCCAGGCAAGAGTACTGGAGTGGGTTGCCATTTCCTTCTCCAGAGGATCTTCCCGACGCAGGAATTGAACCCAGGTCTCCCAGATTGTAGAGATAGTTTTACTTCTTCCTAATTTAGATATTTTAAAATTTCTTTTCCTTGCCTAACTGCTCTGGTTAGAACCTACAATACAATGTTAGATAGTATTGGTGAGAGGTAAACATCCTTATCTTGTTCCTAATCTTGGCAGGCAAGCTGGGTGGGACCTTTCAGCCATTGAACGTAATAGTATCTGTGGATTTTTCGTAAGTGCCCTGTATCATGTTTAGGAAATTTCCTTGTTCCTAGTTTTTGAGATCTTTCATTGTGAGGGAGTGTTGATTTTGTCAAATGCTTTTTCTATATCCGTTGAGATGATCATGTGTTTATTTTGCTTTGTTTTTACTTCCTTCTGTTAATGTGTATGACACTTAATTTTTTTGTTGAACCACCCTTGTATTTCTGAGGTAAATAACCATTTGATCATGGTGTGTAATACTTTTAATGTGCTGTTAGATTTTGTTTGCTAATACTTTGTAGAAGATTTTTGCTTTAGTATTCACAAGGGCTAGTGGTCTGTAGTTTTCTTGTGCTGTCGTTTCCTGGTTTTGCTATCAGAGTAATAAAAGCCTCGTAGCATGTGAGGAAATATTCTCTGTGCTTCTGTTTTTTGGAAGAACTTGAGAAATATTGACACCAAATCTTTTTTAAATAAATGTTTGGTGGAATTCACCAGTAAAACTGTTTGAACTTAGGTTTTTCTTCGGAGGTTTTTGATTGCTGATTCAGTTTCTTTACTTGTTTAGATTATATTTCTTCTTGAGTCAGTTTTGGTAATTTGTGTTTCTCTAGGAATTTGAATTTCATCTAGGTTATCTTAATTTGTTAGCATATTAACTGTTAATAGTTTTCTCTTATAATCCTTTCTATTGCTGTAAGATCGGTAGTAATGTTTCCACTTTGATTTCTGGTTTTAGTTATTTGCATCTTCTTTTTTTTTTTGTCCGCCAGGCTGTAGTTTTGTCAGTCTTGTTCTTTTTAAAGAAACAACTTTCAGTTTTGTCGATTCTCTTGTTTTACTACCCTGTATTTTGTATTTTTCCACTCTTATCATTTTATTACTTCCCTCTGTTGCTCACTTTGCATTTAGTTAGCTCTTCTTTTTCTAGTCCTCACTGTAGAGTTGTGAATGGTTTCTTTTGTTTTAATGCAGGGCTCCACTGCTGTACATTTCCCTCTGAGGGCTGCTTTCATTGTATTACATGACTTGTATTATCTGTGTTTAGTTTCTGTTTGTCCCTATTTTATAATTTCCCTGTGATTTCTTATTTGGCCTATGGTTATTTAAGAGTAATTTAATTTCTTCATATAGTTGATCTTCATTATTCATGGATTGTTTGTAAACTTAGCCCATGCAATAAAATTTGTTACCCAAGAATCAGTACATTCAGACTTGCAGAATGTGAAAAATTTGAGTCAGCTGGCATACATGTTCCCAGGCAAGGATGAACAAGGCAACAATCTGCTTTCTTGTTTCAACCATTATTTACTGTGGACGGTCCTATTTGCTCTGTTCAGTGCAGTGTTTTTCAAGTGTTCATGCTTTTTGTTGATGGTTTTACTATTTAAAGTCAAGTGAAAGTCACTCAGTTGTGTCCCACTCTTTGCTATTCCATGGACTGTAGCCTGTGCATGGAATTCTCCAGGCTAGAATACTGGAGTGGATAGCTGTTCCCTTCTCCAGGGGATCTTCCCATCCCAGGGATCGAACCCAGGTCTCCCGCACTGCGGGCAGATTCTTTACCAGTTGAGCCACCAGGGGATGGTCCCCAAACTACAGTGCTATTTCAGTTCAGTTGCTCAGTCATGTCCAGCTCTTTGCGACCCCATGGACTGCAGCAGGCCAGGCTTCCCTGTCCCATCACAAACTCCCGAAGCTTACTCAAACTCATGTCCATTGAGTCGGTGATGCCATCCAGCCATCTCATCCTCTGTCGTCCCCTTCTCCTCCTGCCTTCAATCTTTCCCAGCATCAGGGTCTTTTCCAGTGAGTCAGTTCTTCCCATCAGGTGGCCAAAGTAATGAAGTTTCAGCTTCAGCATCAGTCCTTCCAATGAATATTCAGGACTAATTTCCTTTAGGATTGACCGGTTTGATCTCCTTATAGTCCAAGGGACTCTCAAGAGTTTTCTCCAACACAACAGTTCAGAAGCATCAATTCTTGAGCACTCTCCTTTCTTTATAGTCCAACTCTCACATCCATACATGACTGCTGGAAAAACCTTAGCTTTCACTAGATGGAACTTTGTTGGCAAAGTTATGTCTCTGCTTTTTAATATGCTGTCTAGGTTGGTCATAGCTTTTTTTCCAAGGAGCAAGTGTCTTTTAATTTCATGGTTGCAATCACCATCTGCAGTGATTTTGGAGCCCAAGAAAATAAAGTCTGTCACTGTTTCCATTGTTTCCCCATCTATTTGCCAGGAAGTGATGGGACCAGAGGCCATAGTCTTCATTTTTTGAATGTTGAGTTTTAAGCTCCCTTTTTCACTCTCCTCTTTCAGTTTCATCAAGAGGCTCTTTAATTCTTCTTTGCTTTCTGCCATAAGGCTAGTGTCATCTGAAGTTATTGATATTTCTCCTGGCAGTCTTGATTCCAGCTTGTGCTTCATCCAGCCCAGCATTTCACATGATGTCTTCTGGATATAAGTTAAATAAATAGGGTGACAATATACAGCCTTGATGTACTCCTTTCCAAATTTATAACCAGTCTGTCATTCCATGTCTAGTTCTATTACTTCTTGACCTGCATACAGATTTCTCAGGAGGGCAGGTAAGGTGACCTGGTATTCTGGTATAAAGTGCTGTTTAATGTCCCTAAACACAAGAAGCCTGTGATCTACTTTACAAAGAAAATATACATGTGTGAGATAAGATTCATTCAGGCATCAGTTACAGTTCTTTTGGCCATGAGTTCAATGTTAATGTATCAATAATATAGTACATCCAGAAAAGAGAAGAGGAAATTCACCCATGTGTGTGTAAGGCCACTCTGGAAGTGCAAAAGTAGTATTTGTAGTGTCTAATGAAGTTTTGGAAAACTTGGGAAAGTGGCTGAATTTGTGGATTCATGAGATGATAACCAGTTAAAAAAAAAAAAAAAGAAAGAAACCATAGTAGACAGCATTGATCTGAGACCGAAAGCCAATGAAACCATGTTACACAGAGCAAGGAAAATATTAAATTCTTCTCTTATAGTGCTGACTGGCCTGCACATTTCAAAACACTACACAACATTAAAAATGTTAAACTTTCAATAATCCTGAATCAAGATCAAGAGGCTGTGGGCTGTTCTTTAGATTATCTGCCAAGTGTTAGGAAAAAGGCTATGTGGAAAAGCAGGTTTTCAGTGCTGATGAGACTGGCTTGTAGAACTAGTTCTCCAATTCTGTGTTTGCTTCAGTTGTTTTGGGGCTTTGGTGCAAGTATGTTTATAATTGTTAAATCTTCTTAATGAGTTGATCCTTTTATCAGTGCACATTGTCTGTCCTTTTGTCTTTGGTAACAATTTTTGACTTGAAGTCTATCTCGTCTGATTTTAGTAGAGACACTTAGCTCTCCCTTTGGATACTGTTTGTGTGAAATGTTTTTCCATTTGTTCACTTTCAACCTATTTGTGTCTTTGGATCCAAAGTGAGTCTCTTAGGCCACATAGAGTTGGAGCAATGTTTTCTTATCTATCCTACCAATCTCTGCCTTTCATTGGAGAGTTTATACCATTTCTATCTAAAGGAATTACCTGTAAGGAGTAACTTTTGGTATTTTGCTATTTGTTTTTATGTGTCTTTTGCCTCTTTTTGCTTATAATTTCCTACATTGCTATTTTCTTTTGCATTTGAGTTTTTTCTTTCTACAGTGTACCATTTTTATTCCCTTATTTTATGTGTATATTTTTTGATACTTTGTGGTTGACCATGGGAATTATAATTAATAACTAGATATATTTTTGAAGGCATAACTGACACTTAGTGAACTCCGGGAGTTGGTGATGGAAAGGGAGGCCTGGTGTGCTGCAATTGATGGGGTCGCAGAGTCAGACACGACTGAGCGACTGAACTGAACTGAACTGATGATGGATACGAATGGGGAAGCCAAGATTAACAACAAGGTATTGGGCCTGAGGATTGAAACTGTGGGGAAGTCTTTTAGCGGGAAGGAGATAACCAGCTGGTCAGAGGTGGAGATGGATTGGGGATATCAGATTTAGTCCTTTTACATTGGAGATGCCTTTTAGACACTGATCACATAAGCAGTTGGATACAGAAGTCTGAGGTTCAGTAGAAATGTCGAAGCTAGAGATGGAAATTTGAGTCATGAAAGTATAACTTGTATATAAATCCTTGGGACTGGATGAAAATAAGGAAGTGAGCATAGATTGTGAATTGGGCTTACTGATACTGAGTTGTGAATTAATCGGGGAACTAACAAAGATGCCTGAAAAGGAGTAGTCTGTATATTTTATATATTTCTAATAAATTCTGTCATTTTTTAGGAAAGGATAATTCCACACGAATCTGTTTTCTTTCCAGTTATGTCTAATCGAGGACAGTAGTCCCTAAAATAATCAGTTCAGTTTGGTCACTCGGTCATGTCCGACTCTTTGCGACCCCATGAATCACAGCACACCAGGCCTCCCTGTCCATCACCAACTCCCGGAGTTCACTCAAACTCATGTCCGTCAAGTCGGTGATGCCATCCAGCCATCTCATCCTCCCTCGTCCCCTTCTCCTCCTGCCCCCAATCCCTCCCAGCATCAGGGTCTTTTCCAATGAGTCAACTCTTCGCATGAGGTGGCCAAAGTATTGGAGGTGCTTCCAATGAACACCAATTCCAATGAATCAGTCCTTCCAATAAACACCCAGGACTGACATTCTTTAGGATGGACTGGCTGGATCTCTGTGCAGTCCAAGGGACTCTCAAGAGTCTTCTCCAACACCACAGTTCAAAAGCATCAATTCTTCAGCACTCAGCTTTCTTCACAGCCCAACTCTCACATCCATACATGACCACAGGAAAAACCATAGCCTTGACTAGACGAACCTTTGTTGGCAAAGTAATGTCTCTGCTTTTGAATATGCTATCTAGGTTGGTCATAACTTTCCTTCCAAGGAGTAAGCGTCTTTTAATTTCATGGTTGCAATCACCATCTGCAGTGATTTTGGAGCCCCCCAAAAAAAGTCTGACACTGTGTCCACTGTTTGCCCATCTATTTCCCATGAAGTGATGGGACCGGATGCCATGATACTCGTTTTCTGAATGTTGAGCTTTAAGCCAACTTTTTCACTCTCCTCTTTCACTTTCATCAAGAGGCTTTTGAGTTCCTCTTCACTTTCTGCCATAAGGGTAGTGTCATCTGCATATCTGAGGTTATTGACATTTCTCCTGGCAATCTTGATTCCATCTTGTGCTTCTTCCAGCCCAGTGTTAGTAGTCCTAATTTTAGAGACAGTTCAATATAAAATTAAAAGGTAGTTTTAATTTGGATATTCTTAAATATTAAATAAATCTGCCAGATGAATTGGTTATTATGCATCATCTTCCTCCCCCAACACAATCCCACTTTAGGAGTATTAGTTTTATCTAGTTTAGTTTTTATTGTCATTAAGACATGTGGTATTTCTTTTATCTGGTTAAAAGATTACTTGATAAGGTACTTCTTTGCTTTGATACTGTAATATACTGAATTCTGTTATTCTCTGGGGAATAAATGTGAAAGTCATGTAATCAAAACTGGATCAGGTCTTCCCCCAAATATGTTTCTTTCCACAAAAGAAATCTAGGGAAAATATTCTGAAGATGGAGACTAATGGCTAAAAAAACATCAACCGATCAATGAAAATAAAAGTGACTTGTTCTTTTCCCAAGTAATCAAGCTGGTTTTAGAAAAGGCAGAGGAACCAGAGATCAAATTGCCAACATCCGCTGGATCATAGAAAAAGCAAGAGAGTTCCAGAAAAACATCTATTTCTGCTTTATTGACTATGCCAAAGCCTTTGACTGTGTGGATCACAATAAACTGTGGAAAATTCTGAAAGAGATGGGAATACCAGACCACCTGATCTGCCTCTTGAGAAATTTGTATGCAGGTCAGGAAGCAACAGTTAGAACTGGACATGGAACAACAGACTGCTTCCAAATAGGAAAAGGAGTTCGTCAAGGCTGTATATTGTCACCCCGTTTATTTAACTTATATGCAGAGTACATCATGAGAAACGCTGGACTGGAAGAAACACAAGCTGGAATCAAGATTGCTGGGAGAAATATCAATGACCTCAGATATGCAGATGACACTACCCTTATGGCAGAAAGTGAAGAGGAACTCAAAAGCCTCTTGATGAAAGTGAAAGAGGAGAGTGAAAAAGTTGGCTTAAAGCTCAACATTCAGAAAACGAAGATCATGGCATCTGGTCCCACCACTCCATGGGAAATAGATGGGGAAACAGTGGAAACAGTGTCAGACTTTATTTTGGGGGGCTCCAAAATCACTACAGTTGGTGACTGCAGCCATGAAATTAAAAGACGCTTACTCCTTGGAAAGAAAGTTATGACCAACCTAGATAGCATATTCAAAAGCAGAGACATTACTTTGCCAACAAAGGTTCGTCTAGTCAAGGCTATGGTTTTTCCTGTGGTCATGTATGGATGTGAGTTGGACTGTGAAGAAGGCTGAGCACCGAAGAATTGTAGCATTTGAACTGTGGTGTTGGAGAAGACTCTTGAGAGTCCCTTGGACTGCAAGGAGATCCAACCAGTCCATTCTACAGGAAATCAATCCTGGGTGTTCTTTGGAAGGAATGATGCTAAAGCTGAAACTCCAGTACTTTGGCCACCTCATGCGAAGAGTTGACTCATTGGAAAAGACTCTGATGCTGGGAGGGATTGGGGGCAGGAGGAGAAGGGGACGACAGAGGATGAGATGGCTGGATGGCATCACTGACTCGATGGACGTGAGTCTGAGTGAACTCCAGGAGTTGGTGATAGACAGGGAGGCCTGGTGTGCTGTGATTCATGGGATCGCAAAGAGTCGGACACGACTGAGCGACTGATCTGATCTGATCTGATCTGAAAGGTACACTGGAATGGGAGAAATGCCTCTGCATCTAGCTTGATTGCATTCCTCACTCCATTTAAATACCTTGGAGATAGTAAACCTAAATAAATGTGGATTCAGTTCATTTCAGTTCAGGTCAGTCACTCAGTCGTGTCCAACTCTTTGTGACCCCATGGATTGCAGTACACCAGGCTTCCCTGTCCATCACCAACTCCCAGAGCTTACTCAAACTCATGTCCATTGAGTCGGTCATACCATCCAACTATCTCGTCCTTTGTTGTCCCCTTCTCCTCCCGCCTTCAGTCATTACCAGTATCAGGGTCTTTTCAAGTGAGTCAGTTCTTCGCATTAGGTGGCCAAAGTAGTGGAGTCTCAGCTTCAGTATCAGTCCTTCCAATCAATATTGAGGACTGATTTCCTTCAAATGTGGATTGAGTTAAGTTAAATTCAGTTTCATTGTTCCCATTAAATAATGCTCCTTATCCCCTACCTTCAGTCCTAGCTTTTGAGAATCAATAAATTAATTTTTCTTCTATCTGTCATGTACAGAGAATTCCCATTAATAACTTTGTACATTTTTTAATTCCTTATGGGATCTAAGTAAAAAAAGAGAAAGAAGAAAGAATCATAGGAGACTTGTATGGTGGTTGTGGTGGTAGTTTTTACTTCTTTGACCCTCCCTGGCTAGTGAAGAAAAAACAACAAGACCTGAGTACCTGCTCCAGAGACTGAAGCCACTGTCATGGTCTCTCACCTAGAATATAGCAACAGCTTCCTAACTGGCCTTCCTGCTTCCACCCTTGCTCCCTTATTGTCCAGTCTCAGGACACTGCTCTGCTCAGGACCCTGCAGCGTGGCTCCCCAAGGTCACATTTCTTACACAGGCCTCTCAGGCTCTTCTTGGTCTGGTTGCCAGGACCTCTCTCACCTCTCCTCCTACCTGTTCCGGCCACACAAGCCTCCTTGCTTGTTATGTTTCCTCATTAGAGACTTTGTTCTTCTTGCTTCCACTTCCTCATGTATATTCTTTCCTCAGATATCTGGTTGATCAGTTCACTTCCATCCAGTCTTGCCTCAAATCTTAGTTTGTCAATATAAAGCCTACAATGGCTATCTTCTAAAACTTTAACCTGCCCCCCCATACACTCCCATACTATTACTTATCCTTATCCTATTACTGTTTTACTTACTATAAGTGTGGTTATGCTGTACTAATGATTTAACCCTGAAAACACCTTAACAACAAAAGCTTCTTTCTCATCTGTGCTTCGTATCCATTATGGGTTAGCAAACAACTCTGATCCACTTAGAACCTCAGAGACCCGGGGTGAGGGAAGTTTGCCCATCTGGTGATACACGTCAGCATACAGCCTCCAGTATCACACCTGTAGGAAAGAGAGCATTCATAGGATGATTAAAAGTGGCACACGTCACCTTTTTTCCCAGTTCATTGGTCACACCAGGCACATGGCCCCAGTCTAATTGCAAGAAGAGCACAAGGAATATTTGATGAACATTACTGTTTCAGCTCTGTATGTGTGTGTGTGTGTGTGTGCGCGCGTGCGTGTGCGTGCTCAGCTCTGTATGTGTGTGTGTGTGCATGCGTGTGCATACTCAGCTCTGTATGTGCGTGTGCACGTGTGTGTGCGTACTCAGTTGCTCAGTTGTATCTGTCTCTGTGATCCTGTGGACTAATGCCCACCAGGCTCCTCTGTCCATGGAATTTTCCAGGCAAGAATACTGGAGTGAGTTGCCATTTCGTACTCCAGGGGACTGTTTTAGCACCTGTTCCCTTTTCATTTCTCCATAGTACTTACTATTTTTAACTATATAATTTGTATATTCTATATAAAGTATCATTTATATATTTACATATTGTATAATTTGCATATTTTATGTTTATGATTAAGTTGCCTTTCCTCAGTAAGAATTTAAGCTTATGCTCCTAGAAAACCTCACTACTTACAACTTCTTGGACATAACCGTTCTTCATTCACTCCTACTGTTTGTAATGTCCTCTATCATTTTTACCCTGTGCTCTTTTTTTCTGTAAAGATTAAATCCTACTCATCTTTTGAGACAATTTGAATCATACTTAGTTTGGGAGACTTTAAAGTTCCGTGCCTTAGACTCCCTCTATCATGGCATTTACCCTCTTTACAGGATTACTTGTCTGACTGCATCATTAACCAGGTTCCTCATGCGTATTGGAAAACGTCTGAAGGAATACCTGGAGCCTAGAAAAGGATCTATGAGGATCTGAAAAGGATAATATAAGTAGGATGAAGAGATGACAAATCAAGAACTATTCAGAAAGTAAAATCAGTAAGACTTCATTATTGGTTGAATATGAGCGATAAGGAAGAAATCAAGGATAATTCATGCTTCTCATTTAGATTATGATGCTTCCAAATGAAATAGGGAAAATGAGAGGAGGAGCAAGTCTAATTGGTAGGGTGATGAGCAGGGTTTGAGGTATAATGGGTTTAACTCTGTAAGGATCTCAAGTTGGAGATATGTGCAGAGGCTGGCTAAATGGTTCTTAATCCAAGGACATACATAGGTCTTCAGCATGCTGAGTAGTAGAAGAAAAGGTGAAACTGCCAATAACTACCGAGGCCAGAACCCTTAGTTATACTAATGTTTAAGGAACAATGAAGAATGTTTTCTTGTGTGGAAAACACAGAAAAAAATAGATGGTGAAAGGGGCACGAGAGTGTGATGCTGTCAAAATCAAGGTATTTAGACATTCAAGAAAAAATATTTGGGCCATAGTAAATGCAGTGTGAGTGAGCTAAGTTGCTTCAGTTGTGTCCGACTCTTTGTGACCTTATGGACTGTAGCCTGTCATACTCCTCTATCCATGGGATTCTCCAGGCAAGAATACCAGAAGTGGGTTGCCATGCCCTCCTCCAGGGGATCTTCCCAATCCAGGGATCGAACCTGCATCTCTTATGTCTCCTATACTGGCAGGCAAGTTCTTTATCACTAGCACCACCTGGGAATCCCCTAGAGAAATCAAATCAAAACAACTATGTACTAAATTTTGACTTCTCTTGCAGCATTAATTAATTCCTTTCTTTTAACCTCACTTTTTATTGAACCACTTTGAATACTTAATGAATTGAACCATCTTGGCTTCAGTTTCATTGGGAGATTTGAAGTAATCAGGCACAAACTGTCTCAAATGTGCCCCTTCTTCTTCATTTACAAACTTAAGACACGCCCAACTATCAGTCATTTCCTTTTTCCCTCTAGTATTAGGAGCTTCAAAGTCACCTCTAGTTAGTACTAGAGGCGTGCCACTGATACTGAAGTGAAAGCGAAGGTCACTCAGTCGTGTCCGCCTCTTTGTGACCCAATGGACTATACAGTCCCTAGAATTCTCCAGGCCAGAATACTGGAGTGGGAAAGATCCCCCTTTCCCTTCTCCAGGGGATCTTCCCAACCCAGGGATCGAACCCAGGTGTCCCGCATTCTGGCCAGATTCTTTAACAACTGAGCCACAAGGGAAGCCCAAGAATACTGGAGTGGGTAGCCTATCCCTTCTCCAATGGATCTTCCTGACCCAGGAATTGAACTGGGGTCTCCTGCATTGCAGGCAGATTCTTTACCAACTGAGCTCTCAGGGAAGCCCAAGTGATACTAAAAGTCATCTGCATTTTAAGTTTTTTCCCTCTTTATGGCTTCCTGTTTCCAATATCCCACCAAAATTTTTCGCACTATAGTTGCTATTTGAAAGTATTAATGGACAACAAATTACATGATGTTGAACATTGAAGAAGATGGGGAAATGGCAAACAGTAGTAGTCACTGATGGAAGTGAGAGGGAAATAATGCCTCCTCCCCAGGGAAGCAGTGACACTAAGCTGGGCCAGAGTCAGGTGCTTTTCCAGAGGCGCTTTCATTTTGTAGTTATAGTAAAAGTATGTCTTTTATTTGTTTTTCTTCTGTAGCAGGCCAGTGATTGAGTCTTTACTGTAGAAGCAAAAATGAGCCAGTTCCCACAATAAAGATGTCGAAACATTAGATTTATTTGTTCATTCATGCAAAAGTATTTCTTGAATGTCCGCTATGTGCCATGCTTAGGCTTAGGTGCTGGAAATATAACAGAAAGTAAACACCATACTTCTTGTTCTCCTTGAGTTTTTATCTGCTTGTTTATATTTAACCTGATTTATCTAACTAATTTTACTTTTTTTTTTCCCCTTCAGTATCCTCTCACCTATGGACTGATTCTTATTCCCTGCTGGTGTTCTCTAGTTTGCATAAGTAGAATTTACATGGGAATGCACTCCATTCTGGTAAGGAAAATGTTGTGTTCATATTGCTTTGTTTTTTTCTAAAATCAACATGCAATTTTATAATTTTTAGTCATTTTTAAACTTCCTGGAAACTTAAGTGAGAAAATATAGTTATTGTAAATGTTTTTTTCTTGCAAAAATAGCAACAGGATGTTTTGCAAAGTTTTAAAGTAGTTATAATATATATATTTAATATATATAATATATATATATTTCATAGAAACAGTTCCCAGCAATCACAAGAACCAAGTATTGTTCAGGATAACATTTCTCCCTCCGTCCAGGTTCACTGTTATCTTCTTATTCATTTTCTTCTATGCCTTTCCTACTGCTGAGTCAAAACTGACAATGTAAATTCAGACACCAAGGAGCATTACTTGTAAGTGAAAACCTAGTGAATAGAAATTAGGTGAACTAAAACTCTCCTGGTGCCACTTGTTTTTTAATATTAAACTCTAGTTTTCTTCTTTCCCAACAGTATTTTAGGGCTTATATCAGATATTTTATTTTGAGAATGCAGTTCAGTTTCAAAAGCAGTGGCGCAGGAACGCTTTATCTTTCAGCTATACCTCCTCACTTCCCTTCCTGTTCATCTGATTGACATTCCCTAATTCTGGCCCGCACCATCTCTAACTAGAGTACTGCAGCAGCATCTTAATTAGTAGCTCCACTTCAAGTGTGACACTGCTCCATTCAGTGTTCAGCCTCCTATTGTAGTTTACCGTTCAGAACGCAAATATGATACTATATTGAATGACCTATGTTTGTTCAAATGTGAAGGGTGTTTCTTTATCTTCACATTGTTAGGAATGCCTTAACCTCCACATGGAATGCTGTTTTCACTTTCTTTGCCTAACTATCAAATCCATTGTTCATGACTCACCAGAAAATATTATCTCCTAAAGCCTTGTTACCTTCTCCATCTTTCTTTCTCAAGACTGGTTAGGTGGCCTTTCTCCCAGAACATCTTGAGCATAATTCTGGCATAGCACTTATGCTGAATTGCAGTTGCTTTTTTATTTATCTGTCATCCCCACTAGACAACAAGCAATATGAGAAAAATAACTCTACCCTTATGTATAGTGTGGTGTCTCTTAGAACACTCTGTGAAGGTATTATGTATTATATTATAAAGAATCAGAAGAAAGATGGAGAGAGAGGGACGAATTCACGGAATCCAAAAATTTATAAAGGGTTATATCAAATTTTTCTTGTCCTTAACAAATGAACACTTTTAGAATTTTCTACTCAAAAATGTCTCATTTCATAGCTGAAAAATATTGGATTTCTGTTTCTTCCTCAGATTACTTACCTCCAGCAGCTGCCCCTTCACTAGTAAATTTACGAAAGTCCCAAATGCTATGTTAGGAAGCAAACTATTTGTGTTTTATTTTTCATAATTATTTATATTAAGGCAAATTATGAATTGACATATAATTTTATCTTTCTGACTAGTCTGTAATAATTTTATAATAGACCAATTATCACCTTTTTATATCAAATCTAATATTAGTCACAAGAAAATGTTCGCCATCTCTGTGCCTCATTAAAGTTATTCCCTTCCACTCTCAACTAACAATATCGCACCTGAAAAACTACCAAAAGATTATGAACTAAGAATGATAATATTATCCCTAGATTCATTATCATCATAAAAGAGGAATTAGAATCTTACTATATTGAAAATATATAATCTCAAACATGCTGTTGTTCAAAGGAAATATATAGTGGATTGATTATTCAAGCTGAGTTCAGTTCATGTTTTTGATACTGGATAACATCTGTGCTTGAATCAACTGAAGTAAAAACAATACTGATGTATTATTAAATTGTAAGTCTGATAACCTAGTCTTCTTTTTCTTGTTCTTTTGGCCATACTGCATGACTTGCAGGATCTTAGTTCCCAGACCAGGGATTGAACCTGGGCCTGGGCAGTGAAAGCATGGAGTCCTTATCACTGGATCACCAGGGAATTCCCCAACCATAGTCATTTAATTATTCAAAAGCATCCTGTCCCATAGAATATCTTTATCAGTTTTATTCTGACTAGCTACTCAATTTTATTATGTGCATTATTACAAGTTGTTTTTCTTTTTCAAAAGTAAAATCACAGATGACTTGCAAACATTGTAAATTATGTTCCTGTGTTATAACCTTTATTAACATTAAGAAGAAAGTTCCAGTAATGTAGTCTAAATAATTTATAAGGAACATTTTATTATTTCCCATATGCTTTGTTTTTATTATTACAACACAAAGAGCAACACTTAATTTATTTTTAATGCCTACTTTACTGAATAGCTTCCCAGATGGTGCAGTAGTAAAGAATCCTCCTGCCAATGCAGAAGATATGGGTTTAGTCCCAGGGTTGGGAAGATCCCCTGGAGAAGGAAATGGCAACCTACTCCAGTATTCTTGCCTGGAAAATTCCATGGACAGAGGAGCCTGGCAGGCTATAGTCCATGGGGTTGAAAGAGTTGGACATGACTGAGCAACTGAGCATGCACACACTTTCCTAGATAGATTTCCTTAATCTCCAGAAAAGTAGAGGAGTTACTTCTTCCATTTTTCCTTTATTTTCTATCAGACCTAGCTCTGAAAATGTCTTAAAACACAAGCCATTTAAAAATTACCAGACTAAGTACTTGTCAGATTACTAGTTTACTTCTACATTAGTAAAGTTATGAATATTTTGTAATTACATTTACCTAAAATTGTACTAAGTTTGTCTATATGTGGAAAGTTTTTTTAGAAAAGTATTATGAGATCCTCAAGTAGCATGTACTCCAGAACACATTTTTATAACAAGATATAAGAATCAAACTAATCAAACAACAGCAAAAGTCCTGAAAACATGTTATAGAGAAAGATCCAGAACAGTAAACACTAAGAGTTTTAATAGTAGTTATTTCTGAGTAATAATTACTTGTTATTTTTTATCCATATTTTCTAGATTTTCTGTACTGAACATGTATTAAATGAATTTTAAAGATAAAAATTTCAAAATACATCCTTATTAGTTGTTTGTAATGAAGAATGATTCATTCCAGTAATATATTTTGTTGTTAGAAACGCTTTTGGCCTCACTGACATGTTGAATTAGAATCAGGACACCTGAAGTAAAAACAGCACTAGGAGCGGACCGAAGTCTTGAATTCTAGTCTCAGCCAATCACTAGCCTCTCTAGTTCTGTATACTGATTGGGAGAAATGAAAAGAAGGCAATTCCAGATTTGATATGTGATAAATCTTTATTGAATTTATGGTATTTGATATCCTCTACCATAAATTTGATAACTGTGAATATTCCATTCATATGTGTAATTATTAACTTTTACAGCAGATTTGTTATCTATAATTAATTTAAGTATCTAAAGTTATTTGTTTTCTTTTTGGAAAATTTGCTACTTTGAATTCTTTGTTACCTTTAACATCAACTTTTCTTTATCGTATATTTTGTGCTGTAACGCTTAAAATCACTTAGTTACACATTTTAATGTTGTACATTAAATTGGTATCACAGTGACAGTCACCATGTTTATGTCCTGAATTCAGTCATTCTTCTTTTTGATTCTGTAGCACGGAGATTAAATATGCCCTTTTTATCCAGGGTGATATGGTAAATAATTAATGACAAATAGAAAAGGAGGCAGATTTGTATAGTCTTAAGGAAATGGCAACCCACTCCAGTATCCTTGCTTGGAGAATCCCATGGACAGAGGAGCCTGGTAGGCTACAGTCCATGGGGTCGCAAAGAGTCCGACATGACTGAGCGACTTTTTACTTTACTTTACAGCAATTAAATTTAATATTCATAGAGCTATACAAAAAAAGTAGAGACAACAAGATTGGATGTTTTATGTCATACTGAAATATACTTCCAAAAATATAATTGCTATCATACAATCTAAAGAAATCATGTTAATCAACAAGAAAAAGAAAATCCAAAGTAAGAGTTGCTCTAAAGACACAAATATATCTTGCATATAAAAGGACTAGCCCATGGACTTATGAAATAATGCTTAATTAATAATCACGGAAATGGAAATTAAACATCAAGAAATACCAACAACTGATGGAACCTGAATTTCTGTAAACATTTTGGAGATTATTTTATTGGCTTATAAAATTGAACATGCACATATACTTTGATTCTGCCTTTCCATTCCTAGGCACATGTCCTGGAAAAACTTTTGTAGACCCATACAGGGAACATCAAAAGAAAGAATATAGTAGCATTGTTTAAATTCCTGGTTGGTTTAAGAGTATATACCAATTAAGAAAGCATTCAAGCTCAGCCGTAACCAATGAACTAATCCAAAACCTGAAAACTACCTAAGTGATTGTCAGTGGGAAAAACAGATAAATAAGTTACATAATCACACAAAATATTACATATTTGGGAAAGTGAATGACCTATAAACCACATATGATGAATGAATCTTAAGATTTGAATGTTAAGTGTGAAAAGCAAATCAGAGGAGACTACATATTGCCTAACACTTTTATAAAGCTCAGAAAGAAGCAACACCTGGTAATGTTTTGTTTGGAGATATGTGCTAAAACAGTTTTTATTTATATTTTTAATTGGGGTATAATTGTTTTACACTGCTTTACAATGTTGTGTTAGTACAGCAAAGTAAATCAGCTGTAAGTATACATAGATCCCCTCCCTCTTGAGCCTCCTTCCCACCCCAGCCAGCATCCCACTGCTCTAAGTCATCACAGCACTGAGCTGAGCTCCCTGTGCTCTACAGCAGCTTCCCACTAGCTATCTGTTTGACACATGGGAATGTATATATGTCAGTCCTACTCAGAGCAGGTATCTGTTCAGTCAGTACTCAGGTTTATGCAGAGTGATAGAACTATTAACCAGCATACCAATAGATTCAAAGTACTTTTATAATTTCAGGTATACTCTACGTATCTGATTTCTATGTACCAAATGTTACATTATAACCAATAATTAAAAAATATTAGAACAGAAAAACATTAAGCCACTACTGTGTTGCTTAACTGTATTGAATGCTATTGAGAAGTAACCATTGTTTTTGGCAGCATAAAGATCACTAGAATCTAGAAAAGAATGGTTTCAATGCAGTGATGAGTTTAGGAAAAAATAAGGAAGTGCAGAAGTGGAGACAGTGAATGTATGCAATTTTTTGGATAAATTTTTCAGTGATAGTTAATCCCTATAGGGTTTGGTTTTATTTGTTTTAAGATGAAAATTTTGGAATAGTTTTGTTCATGTCAGGAATTATTTGAAAAGGAAGATTCTTTTAATAACAGCTTTTTTTCCTCCAATAAACCATCTTCTGTCATACATAAAACTAGATGTCATTTTTGATCCCCTTTGCTTCTCTCTTACATTCAGATGATCACTAAGTCGAAGTTAGTCAACTCTAATTTTAAAATATTCTACTAGATCCATCTACGCATGTCTCTCTATATGGACCAATCTCGAGTGAGCCACTGTAGTCGCCTCTCACTTGTGTCTCTAGTGGTCTCTTGTCTTCCATACTTTACCCCTGTCATCTATTCTCTACACAGTGGATGGAGTGTTCTTTTATAAACATCAATCAGATTTTACTACACTCCTACTTGGGAATCTGTCTTTCAGGCCTCCTGTCGCTTTTGAAATAAAATGTGAAGTTCTTACCTAACCTACATGGGCCCTCCCTACGTGATTTGACCTCTGCCTGTCTCTTAGACCTCACGGCACATCTCTCTTTCTTACTGTTTGAGACACACTGGATTTCTCTCAGTTCCTTGAACTCACTAGGTTCTTTTCTGCCTCAGTACCTTGGCACTTGGTTATTTCTTCTACCTGGGACACTTTTTCTTAGGTCTAAAGATAGGGCTGACTCTTTTTTGGAATCAGATCTCTGCTCAAGTGTCACTTCCTCAGACAGGTTTCCCTAATCACTCTTAATAGGGCCTATCCCATTGTCTTGTTTTAGTTTCTTTATAATAACCCAAAATGGTAATATTTATCTACTTTTTACTTACATGGTTATTGTCAGTCATCCCCACTAAAACGTAAGCTGTATGGCAGTAGGTATCTTCTCAGTTTTTAAGCAATATATCCTTAGCCCCTAAAATAGTGTCAGGCACATATAGGTACTCAATAAGTATTTGTTTAGTGAATTAAGAAAAAATAGGCTTTGTATCCTCTTTAGTCATGGAAATAATTATGTGTTTAGGTGTGTAATTATTAAATACATGAAGATGAAGTCTTAAAATAAGTCTGGTTGATCCTTGAACAATTTAGATGTCAGTGTAGTCAAAAATCCACCAATAATTAGTGTGCCCTTCATATACTTGGTTCCTTCATATCCACAGTTTCTTCATATCAGGGCTTCTGCATCCTCAGATTAACCAACCAGGAATCATGTAGCACTGTACTACTGTTTACTACTGAAAAGAATCAGCTACCTAGTGGATCCACACAGTTCAAATCTGGGTTGTTCAAGGGTCAGCTAGCTGTATATTGCTTTTCTCAGAAATCACAACTACATACTTTAAGCTAGTTTATTGTTCAGGATTTGAATATAAATTTGTGTATAGCATATCTATATTAACTTATAAAAGGGCAGAACTATAAAAACATAATTTTATTATTATCAATAAATCTTTTAGTGTAATGGTTTTAGTACCTACTATATATTATATAAAGTTTAATAATGTGACATTTTAAAATACATGTTAACATTTGAAATGTGAAATATATACTTATTTCTTTAAATGCCAAACAAAAATATTATACTAAACAGCTGTGCTTTTTTCTTTTCTTAGGATGTTATTGCTGGATTCCTATATACCATTTTAATCTTGGTTATCTTCTATCCATTTGTGGACGTGATTGACAACTTCAACCAAACTCACAGATATGCTCCATTAATCATCATCGGGCTTCATTTAGCCTTGGGGATCTTTTCTTTCACTCTTGACACCTGGAGTACATCCAGAGGAGACACAGCTGAGATTCTGGGAAGTGGTGCAGGGATTGCATGTGGATCTCATTTTACCTATAAAATGGGTCTACTCTTAGATCCTCCTCTGGATATATTACCTTTAGCTAGGCACCCCATTTCAATGACTCTGTTTGGAAAAGCCATATTGCGGATATTCATAGGGATGTTATTTGTACTAGTGGTCAGAGATATAATGAAAAGGATCACTATTCCTTTAGCCTGTAAAATCTTCAGTATACCTTGTGATGATATTCGAAAAGCAAGGCAGCACATGGAAGTTGAACTTCCTTATCGGTATATTACCTATGGAATGGTTGGTTTCTCTATCACATTTTTGATTCCTTACATATTTTTCTTTATTGGTATCTCTTGATGGAAAAATACTGTTTATGATAAGAAAGGAGGGTATCAGTTACTGATATCTAAAAACCATATTCTAGTTAAAAGCCAAATCAGAGTTAGGCTTTTGCAGGAATTTAACTTAAATAATTATTTAAGTAAATTCTTAAGAGTCAGTGCATTTTATCACTGCACATCCAGTTATTGTTTTAGGTGAGCTGAGCTATTACAACATTGAGAAAATGATAAATACCATTTGGAATGTTCATGTAATATTTGGAGAGTTTTGTGGTGTTACAGATTCAAGTTATATAATATATATTAAGGAACATAATATAAAATTATGTATCTAATATATATTATATATAAAATAATATACCTAAGTTTTTTTGAACCATGGGGGTGTATTATAAAATCAGTAATAATATGCAAACAGTTGTGCCTGTGTATTTGGATTTAATACAGGTATGTTATTAACTGATAAATTTAATTTTAATTTACAATGGGAACCATTTCCTAATCTAATTGTGTAATTACTAGACCAGAATTCATATGTTACCACATGTTAATTTACTGCCTCTTTTTACACTGCCATCATCTTTCATGTTATCCATGATGTTGAACATAGGAGGCATTTTTAATGGACCAAATTTTCCGAAAAATTAGTTTTTGAATTCCTTTTTTTTTTGTTTTCGAGTTCTGTGCACTGTGTTGAATGTATTTTATTTGCGGTTGTTCTGGACATTAGTTTAATGTCAGGTACTGAATTTTATTGCTTGCTAATTGTGCCTTTCTGTTGCTGAATTAAGAAATGCCATGTATACTGTGATATAAAAATAAGGCTAACTTTATCTTAAGTTACATATAATCAGACAAATATTTTTAAAAATATCTGTCAAGCTAACAGGGCTAGAAGTAAACCACCTTCAATTCTTTAGCCTTTGTTTAGAAAGAAACGTGGAACGGGCTAAATTTTCTCACTAATTTATTGGGAACCTAAATGGATAAATATTCCATTTTTATAGGTATTTTTCTGTGCATTGTAAGTTATAGGAACAAGATATATTTTTTGTACATTGTCTTGATCGTTTATACTACAGGTAGATAATTCCAATGAATGGAAATGTAATTGAACTTTATAGATGGGACAATGCACATGTTTCATATATAAACAAACCATTTTTCTAAATTATTTGGAAGGGATTGGATTTAGCACTGTTAACTTTTAATACCCATTTAGTAGCTACTTAATGGTAAATTATAAAATTTAAAAGTATCAGAATTTTAGATCTTATTTTTTTCAACCTTTTATTATTTTCACAGTGGAAAATTTGAGTATAAATATTAAACTATTCTTTATTCTGTCCGTGCCTTTATATTTTGAAGTGTTAATTGTAATTAGGTTAACATTAAATTTATTTCTATTAAGTTTTTCATAAAGAGAATTAACTTTCCATGTAAATGAGCATCGGGTATGGAATTACTGACTTAGTGCAATATCTGTCTGATTATCCAGAGATATCAACTTAAGATGTTTCTATTTTGGGCAACATAACTATTTGAGCTCATATTTTTATAACTCTGAGAATTTAAAGACATGGTAATTTTTGACAATAGTGCATCTGATAATTGTAAGTAAAGTAACTAAATTTACAGCCTTTACCTATTAGTTAACAGAAAACCAAGGCACTTAGGAACATACTGGTACGTTGGAAAATGCGCGAAGAACTTTTCTTTCAAAATGTGTTTACTGAATTGTATTTTAGGGACTATTTCCTATAATTTGGGTCTATGCTATCTTATTAATTTTTATATCTAGCTTAAAAGTATTTGAAAATATTCCATTTCTTTGTGATTTATTATTTTCTGTCCTATGGTAGTTACATGCTAAATGTATTTTAAAATAAAAGCCAAATTCAAGATTGGAGGGTGTTTTGTTTGCCTTCTATGCATTTGTTTCTGTATTTCCTGGTAGAAATTTGTGAAATATATCTAGTATTTTCATTCTAGCAGTCTTTTTCTGTGAAGCATTTCATTCAATGTAAATACTGTTTTTAGTAATAGAAGACATTGAAGAAATTCTTTATGGTTCATACTGACTTTGGGCTCTATATATGATCATTTTGACATTGAACTTTCAATGAAAATTTTCATAACTTTATTTTTAAAACTTATGCCTAAAACGTGTTTCAATAAAACCCATGATTAAGTATTGCAGGTATTTAGCTGACTGCTAATCCATTAATTCAGGCTCACAATACTAGGAACAGGTATCTTTTCAAGTAGAATAAACATATGAACACTTCATTTTTTAATTATGAACTGTCATAACATGAATTGTAAAATCTAGGGCTGCCCATAGGTTTTTACAATCTAATTTTAAAAACCTAATATAAAGTGGTACTACTATAGTAGATTTACATTAATTTTACTTATTGCTGCTGCTGCTGCTAAGTCACTTCAGTCATGCCCAACTCTGTGCGACCCCATAGACGGCAGCCCACCAGGCTCCCCCGTCCCTGGGATTCTCCAGGCAAGAACACTGGAGTGGGTTGCCATTTCTTTCTCCAATGCATGAAGGTGAAAAGTGGAAGTGAAGTCGCTCAGTCGTGTCCAACTCTTAGCGACCCCATGGACTGCAACCCACCAGGCTCCTCCATCCATGGGATTTTCCAGGCAAGAGTACTGGAGTGGGTTGCCATTGCTGTCTCTGAATTTTACTTATTAGCTTTCTTTATAAGTAATGTTTATTAAATGTATCTTTCAAAGAATATAAATATTAATTCAGTGATGTGAGTATAATTTAAAGCAAATTTTCATAAAATGTTTGACAAAGATGAATAAATACTAAAATGTTTTTGAGTGTTTTAGTAAATAAATACTTAAATGTTTTTATTTTTGTAATCACAGAATTTTATGTGGCAAAGACTTTTTATTACTAAAGCAATTTTATTCTTGTTAGCAAAGAATATTTACTCTTAAATTTAAAACCAGCTGTTTAATCTGGACATCAATAAGGGTCAATTTTAAAAATTCAACTTTATAGTTGAATTAGTTTTTCTGAAAGGAGTTTTTGTTGTTTGCTGTGGAGATTATTTTGAGAAAGGGCAGCAGCAATGGTTTGAGAAAGAGTAATTGGATGTGGTGAATGTTACTGTGTTGATTATTTTGTTAAATTTTGATCATGTTCTTCCAGTTTTTGCTCTTGTACATAAGTTAAAAAGAAGACTTTTAAACTTGAATTTTAAGTAACTTTTACAGTTGAATTTTAATGGTGGTTACATAAGCTATACACCTAATCCTTCTCTGGGGAATCTTCCTGACCCAGGAATCCAACTGGGGTCTCCTACATTGCAGGCAGATTCTTTACCAGCTGAGCTACCAGGAAAACCCTGAAGCTATAAATAGCACAATAAAAAAAAGTTTCAACATGCTAACTACAAAGGACATTTTAGAATGCTCTTCATTTTTAAACATACCAGACCACTTCAAATTTTATAAACAGAGCATTCCACACCTTCCTTGTGAGACATACATGAGGGAAAATTCAAAGAAAAATAAATTTTTTAATAAAAATGTTTACAGAAATAAATGCTAACTTTTTAACCTCAGCTAGCTGGTATTTCCTAATTTGTTCTTTTTTCCTTTCACCATGTTTTGTCTTGGTGTATTTCCCATGGATGGCTAAAAAGCCCAGCTCCTACTACTGTAATCGGATGTGACAGGAATCTAATGGATAATTTTAGGAGTATTTTCCTGTCAGTTTCTGAAAACCAAATGAACTTTAAGATTGCTTTATGACCTATACTAACAGACTGTATCATGATTGTCTACAGCATCATTGGGTTTATTTTCAGTCTCAAATATCAGAGTTCATTATCTCAGCTTTTAAAAATTCATACATTTACCTATTATGCTGTTTGCAATATTTGTTTGATTTAATAAATATTTTTAAAATTTCTTTTGTTACATAATAACATTTTCTTATGAGATGTAAAATGGATTCTTTTTAAAAAATAGTTACTACAGTAATATTACCTCATGTTGCACGAATGCCCAGTCTCTAGATAGGTATGTGCATTTTCCAGGCAAAAAATCTCATAAGTTTTCATCAGCTTCTCAGAGAGATTGGTGATCTAAAAAAGTTTAAAAATATGTAACAGTCTACATTTTACTTCTTGTTCTGTTTTAAAGGTTTATGTTGTAAATAAATGCTTCTAATTCATCTAGTAAGAATTTTGTCACTTTTCTTGCAAATGTTTAAAGGATAATGATTTAGAGTCTTGAAATGTTTTGCATGTAATTACTAGAATACGCCATTAATGTATAGAATAGAATGTGATTTGTATCCAGATAAGTTTTAAGATGTATTTTCTTTCAAGTTAAAATAAAATCTGAGAAGAAAATATTCTGTATATATGGGGATATAACTTTAGTTTCCAATAATAAGCTATATAAATACGTTCTTGAGAATGTCACTTTGTACAGTTTGATGTTTAATCTTTCACATAACCAACTAATTCACAATCTGTGATTTTTATAATTAAAGTGATATTTATAATCAAAATGTAGATGAGATACAGTTGGGGCTTAAATGTAAATTTTTTAACTTAAGCACAAAGACTCCCCTTGCAGAGTCTACAGGCCTTCATGTGTTCTGCAACAAGGACTGCCTCCCAGGGGATGTGCTGGGATTTCTAGACATGCTCTGGGAGGGAACGTTGTGTTCTTCAATTTATTTCCTAACCTGCTATGCTTGAGACCGGACTTCCTTCTGTAGGCTGAAGTCAGAAACTATCACACATCTGAACAACCCCAGCTGCTTAAGACATGGTTTATAAGGGTGAGTGTAGGAAGGGGTTTGCCAGTAGCATCAGAATTGTTGTTCATTTGCTACCTTGCGTCTGACACTTTGCAACACCATGGACTGCAGCACGGCAAACCACTCCAGTATCCTTGCTGCAAGAACCCCATAAACAGTATAAAAAGGCAAAAAGAATCAGAGAAACACGGTCAATATGTTCTGTACCTGCCAGGTAATTCACAATACACCCATGAGCACCTAAGTTTTCTGTTTCAACATTATTCTTCCAGAGAGCTCTTGGCTTCCTCATTAGAACTGTATATGTGTGTCTGTTACTTATTTTAAAAGGATGTAATAGGTATATTGTCTTATTTTTACCTTACGATTAGCCCTTAAACATGTTACTAGACAGCACAGATCTGCAAGGGTAACCATTCCATATTATTCACTTGAAACTCATTCAAAGAAAATTTTGGTGATTTTCCATGAGATGGTTTCATAGCTAGAATGAAAAGATTATAGAATTTTGTTTAGGGAGCTTTGAAGTGTTCCATGTCGCAGTTGGTTCAGTTCAGTTCAGTCGCTCAGTCATGCCTGGCTCTTTGTGACCCCATGGACTGCAGCACGTCAGGCTTCCCTGTCCATCACCAGCTCTAGCAGTTTACTCAAACTCATGACCATTGAGTCGGTGATGCCATCCAACCATCTCATCCTCTGTCGTCCCCTTCTACGCTCGCCTTCAATCTTTCCAAGCATGAGGGTCTTTTCAAATGAGTTAGCTCTTCACCTCAGGTGGCCAAGGTACTGGAGTTTCAGCCTTCCAATGTACATTCAGGACTGATCTCCTTTAGGATGGACTGGTTGGATCTCCTTGCACTCCAAGGGACTCTCAAGACTCTTCTCCAACACCACTGTTCAAAAGCATCTATTCTTCAGTGCTCAGCTTTCTTTATAGTCCAACTCTCACATCCACACATGACTACTGGAAAAACCATAGCCTTGACTAGACGGACCTTTGTTGGCAAAGTAATGTCTCTGCTTTTTTAATGTGCT
>NW_011494811.1:7669386-7669865 GCF_000754665.1 Bison bison bison
TTTTTTTAACAGTTCTTCTGTGTATTCTTGCCACCTCTTCTTAATATCTTCTGCTTCTGTTAGGTCTATACCATTTCTGTCCTTTATCAAGCCCATCTTTGCATGAAATGTTCCCTTGGTATCTCTAATTTTCTTGAAGACATCTCTAGTCTTTCTCTATTTCTTTGCACTGAAGGCTTTCTTATCTTCCCTTGTTATTCTTTGGAACTCTGAATTCAAATGGGTAGATCTTCCTTTTCTCCTTTGCTTTTGGCTTCTCTTCTCTTCACAAACTATTTGTAAGGCCTCCCCAGACAGCCATTTTGCTTTTTTGCATTTCTTTATCTTGGGGATGGTCTTGATCCCTGTTTCCTGTACAATGTCATGGACCTCCATCCATAGTTCGTCAGGGACTCTGTCTATCAGACCTAGTCCCTTAAATCTATTTCTCACTTCCACTGTATAATCATAAGGGATTTGATTTAGGTCATACCTGAATA
>NW_011494811.1:7669965-7670941 GCF_000754665.1 Bison bison bison
TCTTTATAGTCCAACTCTCACATCCACACATGACTACTGGAAAAACCATAGCCTTGACTAGACGGACCTTTGTTGGCAAAGTAATGTCTCTGCTTTTTTAATGTGCTGTCTAGGTTGGTCATAGCTTTCCTTCCAAGGAGTAAGCGTCTTTTAATTTCATGGCTGCAGTCACCATCTGCAGTCATTTTGGGGCCCCCCAAAATAAAAGTCAGCCACTGTGTCCACTGTTTCTCCATCTATTTGCCATGAAGTGGTGTGACCATATGCCATGACCTTAATTTTCTGAATGTTGAGCTTTAAGCCAACTTTTTCACTCTCCTCTTTCACTTTCATCAAGAGGCTCTGTAGTTCCTCTTCACTTTCTGCCATAAGGGTGGTGTCATCTGCATATCTGAGGTTATTGATATTTCTCCCAGCAATCTTGATTCCAGCTTGTGTTTCCTGCAGCCCAGCGTTTCTCATGTTGTGCCCTGCATAGAACTTAAATAAGCAGGTTGGGTGACGATATACAGCCTTGACGAACTCTTTTTCCTGTTTGGAACCAGTCGTTCCATGTGCAATTCTAACTGTTGCTTCCTGACCTGCATACAGGTTTCTCAAGAGACAGGTCAGGTGGTCTGGTATTCCCATCTCTTTCAGGATTTTCCACAGTTTATTGTGATCCACACAGTCAAAGGCTTTGGCATAGTCAAGAAACCAGACACAGATGTTTTTCTGAAACGCTCTTGCTTTTTGGATGATCCAGCTGATGTTGGCAATTTGATCTCGGGTTCCTCTGCCTTTTCTAAAACCAGCTTGAACATCAGGAAGTTCATGGTTCATGTATTGCTGAAGCCTGGCTTGGAGAGTTTTGAGCATTACTTTCTAACGTGTGAGATGAGTGCAGTTTTGCAGTAGTTTGAGCATTCTTTGGCATTGCCTTTCTTTGGGATTGGAATGAAAACTGACCTTTTCCAGTCCCGTGGCCACTGCTGAG
>NW_011494811.1:7671041-7672735 GCF_000754665.1 Bison bison bison
ATAGTTCGTCAGGGACTCTGTCTATCAGACCTAGTCCCTTAAATCTATTTCTCACTTCCACTGTATAATCATAAGGGATTTGATTTAGGTCATACCTGAATAGCCTAGTGGTTTTCCCTACTTTCTTCAATTTCAGTCTGAATTTGGAAATAAGGAGTTCATGATCTGAGCCACAGTCAGCTCCTGGTCTTGTTTTTGCTGACTGTATAGAGCTTCTCCATCTTTGGCTGCAAAGAATATAATCAACCTGATTTCAGTATTGACCATCTGATAATGTCCACGTGTAGACTCTTCTCTTGTGTTGTTCGAAGAGGGTGTTAGCTATGACCAGTGCATTCTCTTGGCAGAACTCTATTAGCCTTTGCCCTGCTTCATTCTGTACTCCAAGGCCAAACTTGCCTGTTACTCCAGGTGTTTCTTGACTTCATACTTTTGCATTCCAGTCCCTATCATGGAAAGGACATCTTTTTTGGGTATTAATTCTAGAAGGTCTTACAGGTCTTCATAGAACAATTCAACTTCAGCTTCTTTAGCATTACCGGTCAGGGCATCAACTTGGAGTACCATGATATTGAATGGTTTGCCTTAGAGACGAACAGAGATCATTCTGTAGTGAGATCGCATCCAAGTACTGCATTTCGGACTCTTTTATTGATTATTATGGCTACTCCCTTTCTTCTAGGGATTCTTGCCCACAGTAGTAGATATAATGGTCATCTGAGTTAAATTCACCCATTCTAGTCCATTTTAGTTCGCTGATTCCTAGAATGTTGATGTTCACTCTTGCCATCTCGTTTGATCACTTCCAGTTTGCCTTGATTCATGGACCTAACATTCCAGGTTCCTATACAATATTGCTCTTTACAGCATCGGACCTTGCTTCTATCACCAGTCACATCCACAACTGGGTGCTTTTTTTTTGGTTTGGCTCCATCTCTTCATTCTTTTTGGAGTTATTTCTCCACTGTTCTCCAGTAGTATATTGGGCACCTACTGACCTGGGGAGTTCATCTTTCAGTGTCCTATCTTTTCCCTTTTCATACTGTTCATGGGGTTGTCAAGGCAGGAATACTGAAGTGGTTTTCCATTCCCTTCTCCAGTGGACCACGTTTTGTCAGAACTGTCCACCATGACCTGTCTGTCTTGGGAGGTCCTACACGGCATGGCTTATAGTTTCATTGAGTTAGACAAGGCTCTGGTCCATGTGATTGGATTGGTTAGTTTTCTGTGATTGTGCTTTTCAGTCTGTCTGCCCTCTGTTGGAGGATAAAGTGAAGTCTCAGTCGTGTTTGACTCTTTGTACCGGTACCTTCCAGGCTTCTCCATCCATGGGATTTTCTAGGCAAGATTACTGGAGTGGGTTGCCATTTCCTTCTCCAGGGGATCATCCCAACCCAGGGGTAGAACCCGGGTATCCTGCATTGCAGGCAGACTGTTTACCCTCTGAGCCACAAGAGGACTTGGAGAAAGATAAGAGGCTTATGGAAGCTTCCTAATGAGATAGACTGACTGAGATGGATACTTGCTCTTGTTAAGAAGAGGTGCCAAGAATACACAGAAGAACTGTACAAAAAAGATCTTCATGACCCAGATAATCACAATGGTGTGATCACTGACCTAGAGCCAGACATCCTGGAATGTGAAGTCAAGTGGGCCTTAGAAAGCATCACTATGAACAAAGCTAGTGGAGATGT
>NW_011494811.1:7672835-7678589 GCF_000754665.1 Bison bison bison
TTCATTCCAATCCCAAAGAAAGGCAATGCCAAAGAATGCTCAAACTATCACACAATTGCACTCATCTCACATGTTAGTAAAGTAATGCTCAAAATTCTCCAAGCCAGGCTTCAAAAATACGTGAACCATGAACTTCCTGATGTTCAAGCTGGTTTTAGAAAAGGCAGAGGAACCAGAGATCAAATTGCCAACATCCGCTGGATCATGGAAAAACCAAGAGAGTTCCAGAAAAACGTCTATTTCTGCTTTATTGACTATGCCAAAGCCTTTGACTGTGTGGATCACAATAAACTGGAAAATTCTGAAAAAGATGGGAATACCAGACCACCTGACCTGCCTCTTGAGAAATCTGTATGCAGGTCAGGAAGCAACAGTTAGAACTGGACATGGAACAACAGACTGGTTCCAAATAGGAAAAGGAGTCCGTTAAGGCTGTATATTGTCACCCTGCTTATTTAACTTATATGCAGAGCACATCATGAGAAACGCTGGACTGGAAGAAGCACAAGCTGGAATCAAGATTGCCGGGAGAAATATCAATAACCTCAGATATGCAGATGACACCACCTTTAGGGCAGAAAGTGAAGAGGAACTAAAAAGCCTCTTGATGAAAGTGAAAGAGGAGAGTGAAAAAGTTGGCTTAAAGCTCAACATTCAGAAAACGAAGATCCTGGCATCCGGTCCCATCACTTCATGGCAAATAGATGGGGAAACAGGGGAAACAGTGTCAGACTTTATTTTGGGGGGCTCCAAAATCACTGCAGATGGTGACTTCAGCCATGAAATTAAAAGACGCTTACTCCTTGGAAGGAAAGTTATGACCAACCTAGGCAGCATATTGAAAAGCAGAGACATCACTTTGCCAACAAAGGTCCGTCTAGTCAAGGCTATGGTTTTTCCTGTGGTCATGTATGGATGTGAGTTGGACTGTGAAGAAGGTTGAGTGCCGAAGAATTGATGCTTTTGAACTGTGGTGTTGGAGAAGACTCTTGAGAGTCCCGTGGACTGCAAGGAGATCCAACCAGTCCATTCTGAAGGAGATCAGCCCTGGGATTCCTTTGGAAGGAATGATGCTAAAGCTGAAACTCCAGTACTTTGGCCACCTCATGCGAAGCATTGACTCATTGGAAAAGACTCTGATGCTGGGAGGGATTGGGGGCAGGAGGAGAAGGGGACGACAGAGGATGAGATGGCTGGATGGCATCACTGACTTGATGGCCGTGAGTCTGAGTGAACTCCAGGAGTTGGTGATGGACAGGGAGGCCTGGTGTGCTGTGATTCATGGGGTCGCAAAGTGTCGGCCACGACTGAGTCATTGAACTGAACTGAACTGAAACTATGGTGGCAGACTTCCCTGGTGGCTCAGATGGTAAAGCGTCTGTCTACAATGTGGGAGACCTGGGTTCAATCCCTGGGTCGGGTAGATCTCCTGAAACAGGAATGGCAACCCACTCCAGTATTCTTGCCTGGAAAATCCCATGGATGGAGGAATCTGGTAGGCTACACTTCATGGGGTCACAAAGAGTTAGACATGACTGAGCGACTTGACTCACTCAAACTATGGTGGTACATTCCAAACTAGGGCTTCCCTGATGACCCAGATGGTAAAATGTCTGCTTGCAATGTGGGAGACCAGAGTTCGGTCCCTGGGTTGGGAAGATCCCCTGGAGAAGGAAATGGCAACCCGCTCCAGTATTCTTGCCTCCCATGGACAGAGGAGCCTGGTAGGATACATTTCAGGGGGTCGCTAAGAGTTAGGCACGACTGAGGGACTTCACTATACTATGGTGGAGGTTATGAAGATAATGGTGACCTCCTTCAAAAGATCCCAGGCATGTACTGATACAGTCTGTGCCTCCAACCCTGCAGCAGGCCACCCCCGAGCCACGCCTTCACTGGAAACTCCCGGACACCCACAGGCAAGTCTCCTGTGGAGTCACTGTTCCTTTCCCCTGGGTCCTGGTGCACAAGGTTCATGTTGAGGCCATGCTCAGTGAAACTTTAATCCAATTTTCTGGTGAAGGGCGGGGCTGTGTAGCCTCCTGTTTTGGCCTGTGGCCACCTCCTTGAAAAAGACTTATGCCAGCACACCCTTGCAAGTGTATCATTAAGTTGGTTTCAGATTCCCAGGTTGCAAGCAGTGATTTCTCTCAAATCCTGACCCTGATACAGAGCTCCTCATTTTTTACAGAACTCTTGTTCAATCTTGTGAAAGTTTTTTTGTATGAATTCCATTCTGTGTGAAGATGCTAGTCAAACTGGAATTGACTTTTGTGTTTCCATTCCAAGTTTTCTCCAATAAATATAGTGATAAAACAAGTGTGTTGAATAAAAGAAACAAACTCAAGCCAGTATGTTACGGATGATGCCAGAAGAGCAGAATTTTTGTTTTGACTTTGTCTTTGACTATAATTTGCTATATACCTTTAGGCACGAGCTCCATCTTCCATGAGACACTATGTCCTCACATAAAATGAAGAGGTTGGACTTGATGTTTTCTGGGATCCCTTTCAACATTAACATTTATTAAACTGTACTAGACCAAGCATGCAAAAACAAAGGGAATAGTTCTACTGTTTTTATTAGGGTACTGAAATTTAACAGAAGAAAAATTAACCCCTTTTGACTGAGGGAATAGAGTTGAAGGAGCCTATCTTGTCCTGTCTGTAAATGGTTTGTAGACACCCCTCTAAGAAAGTTTTAAGTTTCTCCAAAGAGAAACAATGAGTTAATAGCTTTAGAAGTGCCATAATAGGAGGTTTTAAGTCTCAATCATAATTTTTGTTTTGAATCACAAGGTTTAAAGTGACTGCTAGGTGTTACCCAATTCAACCTACTATCCAAATAGTTCTAAACTGAAATCACCTGAAAGAGATAGTTCTTTGTTTAAAAAATAAAGTGGGGTGGGTTGGAGGCAGGGACAGGGTAGACACTGAATTACCTGTGTAGTTCCATAATTCATTCAACATATTTTGCTAGCTATCAAGATGAACATTTAAATGAAAAAGAAAAAGAAAATTCCCTCTGGGATGCTCAATCAGAACTGAAACAAAAAACAAGAGAATATTTTTTTTTTTTAATGTAAAACTACCTCATTACAAGCATAGACCTCATATGAACCTTGAAGATTCATACTGTATTGAAAATAAGACCCTTGTAATAAATTCAAGCCATTTAAAAATTGCAGAGTGCATTATCAATTTAAATTTTTAAAAAATAGAGTAAGCAGAACATAAAACACTACCTTTGTTCATTAGAACATTTCTAAAATTCAACAGTGCTCACTGCCGTAAGGCATTCTTAAAAATATTTCAAAAGTTCTGTTAGAAAACAAGATTAACAAATATCTGTCAGCTGTTCTTACAGTGAAATTTTTTCACAGAAATGAGAAGTTACTTGCCACAAAAGAATTACATGAGATATATATGGATACATTCATGTTGTAAAAACAACCTCAAATACAAGAAAAGCAGAAGTCCTATTTTGACCATTATAATGTGATGCAATGTAATGTGCTCAGTTCAGTTCAGTTCAGTTGCTCAGTTGTGTTCGACTCTTTGCGACCACGTGAATCACAACATGCCAGGCCTCCCTGTCCATCACCAACTCCCGGAGTTCACCCAAACTCATGTGCATTGAGTCGGTGAGGCCATCCAGCCATCTCATCCTCTGTCGTCCCCTTCTCCTCCTGCCCCCTATCCCTCCCAGCATTAGGGTCTTTTCCAGTGAGTCAACTCTTCACATGAGGTGGCCAAAGTATTGGAGTTTCAGCTTTAGCATCAGTCCTTCCAATGAACACCCAGGACTGATCTCCCTTAGGATGGACTGGTTGACCTCCTTGCAGTCCAAGGGACTCTCAAGAGTCTTCTCCAACACCACAGTTCAAAAGCATCAATTCTTCGGCACTCAGCTTTCTTCACAATCCAACTCTCACGTCCATACATGACCACTGGAAAAACCATAGCTTTGACTAGACGGACCTTTGTTGGCAAAGTAATGTCTCTGCTTTTCAATATGCTATCTAGGTTGGTCATAAGTTTCCTTCCAAGGAGTGTCTTCTAATTTCATGCTTACAATCACCATCTGCAGTGATTTTGGAGCCCAGAAAATAAAGTCTGACACTGTTTCTACTGTTTCCCCATCTATTTCCCATGAAGTGATGGGACCAGATGCCATGATCTTCATTTTCTGAATGTTGGACTCTAAGCCAACTTTTTCACTCTCCTTTTTCACCTTCATCAAGAGGCTTTTTAGTTCCTCTTCACTTTCTGCCATAAGGGTGGTGTCATCTGCATATCTGAGGTTATGTACTCAGTCATGTCCAGTTCTTTATGACCTTATGGACTAGCCCACAAGGCTCCTCTGTCCATGGGATTTTCCAGCAAGAATGCTGGAGTGGGTTGCTATTTCCTTGATAAGGGGATCTTCCCAATCCAGGGATCAAACTAGCATCTCATGCATCATAGGTGAATTCCTTACCATTAGCATCACAATAACATCTGCATTCTCCTCCCAGAAATAATCACCGTTGCCATTTGGAGGATTTTTTCCCTTTGTATGTATATATTTACATACATTGAAATATAAAATTGTGTGGGTTTTTTTTCATAATAACATTTTATAAAGGTTGGATTTTCTATGAAAAACAGGATGTTGTACATATTGTTCTGCAAATTGCTCCCCTCTTTTCCTTCAAATTAATTATATATATTGGAGTTCATATAGACTTTCTCTCCTAGAGTTATCTTTTTTATCCTGAAACACTAACTTTTTCCTGACTACTACTAAATCTCTGCCAAGAGCATACACAAACATGCTGTCCCATGTCTGTTCTCTACTTCTTAAGAACTGACTGTATATTCTGTCTCTACTTTCTCACCACCTATTCCCTGTTTTACTTTAGAATTTAATAGTTACAGAAAAGTTAAAAGAATATAATATCTGTATTCCCATTATATTAGTTTTGTGTGTACACTTGATTTGATATATGTATATATTATGGAAGGATCACCCTAATATGCCTAGTTAACATCCATCACTACACAGTCACAATTTTTTTCTTATGATAATATCTTGTAAGATTTATTCTCAGCAACTTTCAAGTATATAATACAGTAGTATTAACCACTGTCACTATACTGCACATTACGTCCCATGACCTATTTATTCTATAACTGGAAGTTTGTATCTTTTGTCCCCTTCACCCATTTTGCTCACTCTTCACTCTCCACCTCTGGCAACCACCAATCTTTTCTCTGTATTTAAGAGTTTTCTTGTTTGTTTTTTAGATTGCATATATAAATGAGATCATATGGTATTCACCCTTCTCTGACTTATTTCACTTAGCATAATGCCTTTTAGCTCTAACCATGTCGTTGTAACTGGAGACATTTCATTCTTTTATATGGGTAATATTGATACTATTTCACTGTGTGTATATACACACACACCACATTTCCTTTATCCATTCATCCACTGATGGGCTCTTAGGTTGCTTCATGTCTTGACTTACAAACAATGCTACAGTGAACATGGAAGTGCAGACACCTTTTCAAGTAAATGATTTTGTTTTCTTCAGATAAATATCCAGACACAGAACTGCTAGATCATATAGTACTCCTTTTTAAAACTTTTGAACAACTGGCGTGGGTTGTCAGTTCCTTCCCCAGGGTATCTTTCTGACCCAGGGATTGAACCTGGGTCTCCCACTGTGCAGGCAGATTCTTTACCATCTGAGCCACCAGGGAAGCCCTT
>NW_011494811.1:7678689-7680856 GCF_000754665.1 Bison bison bison
TTCTTTCTGTAGTGGCTACTACAATTTACAAATTACTACAATGTCAATTTACCCAATTTACATGCCCACCAACATTGTACAAAGATCCCCTTTTCTGCACATCTTTGTCTTTTTGATAATAGCGATTCTAACAGGTGTGAGGTGATGTATTAGTCGCTCAGTCGTGTCCAACTCTGCTACTCCATGGATTGGGGCCCACCAGGCTCTTCCGTCCACGGGATTTTCCAGGCAAGAATACTGGAGTGTGTTGCCATTCCCTTCTCCAGGAGATCTTCCCAACGAAGGAATCAAACCAGGATCTCCTGCATTGCAGGCAGACTCTTTACCATCTGAGCCATTAGGGAAGAGTTTTGAGTCACTATCTGTGAGATGATATTTCATTGTAATTTTGATTTGCATTTCACTGACTGAACTGAATTGAACTGATGATTAGTAATTCAGTCTATTTTTAAAGAAGTAAAATGTTACAGATGAAGTGAAAACATCTTTTAATTATTGCCATATTCCCATCTCATGATTTGCAGAGGCAATTATAGTAATGAGTCCTTCCAGTTCATTTTTTTACTTTTATGCACTTACTTGTACATCTGTAACCAAATGTACAATATTTTATGTGTTATTTTAAATGTACATCAATTCAACAGTTGCTTTCCTTTGATTCAGCATTACATTTTTGAAATATATCCATGTTTGTAATTTATAGATTTAATTCATTTGTTACCTACTGTATGGTATTTAGGGGCTTCCCTGATAGCTCAGTTGGTAAAGAATCTGCCTGCAATGCAGGATACTCTGGTTCGATTCTTGGGTTGAGAAGATGCTCTGAAGAAGGGACTGGCTACCCACTCCAGTATTGTTAACTATACCACAGTTGATGTATTTATTCCTCTAGAATGGATAGTTAAATTATCAATGCTTCATTAAAAATATAATAGACTTCTTAAGGGCAGTTTTGATTTCATAGTAAAATTGAGTGAAAAGTATAGAGAGTTTTGACATTCTACCACCTGTGGCTCACAGCCCCCACCACCATCAATGTCCTGCACCTGTGCAGTATGTTTGTTACAATAGAGAAACCAACACTGATACATCATCATTAACCAAAGCCCATAGTTTACATTAGGGTTCTCTCTTTGTGTTGTATACTCTATGGACTTGACGTATATCCACAATTAGAGCATCATACAAAATAATTTCATTACCCTAAAAATCCCCTTGCTCTACCTATACCTCCCCCTAAAGCTTTGGCAACCACTGATCTTTTCACTTTCCCCACAGTTTTGTCTTTTCCAGAATGTCATATAGTTGGAATCATACAATAATAGACTTTTCAGATTAGCTTCTTTCACATATTAATATGTAATTTTACATTAAAATAATGTACTTTGATGTACAACACAAAGAGTGGGCCCTAATGTAAACTATGGAGTTTTTGTTCATAATAATGTATCAGTGTTGGCTTGTCAACTGTAACAAATAGATTATACTGATGCAAAAATTAATCAAAGTTGGGTAGGGGACTAATCCAAACTGCTCAAAAAAATCTCAAGTTAAAAAAACAGGCTTATAAATATTAACTCAAAATGGATCAAATTAAGAGTTAAAACTATAAAATTCTTAGAATGAAACATAGAAATAAAAATAAATATTTGTGACTTTGGATTAGGCAATAATTTCTTGTTTAAATTTATTTTTTAATTGAAGGATAATTGCTTTACAGAATTGCACTGGTTTCAGCCAAACATGAATCAGCCGTAGGTACACATATGTCCCCTCCCTCTTGAACCTCCCTCCTATCTCCCTCCCCACCCAACCTCTCTAGTTTGTTACAGAGCCCTGGTTGGAGTTCCCTGAGTCATACAGCAAATTGCCATTGGCTATCTATTTTACATATGGTAATATAAGTTTCTGTGTCTAAGAAGGGCGTTGGTGAGGAGATAACCCTCGTCCAAGGTAAGGAGCAATGGCTGCGCTTTGCTGGAGCAGCCGTGAAGAGATACCCCACACCCAAGGTAAGAGAAACCCAAGTAAGACGGTAGGTGTTGCAAGAGGGCATCAGAGGGCAGACACACTGAAACGATACTCACAGAAAACTAGTCAATCTAATCACACTAGGACCACAGCCTTGTCTAACTCAATGAAACTAAGCCATGTCCGTGGGGCAACC
>NW_011494811.1:7681284-7683138 GCF_000754665.1 Bison bison bison
AAATGGAGTGGCCATCATGGTCAACAAAAGAGTCCGAAATGCAGTACTTGGATGCAATCTCAAAAACAACAGAATGATCTCTGTTCGTTTCCAAGGCAAACCATTCAATATCAGAGTAATCCAAGTCTATGCCCCAACGAGTAACGCTGAAGAAGCTGAAGTTGAATGGTTCTATGAAGACCTACAGGACCTTTTAGAACTAACACACAAAAAAGCTGTCCTTTTCATTATAGGGGACTGGAATGCAAAAGTAGGAAGTCAAGAAACACCTGGGGTAACAGGCAAATTTGGCCTTGGAATACAGAATGAAGCAGGGCAAAGACTAATAGAGTTTTGCCAAGAAAATGCACTGGTCATAACAAACACCCTCTTCCAACAACACAAGAGAAGACTCTACACATGGACATCACCAGATGGTCAACACCGAAATCAGATTGATTATATTCTTTGCAGCCAAAGATGGAGAAGCTCTATACAGTCAGCAAAAACAAGACCAGGAGCTGACTGTGGCTCAGACCATGAACTCCTTATTGCCAAATTCAGACTTAAATTGAAGAAAGTAGGGAAAACCACTAGACCATTCAGGTATGACCTAAATCAAATCCCTTATGATTATACAGTGGAAGTGAGAAATAGATTTAAGGGACTAGATCTGATAGATAGAGTACCTGATGAACTGTGGACTGAGGTTCGTGACATTGTACAGGAGACAGGGATCAAGACCATCCCCATGGAAAAGAAATGCAAAAAAGCAAAATGGCTGTCTGGGGAGGCCTTACAAATGGCTGTGAAAAGAAGAGAAGCGAAAAGCAAAGGAGAAAAGGAAAGATATAAACATCTGAATGCAGAGTTCCAAAGAATAGCAAGAAGAGATAAGAAAGCCTTCTTCAGCGATCAGTGCAAAGAAATAGAGGAAAACAACAGAATGGGAAAGACTAGGGATCTCTTCAAGAAAAACAGAGATGCCAAAGGAACATTTCATGCAAAGATAGGCTCGATAAAGGACAGAAATGGTATGGACCTAACAGAAGCAGAAGATATTAAGAAGAGATGGCAAGAATACACAGAAGAACTGTGCAAAAAAGATTTTCACAACCCAGATAATCACGATGGTGTGATCACTGACCTAGAGCCAGACAACCTGGAATGTGAAGTCAAGTGGGCCTTAGAAAGTATCACTACGAACAAAGCTAATGGAGGTGATGGAATTCCAGTTGAGCTATTTCAAATCCTGAAAGATGATGCTGTGAAAGTGCTGCACTCAATATGCCAGTAAATTTGGAAAACTCAGCAGTGGCCACAGGACTGGAAAAGGTCAGTTTTCATTCCAATCCCAAAGAAAGGCAATGCCAAAGAATGCTCAAACTATCACACAATTGCACTCATCTCACATGCTAGTAAAGTAATGCTCAAAATTCTCCAAGCCAGGCTTCAGCAATACGTGAACTGTGAACTTCCTGATGTTCAAGCTGGTTTTAGAAAAGGCAGAGGAACCAGAGATCAAATTGCCAACATCCGCTGGATTGTGGAAAAAGCAAGAGAGTTCCAGAAAAACATCTATTTCTGCTTTATTGACTATGCCAAAGCCTTTGACTGTGTGGATCACAACAAACTGTGGAAAATTCTTCAAGAGATGGGAATACCAGACCACCTGATCTGCCTCTTGAGAAATTTGTATGCAGGTCAGGAAGCAACAGTTAGAACTGGACATGGAATAACAGACTGGTTCCAAATAGGAAAAGGAGTTCGTCAAGGCTGTATCTTGTCACCCTGTTTATTTAACTTATATGCAGAATACATCATGAGAAATGCTGGACTGGAAGAAACACAAGCTGGAATCAAGACTGCTGGAAG
>NW_011494811.1:7683238-7705018 GCF_000754665.1 Bison bison bison
AATGATACCACCCTTATGGCCGAAAGTGAAGAGGAACTAAAAAGCCTCTTGATGAAAGTGAAAGTGGAGAGTGAAAAAGTTGGCTTAAAGCTCAACATTCAGAAAACGAAGATCATGGCATCTGGTCCCATCACTTCATGGCAAATAGATGGGAAACAGTGGAAACAGTGTCAGACTTTATTTTTCTGGGCTCCACAATCACTGCAGATGGTGACTGCAGCCATGAAATTAAAAGACGCTTACTCCTTGGAAGGAAAGTTATGACCAACCTAGATAGCATATTCAAAAGCAGAGACATTACTTTGCCAACAAAGGTTCGTCTAGTCAAGGCTATGGTTTTTCCTGTGGTCATGTATGGATGTGAGAGTTGGACTGTGAAGAAGGGTGAGCGCTGAAGAACTGATGCTTTTGAACTGTGGTATTGGAGAAGACTGTTGAGAGTCCCTTTCACTGCAAGGAGATCCAACCAGTCCATTCTGAAGGAGATCAGCCCTGGGATTTCTTTGGAAGGAATGATGCTAAAGCTGAAACTCCAGTACTTTGGCCACCTCATGTGAAGCATTGACTCATTGGAAAAGACTCTGATGCTGGGAGGGATTGGGGGCAGGAGGAGAAGGGGACGACAGAGGATGAGATGGATGGATGGCATCACTGATTCGATGGACGTGAGTCTGAGTGAACTCCGGGAGTTGGTGATGGACAGGGAGGCCTGGCATGCTGCAATTCATGGGGTCACAAAGAGTCGGACACGACTGAGCGACTGATCTGATCTGATCTGAATATAAGTTTCTATGGTTCTCTCTCCATGCATCCCACTCTCTCCTTCCTCCCCCTACCCTGTGTCATTAAGTCTGTTCTCTGTGCCTCTCCATTGCTGCCCTGCAAAACAATTTCATTAGTACCATCTTTCTAGATTCCACATGTATGTGTTAGTACATGATGTTTTTCTCTTCCTGACTTACTTCACTCTGTATAATTGGTTCTAGGTTCATCCACCTCATTAGAACTGACTCAAGTGCATTTCTTTTTATGGCTGTGATATTCCATTGTATTCCACAGCTTCTTTACCATTCATCCTTCGATGGACATCTAGGTTGCTTCCATGTTCTAGCTATTGTAAATAGTGCTGCAATGAACATTGAGGTACATGTGTCTTTTTCAATTTTGGTTTCCTCAGGGTATATGCCTAAAGGATTAGGCAATAATTTCTTATATATGACACCAAAAGCACAAACAATAAAAGAAAAAAGATAAAATGGACTTCATCAAAATCAAAAACTTTTATGCCTCAAAGGATATACCATCAAAAAAGGAAAAAAGACAATCTGCAGAATGGAATGAAAATATTTGTGTCATATATTTGATAAGGATCAAGTATCTAGATTATGTAGCGATCTTGTAATTTAATAACCAAAGATTAAGAGCCCAAGTTTTAAAATAGGCAATGGATTTGAATGACATTTCTCCAAAGAAGATATACAAGTGACCTAGAAGCACATGAAAAGATGCTCATCATCATCTGTCATCAGAGAACAGCAAATCAAAACCACAGTGAGATATCATTTCACACACTAGGATGACTATAATAAAAAGAGATGGACAGTAGCAAGTATTGGCCAGGATACGGAGAAATTGGAGTTCTCAAACATTGCTGATGGGAATGTAAAATGTTGCAGTGACTTTGGAAAACAGTTTGGCACTTCTTCAAAATATAAGCAGAGTTATTATAAGGTCCCACAATTTCACTCTTGGGTATTTACCCAATAGAATTAAAAACATATGTCCATTGTCTGAGAGTTTATTTCTGTACAGAAAGCAAACTTATGGTTACAAAATGGGATAGGGAGGAAGAGAGGGACAAATTTGGAGTATGATGTTAACAGATATTAACTATTATACATAAAATAAAAAAGCAACAAGGATTTACTGTATAGCACAGGAAATTATATTCAATATCTTGTAATAACCCATATGATATATAATCTGCAAAAAAAAAAAATTTCACTAGCCTGGAAGCTCCATGAGGGCAGAGACCCTCTATCATATTCTCCGCATTATTCTCAGCACCTAGGATTAGTAGAGACTTAATATTGGTCCTATGAATGACTGAATGGATCTGCCTTTTTAAACTATACTGCTGCATGGTATAATTACATACGTCTATCACAGTTTACTTAAAGACTACCCTTTTGACGGACTTTCCGATTGTTCTTTTGCTATAACAATGCTATTCTAAAGATTCTTGCATGTGTCTGTATTTTTTTGTCATTGCATGTGACTGTGAATAGGCAGAGAGCCAACAAGAAATGAATAAATAAGACGATATCCTGTCCTTTTTCCTGACAGCATTTCTATTTCCTTTTCCCACTGAGATTTAAAGTGCCCTTGTACACAAAGTAATTTTCAAACATAAAGAAAGCTTGTTTCTTTTAGTAGCTCAGATTCTAAGAGAAAGTTTCTGCTTTATCATCCAGATTGTATTCTCTGTCCCAGTCTAGTTAGATTTAACATTCTCTTTTATCTCAGAAATCAGCATGGGATTAAAAGAAGATAGAATGAGACCCTTACGATTACCTCTGCAAATAATTTTCAGTTTGATCTTTTGTCACCTTATTCATCTCTGTTGGCTCCCTGCCTGTACAGGTCTTCAACAACTTATACTAAAATGTTAAAAAGTCCAATACTAAAGATATTTATTGGTATTTGTATGTATTAAAATGTAAAAAAAAAAAAAAAGTCCAATACTGAAGATATTTATTGGTATTTGTATTCATTTTATATTTAATAACGGTATATTGATGTAAACAAGTAAGATTAATTTAAGAAAATTAGAGGTTAAAATCTGCTTCTGGAGGGAGTCTTCACAACACGTTTCACCTCAAGGACAAAAACCCATCAACTAAGAGTGTTTATGGGCTGTGTTGTGAAGAATTATTCAAATTCTTTTGATAGGATTTGCTTGGTTTAGTCGCTAAGTCATGTCCGACTCTTTGCGACCCCATGGACTGTAGCCTGCCGGCCTCCTCTGCCCGTGGGATTCTCCAGGCAAGAATACTGAAGTGGGTAGCCATTCCCTTCTCCAAGGGATCTTCCCAACCCGAATTGAACCTGGGTCTCCTGCATTGCAGGCAGATTCTTTACCAACTGAGCTATGAGGAAAGTTCTTGATAGGAGTGCTACAGTCAATTACTGATGTCTGCAAATGGCAAAGGAGAGGAGGGGTGGAAGATGAGAAGTCAATGAAAAGGACACTAAAAAGGGAGGAGAGCGTTCCCAGAAAAACAAAGAGATCCACAGTGTCAAATGCTAGTGGAAGGATTCAGGATCAGGGTAAAGAAAACCCATGGGTTTCTTGTTTAACATTTAAGAAAGCAAATTAAATACTATATGTGATAAGGTTAGTGGTCAAATTATAGTGAGTTGGGGGGATTAAGGAATGAGGCAGTAAGTATATTTCTGAGGTTTTTTGATTTGTGAAATTGTTAGGGACTACATGCTAGAACTGATTTTATTATATATAGTTTTTAAATCTACATTAAATCTAAGATTAGACTGCATCTGAATCAACACAAAACCTAAAGCTAAGGATATCCATCAAATGACTTTGTAGCACCTGATCTTAAGCAGTAAGATTAGTACCATTAATCTAGATTTTATCTCACATTTGTCAAACAAAGAGACACGAGGGAACCATGTCAAGGGTATTAGCTAAACCACCTGGAACAGTGCTTTCTCAGTGTGCAATGCCCTGACCAGTAGTTTCGACATCACGGGGCAACTTGTTACAAATGCAAAATCCCAGGCCCCATCTCAGACTTACCAAATCAAAAAAGCTGGGAGCCTGAACCCAGCCATTTGTTTAACAAGCTCAAAAGGTAACTTGGTTGCACACTTGAGTTATTGTATTATAATGGCACTTTCTTCTTAAATAAGACACATAGTTATTAAGTTACTAATCTACTTGGTGGGCTTGACCTAGATTCTGTACTGCCAAACCCTTTCTAGGGGCTAGAGTCAACTGAAAGTCTTTTAAGGATATTATGGTCTATTGGCCAGCCGTGATATAGTAAGAAAGCTCAGAACTGAAGAAAAGATGCTCACTCACACTGGGTACCAGTGATCTTACAAGTGGGAGAAGTGTCTCTCCTTAAACTCCCTGGAGCTTAAGTAGAAGTCTCAGGTACCTAGAGCCAATTCCTAACACCTCAAAACTACATACAGTCATTTTTGACCTATTTGTCTATGAAGAACGTGCTCTTTATTGAATTTTTGCCTCACTACCCATATGTAACATGTGCCCTGCAAAAATTCTCCCCACCTCCCCTCCTTCACCTTTTTTAAAAAGTTTGGTATATTCTGTGTGGAAGAGGATGTGGCAGGTTTTTTGTTTCGTTTTGTTTTTGTTTAGCTGCCCTGAGTCTTACTTGTGGTACGTGGGATCTTTTGTTGCAGCACACGAATCCCTAGCTGTGGCGTGTGGGCTCAGGAGCTGTGGCGCCTGGGCTTAGTTACCCTGCAGCATGTGAGATCCCAGTTCCCTGCCAAAGGGGTTGAACGGGGCCACCTTTCCCTTCCCTTTTTTTTTTTTTTTTTTACAACAGTTTATTTGTATATCTATTATATTGCTGTTACATATATTACATAATAGTATAATTTTATACTGCATTTCAAAATAATAAGATCCTTTAAAAAGATCCCTTCTTCTATAAAGTGTGCTTCTCCTTCTGAGTTCTGCCTTGTAATTATTGAAGGTCTTTCCTAAGGTAATTAAAACCTGGCTTCTTTGTATAATATCAACCCAGTGTCAGAAAATCGATTATCTAGCCAGTATTTATAGGCAGTGTTGACTCCGCTGAACTTGTGCTCACTACTCAAGGCCCTCTCTTACTTTCTTACTGTGGTTTGGTCCTGATTACCTCCACTGGTCAATCTGTACTATGGGCATGAGGCTTGAAGTGGCAGCCTCACATTTTCCAGCCCTGTATATGCCAGGGAAGGTCTAAGACCAAACCCCACCATTTAGAGCAATAATTGTGTGATTCATATTTGTAAAAACTGGCCAAGAAGATTTATTTTCAGTGGTTTTTTTTTAATAAAAAATTGCAAATGCCCTTTACTAATTTCGTTTATAGCAAAACTTATAGTATGAGTTTAATGGATATCTGCATCATCAGTTTCAAAGCATTTTAAAACTAATTTTATTTATTTATTTTTGACTGTACTGGGTCTTTGTTGCTGCTCGAGCTTTTCTCTAGTTGTGGCAAGCCTCTCTAGTTGTGGTGCAGAGGACTCTCATTGTGATGGCTTCTCTTGTTGCAGACGTGGGCTCCAGGCTGCACGGGCTTCAGTAATTGCAGTGTTGAGGTTCAATCATTGCAGCTCCCAGGCTTTAGAGCACAGGCTCAATAGTTGTGGTGCACAGGCTTAGTTGCTCTGCAGCATGTGGGATCTTCCCAGACCAGGGATCAAACTCGTGTCTCTTGCATTGGCAGGCAGATCCTTAATCTCTGAGCCATCAGGGAAGCCCTCAAAGCATTTTTTACCAATAACCTTAAGAGTGACGTCTTTGTTTCTCCTTCTGAACTTTGTCCTTAGTTTATCTCGTAAATATACAAATCTCTAAACAATCTGTGCTTCAGAATTATCATGTTACCTTGAAATGACTGATCATGTTTATGATTGTTTTAAATTCATATATTCAGCATCTTTGTAATTCATTGAAAAGTTTTCCAAATTTTGAATTCATTGCTACCAAACAAATGCAGGTGCATTATTATCCTCTATTAATCTACATTTCAATTAGTGCAATGAAAAAATCTCATATCACTAATGTTTATTAATAATCATGCAATAGCATTAATGACCATGTTTCAAATTGACATTCGTCAGCATTTAAATTGACAGTATTTTGTTGAAAAACTGTTGAAATGAAAATAATTTCTTCTGCCTCAAAAATAATATTCCTTATAAATCATGCTTTGGTTTGAAAGGAAAAAGGAAGAACATTTATGAAAGTTCATATAAAGATACATCTAGTACATTCTATAATGTGTATTTAATAAACTCAGTTTCTTCAAGAGTAAGTTGAACTGAAATTTCTGACTACTGCCTTAAGTTTATCCGGATTTTGAAATTAACATTTTATTTTCTGTTATGCAAACTTTCCATAAAATCCTAAATTTGAAATACTTCACTTAAAGACATTTCCATTGCAGGGGAGAAAACCCATAAATTAGCACCATAATAATTATAAAAGTGTAAAACAGCTGGAAAGAAATCCATACCTCTTTTGCTATTGGAGTAGAGGTGAGGAATGTTTTTCCAGGTCTAAAGCAAATCAACAACAAGGTGAAAAGTTCCCAGTTGGTAATAATTACCAATTCAAACTATAAAAGGCTAATGTGTATTATCACCAGCTTGGAAATCTTCATTGCCAGACTTACACTGATCTTCCTGTGCATATTCAAAGGAGAGTAAGATAGTGATTTCCAATATTATATACATATTAATGTATCATTAATAATGTCAGGAATATTATTAACCTACATATGCTATATTTTTCAAGGTTCTCAATATATAAATGTTTCAAGTAAGTATTCAATATAAATTCTGATAATATAGGTTGGCATTTTGTAAAAAGATTCTACTTCTGTATTGTGGTATTTCAAGAACAGTATTCACAGTATTTTTATGTTACAGAGAGTACTCTCATTAGAATTAAAATTACATTTATATTTCAAAATTTAGTAATATGTAGAACCACAGGAGAGAGGAACAGTAGTTTTTTCTTCAAGAGAAAGAAGTTCCCTATTTCTGGTTGTTATTTAAAACAATGTATTAGAGTTTTGCATAATCAGGGTTAACATTAATGATTTACTCTTGCTGTCTTTGATAAAGTCCTAAAACTAACCAGCAGAAAGTTGTAAATTTTAGTATTATCTATAAAATGTATTATTTTACACCTAAATGTCAAGTAAACAAAATTCACCCTAATGCTTTCAGATGAACTATTTAATTTTAAAAAAATTAGTTGGATATTTAAAAGAAAGCCCTTTTTGATGCAAGTTTTAAAATTTACACATAAATTACTTCTATGACTTTGTAACTACATTTTAATTTTCCTTTAACAATGCTGTAGGGAGGCATAAGTTCCTCCTACAGTCAATATCTGGAAGAGCAAGTTTTCATGTGCTATTGCTGTCAATACAGACACTCTGTTCTTGGAGCTTAGAGGCTGCTTTTTTCTAAAACAGAGATTGCAGCAAAGGTTTCTAAATGGGTGCAAGACATTTTAATGTAGCCATTTTAAGTGGCCATTTTGGTACTTTGATTTTTTTTTTTAAGTTTATCACAACTTAATAAAACTTATGAAGGAGGAAACAGAACAGGCTCCATCTTGAAAGCAGGACTCCATCTTGGGCCGGACTGTGGACTTTGAGCTATATGCCCAGTATCTATGGAAATGATATACCAACTGGAAAACCAGGCCCCCCGGATGGAAGAACCCCAGGGCTCATACCTAGACTCTCCATTGCCTAAAAGAATACCCTAATTATCTAAGTCACCAAATAGAATCATAAATTCTATTATGCTCATTGGGGTATGACCACAGGCCTATTGATAATTGTCCACTGTTAACTACCTAGGCTTAAGGTATATGAATCACGGGTTAACTTTGATTGTATCTTTCTCTTCCTTTGTTCAGACTAGTTTCAGGGAATTTGGGGAGGTGGGTTTGGGCACGTACACTTATGGTATATAAGGTTTTCACAAAAACTTGTTGGGGTCCTTGGCTAAGAGGAGACCCTGCCTCGGGCCTGCCGGTGTAATAAACTGCACTCCACTGTTTGCATTGTCCTTCTGAGTGAGTTTGTTTCCCGGAACGCATGGCTACAACACTTACTCCTAGTTTCATGAAAAATTAAAATATAACAGATACAAAGGGAAGAATAGAAGTCTTCCTCCCGGTCAAATAATTTCACTCCTCAGAAATAACAATTGTTAAAAAAAAAGAAATAACCATTGTTGACCCTGTAGACTTTTTTTTAAATGTATACAGTAGCATAAAAATCCCTTTGACAATTAAATAAAAATGAGCTTTATATACGGTTCTGTACAGTTTCTTCATTTAAAAATGTGTATGAAGGATCTACCTAATTTTAATAGCTACATATTATAGTACTCGTCTTTAAAAAGTATTTATTTGGCTAAAATTAATTAGTTGCAGCAGGCAGGATCTTCCATTGCAATACACATGCTCTCCAGTTGTGATGTGCAGGCTTAGTTTCTTGGTGGCATGTGTGGTCATAGTTCCCAGACCAGGGATGGAACTCATGTCCTCAGCACTGGAAGAAGAATTCTTAACCACTGGACCACCAGGAAAAAAATCCCATATTATTGTATTCTTGTAGCATAGTTTAACCAGTGTTCTATTTACAAATATATTGTTAGATTTTTAAAAATTACAGATACAGTGACTATCCTTGTAGACACATTTTAACGCTTTTATGCAAAGTATAATTGACAAGTCAAAGTTTCTGTGAATTTTTTTGTTGATGTCAAACTGCCCTTCAGATAGGTTATATAAATTCATAGCACCACTAATAGTATATGCGAGTACCTGCTTCATCTTCACTTTATAATGTATATACTTTTGTTCTGTTTCAATATTTTTTTATCACAAATGTGAATCACCTTTTCAAAGTTTATAATTTTCTAAAGAAGTGAGATAATTTAAATTCAGTCCTTTTCTTTTATGGCTATACTGTTTTTCTAAAACTATTGCTGAATCTACCATCTTTTATTTATTATTCTGAAATGTCATCTTTGTCATATACTAGATTCCCTTATAAATATTTGTCTCTTTCTGTATTCTTTATTCAGCTTCATTGATTTATCTGATTGCTAAGAGTTTCAAGTACTGAGGCTCTAACAGTTTAAAATTCTTGTAAAACTAATCCTTTATTAGTTCTTAAAAAATTTTTTTCCATCTACTCTCATATTTCTGGAAGAATTTTGGGAGGCAGTCGGGTCTCTTTATTGTGGTAAGCTATATATAGAGTTTACCATTTTAACTGTTTTTAAGTGTATGGTTTTGTTGTGTATATTCACATTGTTGTGCAACCATCAACACCATTCATCCTCGGAATCTAGGCACATTCTAATAACACTTGTTCAAGTTCCAAAACATAATGCTGTTGATATTCTGGTTGTTATTATACTCAATGTATAGATTCATTTACATAGAAACACTATTTTTACAACATTAAGTGTTTCTAACCAAGCACAGTGTTTTTCCATCTCATTCACTCATTAAACACTAACTTAAACATCTATGGAGTGCCTATTCCACCAGGAATTCTACTAGGCACTAGAGATACAAATATAACTACAATACTGTATCTGTTATCATGTTGGTTGGTTGAGTGTCTAAGTCGTGTCTGACTCTCTCAACCCCATGGACTGTAGTCCTTCAGGCTCCTCTGTCAAGGGGGTTAAATCCAGTAGGAGAGAGAGAGACTAAGCAAACAATTGCACATGTAAAATTGTGCAATTTTAAGCTTTAAAGGAGAGATACATAGTGGGCCTCTATTAAATGATTTGATCTAAACTTGGGGGTCTGGGCTGTCTTCCCTGAAGACGTGACAATCAAGCTCACTCAGATCATACTCAAATATACTCAAAGCATCTTCAATATCCTCCAACTGGCTTCAAATAAGCCCAGCACATTTCTTAGTGTCAGGCGAGTGTATGCTTCTCGGTTCTTGTCTCGTCACTATGATTTGGAGCAATGGACATTAAAGCCCTTGGCACGTCACAGCTCTCGGGTCTTAAACAAACCGTGTCATAGCTCTTAGACAAATCAGTGTTGCAGCTCTATTTTATTTAGAAGATAGCAGGAGAATCCAAGACTCGAAGAGAAGACAGTGGAGGAGTGCATGGGGAGGGAGAAAGAGAGAGACAGAGTGTGCGCATGCACACAGGAGAGAGAGTCCAAGAGAAAGCACTTTGACTCCTCCTTTTATATGTTTTTTCCTCCACCTGGGCCTGCCCTATGCAAATTGGGCTCAGCCAGGAGTGCTGTTCTACCTGAAGTCCTCACTCTGGTCCTCGAACCTTTCTTTGACCTTCCTTTGTTTTATTTTCACGGGCTTTTCCCTTCCTTGTCTTTTAGCCACCGCCATTTTGGACTCCTTTTCCCTATTCTACCTACCTAACATTCCCCCCTCAAGAGATGGGAGGCCCAATTTTTCAGGAATAGGGGCGTTGAGATCTTTCTGGCTACTTCCTGCTGAACTGTGAGGAGACAAAAACCGAGGAGCATACACTCGCCTAAAATTAGGTTTTCCCCTGAGTATAAAATCTCTTAAATGGTATTACATGGTATCTTTTCATTTTCTTTTCTTTAATTGGAGTGTAATTCTTCACAATGTTGTGTAAGTTTCTGCTTACACAGTAAGTTACACAGTAAGTTAACGAAGTTACTTTCTAACTGCGTCTTTTCTATTTATGGGAAAGCTATTGAACTTGTATATTAAATTTGTAAATAGCTGCCTTTGGGATTTTCAACTGTTTTTGAGGGAACTAATTCTCTTTTTCTTGTACATTTTGCCTCAGCCAGTAAGATAGGAATGTCTGCCAAAACTTTCATTCTTTGGGAAGTTTTAGGCAGATGCTGCTGTCTTCTCTTCACCTCTGTGAATGCAAGAATGATTTATCTATTTGGTGAGATGGTGAGAATATGACATCGGGATTGAATAGAATTAATAAGTGAAAGGTGACCCATCTCTCTTGGCTCTTGATAGTCAATGAGAAAGGCAGATCCACGTCCACTCTGCAGCAGGACTGTTTCACATGTTTGCTTTGTTGACATAGCTCTCCTGCTATAAACAGGATGCTTGAATTCCACACACTGTGTAACTTCACTGTGTAAAACTGTTAGGCCAAGAAAAAAAATGGAAATTATTTTTTCATTCTTACATCTTGTATTTTCATCTATTTTAAAATGCAATTAAATACTTAATGGAAAATAAAATACTTAATGGTGTCAGCCTGGAGAGTTTGATTAAAGAGCATTCTGTCCGTGAAGTACTTATTACTCACCAGATCCAACAATCACCAAACTTGATTGCACATTCATTATAAAAAATTTTTAAGTATCTATTGCTAAACTTTACTTAATTATCCACTATTATATGTACTATTATATAATTATATGTACTTATATATATATTTATACAAATATTATTATATATACTATTATAATGCCCTTTGTATTACAATATATACATGGAATTGAAATTGCTAAAAGATGAGAATTCTAAAATAATTTCTACTTTACTTATTAATGACTCAAATATTTTGCTGCCAGCAATAATTATTATAATTCCATTTCTTTTAAAATCTTAGTTTAACATTTTGAATATAAAGCATCTTGAAAGTTTTATAATACTTTCAATTTATTTCACTTCTTGGTTTAAATGTCTATAATGTAACTTATATGCAGAATCACGAGAAATGCTGGTTTAAATGTCTATAATGTAACTTATATGCAGAATCATGAGAAATGCTGGAAGAAGCACAAGCTGGAATCAAGATTGCCAGGAGAAATATCAATAACCTCAGATATGCAGATGACACCACCCTTATGGCAGAAAATGAAGAAGAACTAAAGAGCCTCTTGATGAAAGTGAAAGAGGAGAGTGAAAATTTGGCTTAAAACTCAATATTCAGAAAACTAAGATCATGGCATCCGGTCCCATCACTTCGTGGCAAATAGATGGGGAAACAGTGGAAACAGTGGCTGACTTTATTTTTCTGGGCTCCAAAATCACTGCAGATGGTGACTGCAGCCATGAAATTAAAAGACACTTACTCCTTGGAAGAAAACTTATGACCAACCTAGAGAGCATATTAAAAAGCAGAGACATTACTTTGCCAACAAAGATCCGTCTAGTCAAGGCTATGGTTTTTCTAATGGTCATGTATGGATGTGAGAGTTGGACTGTGAAGAAAGCTGAGCACCGAAGAATTGATGCTTTTGAACTGTGGTGTTGGAGAAGACTCTTGAGAGTCCCTTGGACTGCAAGGAGATCCAACCAGTCCATCCTAAAGGAGATCAATCCCGGGTATTCATTGGAAGGACAGATGCTGAGGCTGAAACTCCAATACTTTGGCTACCTCATGCGAAGAGTTGACTTATTGGAAAAGACCCTGATGCTGGCAAAGACTGAGGGCAGGAGGAGAAGGGGACAACAAGGAGGGACAAGGAGGAGAAGGATGAGAGGGTTGTATGTCATCACTGACTCAGTGGACATGAAAGAAAAGAAAGAAAGTGAAGTCACTCAGTCGTGTCCAACTCTTTGCGACCCCACGGACTGTAGCCTACCAGGTTCCTCCATCCATGGGATTTTCCAGGCAAGAGTACCAGAGTGGGTTGCCGTTGCCTTCTCCAGGGGATCTTCCTGACCCAGGGATTGAACCCAGGTCTCCCACATTGCGGGCAGATGCTTTACCGTCTGAGTCACCAGGGAAGTTCAAACATGAGTTTGGGTAAACCCTGGGTGTTGGTGATGGACAGGGAGGCCTGGTGTGCTGCAGTCCATGGGGTTGCAAAGAGTCGGACACGACTGAGCAACTGAACTGAACTGAACGTATAAAAAACCATACCTTAAAAAGGTACTAAGATTTAAAAGGAAGTGGTACAAAATGAGTATTCTCTTTTTTTCTTACATATATCCTAATTATGGAAAGGTTTTTGTTGAAATTCCACTAGAAATATCTATCTTCCCTAATATCAGTCAGATGTTATATATTTGTATCTGACATATGGATTAAGTATCTATTGTCACTCTTCATTTGGAAAATTTTCAAACAAGTTTGACAGTTCTGTTTCCCAATATCAGCATACTTGAATTTTTACAGATGACAAATCATTTTCAGCAATAAAGTCAGAGAATGTTAGAAACATTGCCAAACATGTTTTCAAATTGTACTTGTTTTTGATAAGCAGTTACTTTCCCATTCATTGTTAAAAGGTCACTGTTACCTTGAAAGAACAGATAAAGTGTTCCTTTCTTCTGTCCCCCAAAATATCTGCCAACATTGCATTTTACACAGTCACTTGTCAGCACAGGAACGGACAAGAAATTTGAAACTTTCCTTTTAGTAAAAGGAAAATGTGAAACTCATCTGCACTTTGGCCACTCTTTTAAGGATTCTGCCACAAATATCAGTAAACCTTTCTTTGTTGTAATAAATATTTTTATGCTCACTCTACAGATAATAAAAACTACTGTAAAGACCTTACACTGAATTTTTTGTCTTATTTTTTATTAAAATAGATGACATCCTACAGAAGTTCAGTCTGGTGCCAACTTCCCTGTTATTTAACTTACCAATGAAAAATCTAATGATTTGATTTCACATGTGTCATTAGCACTGTAACCAGGTTCCAGAGAATTAATTTATCCTGGTGAAATCAGTTGCTCCACTAAGAAAATCAGTTTTGTTTTCCCATGTAAAATTGTTTTTATTAGCAAAGTCATTTATTATTGAAAATATAACCTTTCTGGAATATATTTTTTTAATGGGTCAAGAGAAATAGTTCTTCCTATATTTCATCCTTAACTCAGAATTTAACAAACACCATAAGCTGAATCAGATGAGAAATACTTCCATCCAAATTAACAGGAGCCCTCCACACTGCATAATTTGTTTTAGTACTTGAATCTTCAACTTTGCACAATATTTTCTATACATATACACTTTAGTATATGTTATCTGAATAATCTATTTTAGTTTGTCTCTTTAAAAATTGTTTATTTTAGCTATTTTAACTGTTGCAGGAAAGATATATTTCTCCAGTGGTGTATGAATTGATTTCTTTTTAGTTACTGCAATTTTTGTCTTGTTTTGTCTTCCACTTTTAGGTAAGAAACCGCAGAAGAAAACTTAGAAATCTAAACATTTACCACTTAGTTTAGTGCAATTGTATAAAGTGTTACATGTCACATAATTTTAAATATCATTCAAAAGATTGTTGAGATTTAACTTCATATTCTGGATGTATCAATTTTAAATACCTTGCAAATAGTGTTTTTATATTACCATCAGCTAATACCTCAATCCATTATGGCCACTAAGGCAAAATTCATTTGCTAGAAAAGTGGATAGAAATCTGTATTTAAAATTATTTCTTTTGGGTTGCACTGGGTATTCACTGCTGTGTGCAGGCTTTCTCTAGTTGTGGCAGGCAGAGGCTATTCTTTCATTGCAGTGAATGGGCCTCTCATTGCAGTGGCTTCTCTTGTTGAGCACAGGCTCTGGGTGCACGGGCTTTAGTAGCTCTGGAGTGCAGGCTCAGTAGTTGAGACTTGTAGGCTCTGGAGCAGGGGTTCAGTAGTTGTGGTGTACAGGCTTAGCTGCTCCACAGTACATGTAATCTTCCCAGACCAGGGATTAGACACATGTCCCCTGCACTGGAAGTTGGTACAGTTGTACCACCAGGGAAGTCCCAAATAGTCTTCCTTTGAGTTTCTAATTATTTTGGCTGACTTGTTAGATCTCAATTAAAAAACTGTCATTTTTATCACATGTTTTGGATAAGAAGAGGTTGTCCTGAAAGGAGGAAAAATCTAGTCCTTCCTTTTGGTTATTGTTTTTGCTTTTATTATTGATCTTTTTGTCTTGTCTTCTTTGCATAACTGTTTTAACATCAAGTATTTTACTATCTCATGTCAGTTTCTCAAGAAGCAGAGTCTGAGGTAAGGATTCTTGTGCCAGTGAATTTTGGAGAAACTGAGGGATGTCAGATGAAACCTGTAAGGCAGTGCAGGAAACAGAACAGCTCAGGGAAAGGGGCTCGGCAAAGATGTGGGTTTACCTGAAGTTTATCCTCAATTTGATCAAAAAAGCTCCAGTGCATGGATGGCACCATGGAGTTGTGTGTGTCACCTCCAAGAAGGGAGGCAAGACTTTTATATCCCCTTATCATTGAGTCATTGGCTATAGGCCACCTGGAGTTGGGGGTTAGAGGTTGGTGGTAATTTCTAATCTCCCTGATTAGGTAACTCCCATCATTTAAGAACAAGCCTGCCAAGCAGAAGGGTATAGCTATGAGCTGTTAGCAGCCAAGAGTCATATGAAGAATGCAATGACCAGTAAGGAGGATCTTGGCAGGGTACCAATATCCATTTTGTGAGATTACTTTAGTTAAAACTAGGTGTCACGATTGGTAACTCCTTTACTTTACTACTGTACAATGTGTCACAATGTCCTGAAAAGGAATAATAAACACAAGAGGGTGACAGTTGTGGAATTCCTGCTTGTGTTGGTGGATACCCACTACCTTATGTGACCATCTGACCTTCCAACTGAGTAATGATGAAAGTGATATTCCACAGATGAATAAAAATTAACCTATTTTCAGACAAAAAAGAGACAAATACAAGTTCTAATATTTTTTTTCTGAACCTCAGTAAGTCACCTTGCAAACTCTACCTTGGAGATCACTGTACCAGACTCTAATGCCCAGGCTGATAAAACAAGGACATGAGACCTATGAAATACGTGATAGAAAAAGCTGGTACTCTGCGTCCTTTCACCGCCTCTTTCAGTGTCTTTTTTCTTATGTGTATGCCCTGTCCTATGTTTGCCTGCTGTTTTCATACTGTATATCTTCAGGCTTGCCAGAAACTCTCATTCTCAGCACAGCCTTTCTTTCTTTTTATTTTAGCACAGCCTTTCTAAATAAAAAGTTTCTATACATAAAAACAACAACAACGATCCAACAAGGAAATGAGCATGAAATAGTTCACTGAAATGTAAACACACTTATAGATATTTCATGGAGATCAAGTTTGGCAGTACCAATCAAAATGTAAAATGCATATCCTTTGACCCAACAATTGTTTCTAATTTATGCAAAAGATATACTTGTGTATGTGCATAAAGAGGCATGAACAAGGATATAGGCATCTGTGGATTTGCAAATATGTAAAACAGAGCAACTCTTCTTACTACTCTTTCATTTTGGAAAATATATTTTTCGTAAAATATTATTTATATTACCATGTAATGTGTTTAATGATACTGTTACTTAAAATAAGTAAATATTTTAAAATTTTAATTTCAAATATAGTATAGATGTCAATGAATAATGGACATACACAAAAACTTTTGGGGGTCCTAGATAATTGTTAAGAGTATAGAGAGGTCCTGAGACCAAAATGTTTGAGAACTGTCTAGAAGGTCTAGAACTGCCTAGAGAATGTTGTCTTCATCCACCTTTTCTCTCTCCTCTCTCCTTCAGCATTATCATATTCCTTCTAGTACACAGAGATTTGTGTTATTCCCTCTACTTGAAGAGATGGAACTCTGTATTCACTACAGTACCCAGCAGTGCTTTGCATGTAATGGAAGTTCAATGAGTATTTTTCCAATAAGTATTTGCAGAATTAAAAAACGAATGTTGGTCTCCCATATTTCTTCTAAACCTGCTCTCCTTTTCAAATTTATCTTTATTTGACTCTGTTTTTCATTATAGGTAGCCATTGACTTATCTCTCTTTCCTTTCATTACCTTCTCAGATTAAAAGCTTCTCAGCAAGCTCTTCACTTCTCTTTTCACTTCAGCAAGCTCCATGCCAAGTGTGGTGACTTCTATGGGTGACAACGTGACAAGAAATTAGGCCAGGAATTCAGTCTTGCCTCTTGCTGACTAATATACCAAGCTTCCTTGGGTATTGGTAGTGATATATTATTCTTGCTCAAGAGCCTGCAGAATCTGTTTACCAGCTCAGGTGTAAGCACCTTTGTTTGTGTTTATGCTCACAACTTTATCCCACTTACCAACCTTATCTCCCATGAATTCAGAACATACCCTCTCTCTTCAGACAGGCTTCCACATGCTCTCTCCCAATGACAGATGTTTTGTACTGGCTAATCTCACTGCCTAGCTAGATATTACTTATATTTTAACCCATTTAGTTTCCATGCTGCTGCTGCTAAGTAGCTTCAGTCGTTACCGACTCTGTGCGACCCCATAGACGGCAGCCCACCAGGGATTCTCCAGGCAAAAACACTGGAGTGGGTTGCCATTTCCTTCTCCAATGCATGAAAGTGAAAAGTGAAAGTGAAGTCACTCAGTCGTGTCCAGCTCCTAGCAACCCCATGGACTGCAGCCTATCAGGCTCCTCCATCCATGGGATTTGCCAGGCAAGAGTACTCTCCATCAAATCTGCAAATACCTTCTTTTCTTCATATATCATCATAGTAAACATGTACCTTGCCAAGTGCCAAGCTCTGGACTAGACACTGGTGACAAAAGTCAAATTAAACACAATCCCCGTATCCAACAGGGAAGACTGACATGATCATAATAAATACTATGTTCTAAGCATGTGTGTGTTGTAAAATGTGTTATCTCATGTAATGCTCAACACAAGCCTATTACGTCATTTGCCTTACTTCTTACTTTCTTGTCTAAGAAATGAAGGAAGTGGATGCTAAATGGATGTGTCACTTGTTCTGTCATGTATCCAGCAAGTGCTAGAGTCTTTGACTCCCAGCATTGGAGTTTTTAGTTATTATCTTATACTTCCTGAGTGAAACAGAATCAGAGTGTTAAGGGCAAAGTGGTTGGGGAGCAAGGAAGAAAAAGCCTTTTTTTCTGGGAGGAACGGTTGGGTAGGAACTGTAAGAGAGGGTTACATGGTGTCCTTCCATATGGTCACAAAGAGCCCAAACACACAAACAAGCATCACCAAGGGCACGAAGCTATGAATGAGGCACCGACTTGGGCAAGTTGTTGCTACTTCTCTTAGATTCTCATAGAATAGGTCACTGTCTATACTTTCAGTCACACTTCAAACTCACTGAAGTGAGTTTATTTTTTATGCATCTGTTTCTACCATTAGACAGTGCAGTGAGGATGAGGAAGGTATCATATTCATCTTTTTATACTTTTTATATGTATTGCTCACAGTAGGTGCTCAATACATGCTCTTAAAGGAGTGAGTGACTGGAGTGCAGGATGTGTAAGGCTGGGGAGAAAGGGGTGGTAAATGAAATCAGAAGGTAGGTGGAGCTTGATTTTAAAAAGCATGCTCTGGAATTTAAGGCTTATTTGTAGGTAAAAGGAAGCATGGAAGCAAAGAAGGTTTTTTGTTAACAGTACATACACTTTCCCAAAGTAATACAAGTCTATAGTTTTAAAAAGACATAGTACTGCCATAAAAAAGAATGAAATAATGCCATTTGCAGTAACGTGCGTGGACCTAGAGATTATCATAGCAAATGAAGTAAGTCAGAGAAAGATAAATACGTATTACTTACAGAGTCTAAAAAAACGATACTGATGAACTTATTTACAAAACAGAAATATACATAGACATTGAAAACAAACTTATGTTTACCAAAGGGAAAAAGAGGGGAGGGATAAACTAGGATTAACAGATATACATGATTATATATAAAACTTATCTATAAACAGAAAGGACCCACTGTATAGCACAGAGAACTATATTCAATATCCTGTAATAACCTATATGGAAAAGAATCTGAAAAAGAATATGTGCTATATATAATATGTATATATTGTATATATATAATTGAATCACTTTATTGTACACCTAGAACACTGCAAATAAACTACAATTAAAAAAAAAATAGTACTAAAACAAGAAATAGTACTAAAACTCTTTTACAACTAAAAGAGTAGTTCCCTGCTCTTCTCCCAGTCTTGTTCACTAGGCAAATAGCCTCAATTCTTGTTTACTCGAATTTACAGCCATATTTCTAATCAGTGTTCTTAAATGGCTATTTTTAAAATTAATTTTAGACACTGACTTCCCAGCATGGTGGATAAGGACTCTTTCTGCCATGGTCTACTCCCTCATTATTGTGAATGCATGTTCACCCTGCATCAGCTCAGTTCAGCTGCTTAGTCGTGTCAGACTCTTTGCAACCCCATGAACTGCAGCACGCCAGGCCTCCCTGTCCATCACCAACTCCCAGAGTTCACCCAAACCCATGTCCATTGAGTCAGTGATGCCATCCAACCATCACATCCTCTGTCATCCTCCTTCTCTTCCTGCCCTCAATCCTTCCCAGCATCAGGGTCTTTTCAAATGAGTCACCTCTTCACATCAGGTGGCCAAAGTATTGGAGTCTCACAGTACTTGTCATTAGCTGAAATTACACTATATACTTTTAATATAAATTATACTTCTAGTGTCTTCCCACCGGAAAGTAAACTGTGTGAAGACAGGCACCTTATTTTAGCACTACAATTCCAGGAGGTAAAATATACCGAGTACATAACAGGTGATCTATAATATTTGTTAAATGAATTAATCAACTCATATTAAGGAGAAATATTTTCTAAATAAAGCACATTTTTTGTAAATTCCTGGCCATAATAGGTGTAGTTCTTATATTGCTTTTGCAGAGTGGTTTCCATTTCTCACTTTTTATTCTCCAGTTTCCTAACTATGCCCAGAGGCCTCTTTGTACAGAAGAAAGGATCATAATGGCAAACATTTCATGTTATAGTCATTTACCTCTATCTTACCATCTACCTACTTAAAGATCAGACAAAACTTTGATGTCCTTGCTTTTCCTTATCTCTTTTATCTGTGTGTGTGTGTGTGTGTGTGTGTGTGTGTATAGGGGGCAAGGCTGTGCTTGGACTTTGCTGCTTGGGCTTTTCTCTAGTTCCAGCAAGTGGGGCCAGTCTCCAGTTATAGTGCATGGGCTTCTCATTGTGGTGGCTTCTCTTGTTGCAGAGCATGGGCTCTAGGGCACTCAGGTTTTGGTAGTTGAGGCACCGGGCTCAGTAGTTGCGGCTCCCAGGCTCTAGAGCACAGACTCATTAGTTGTGCTCTAGACTTACTTGCTCCCCGGCATGTGGGATCTTTCTGGATCAGGGGTTGAACCTGTATCTCCTACATTGGCAGGCAGATTCTTCACCACTGAGGCACCAGGTAAGCCCACTCTTCCTTATCTTAGCTGATCAAATAGGCAGTCAAGGCATTTACAAAGAGGGAGATTTGTTTTCTCCTGCACAGAGCACTCTCTCAGAGGTGGGGGACAAAAAAAATAATTTAGGTCACTTAGTCTTGGTATTTATAACTTTGAAAGAAACCATTTGCTTCCTTTCACTGTTCATGCTGCTCTGCTGCTGCTGCTAAGTCGCTTCAGTCGTGTCCGACTCTGTGCGACCCCATAGACGGCAGCCCATCAGGCTCCACCGTCCCTGGGATTCTCCAGGCAAGAACACTGGAGTGGGTTGCCATTTCCTTCTCCAATGCATGAAAGGGAAAAGTGAAAGTGAAGTCGCTTAGTCGTTCCCGACTCTTAGCAACCCCATGGACTGGAGCCTACCAGGCTCCTCCATCCATGGGATTTTCCAGGCAAGAGTACTGGAGTGGGGTGCCATTGCCTTCTCCGCATGCTGCTCTAAGTATAGTCAAATACATGTTTTGAAATATGTATTTTCTTAGTATGGAAGATTTATAGGAAAAATTAATACTTGCTACAAGTTTAAGTGGGAAATAATTACCAAAGTCATCAGTTTTGTAGTACAACCAACAACTACCATGCTACTGTTCAGCTTCTAAGTTGTGTCCAACTCTGCAACCCCATGGACTGCAGCATGCCAGGCTCCTCTGTTCTCCACTATCTATTGGAGTTTGCTCAAATTCATGTACTCTGAGTTGGTGATGCTATCTAACCATCTCATCCTCTGCCGCCCCCTTCTCCTTTGCCTTCAATCTTTCTCAACATCAGGGTCTTCTCCAATGAATAAGCTCTTTGAATCAGGTGGCTGATGTATTGGAGCTTCAACATAAGTTCTTCCAATGAATCTTCAGGATTGATTTCCTTTAGCACTGACTGCTTTGATCTCCTTGCTGTCCAAAAGACTGTTAAAGAGTCTTCTCCAGCATCACAGTTTGAAGGCATTACTTCTTTGGTTAGCTTTCTCTATGGTCCAACTCTCATATCTGCATGACTACAGGAAAAACCATAGCTTTAATTATATGCAAAAGGAAAGACATACCCATTTGAATGCAGAGTTCCAAATAATAGTAAGGAGAGATAAGAAAACCTTCCTCAGTGATCAGTGCAAAGAAATAGAGGAAAATAATAAAATGGGAAAGATTAGAGATCCCTTCAAGAAAATTAGAGATACCAAGGGAACAATTCATGCAAAGATGGGCTCAATAAGGGACAGATATGGTATGGACCTAACAGAAGCAGAAGATATTAAGAAGAGGTGGCAAGAATACACAGAAGAACTGTACAAAAAAGATCTTCACAACCCAGATAATCATGATGGTGTGATTACTCACCTAGAGCCAGAAATCCTGGAATGTGAAGTCAAGTAGGCCTTAGGAAGCATCACTATGAACAAAGCTAGTGGAGGTGATGGAATTCCAGTTGAGCTATTTCAAATCTTAAAAGATGATGCTGTTTAAGTGCTGCACTCAATATGCCAGCAAATTGGGAAAACTCAGCAGTGGCCATGGGACTGGAAAAGGTCAGTTTTCATTCCAATCCCTAAGAAAGGCAATGCCAAAGAATGCTCAAACTACCACACAATTGCACTCATCTCACATGTTAGTAAAGTAATGCTCAAAATTCTCCAAGTCAGGCTTCAGCAATATGTGAACCATGAACTTCCTGATGTTCAAGCTGGTTTTAGAAAAGGCAGAGGAACCAGAGATCAAATTGCCAACATCCGCTGGATCATGGAAAAAGCAAGAGATTTCCAGAAAAA
>NW_011494811.1:7705118-7706618 GCF_000754665.1 Bison bison bison
CTTTGAAAGAAACCATTTGCTTCCTTTCACTGTTCATGCTGCTCTGCTGCTGCTGCTAAGTCGCTTCAGTCGTGTCCGACTCTGTGCGACCCCATAGACGGCAGCCCATCAGGCTCCACCGTCCCTGGGATTCTCCAGGCAAGAACACTGGAGTGGGTTGCCATTTCCTTCTCCAATGCATGAAAGTGAAAAGTGAAAGGGAAATTGCTCAGTCGTGTCTGATTCTTCGAGACCCCATGGACTGCAGCCCACCAGGCTCCTCCATCCATGGGATTTTCTAGGCAAGAGTATTGGAGTGGGGTGCCATCGCCGTCTCTGAGAAAAACATCTATATCTGCTTTATTGACTATGCCAAAGCCTTTGACTGTGTGGATCACAATCAACTGTGGAAAATTCTGAAAGAGATGAGAATTCCAGACCACCTGACCTGCCTCTTGAGAAATCTGTACGCAAGTCAGGAAGCAAGTTTGAACTGGACATGGAACAACAGACTGGTTCCAAATCAGGAAAGCAGTACATCAAGGCTGTATACTGTCACCCTGCTTATTTAACTTATATGCAGGGTACATCATGAGAAACACTAGGCTGGAGGAAGCACAAGCTGGAATCAAGACTGCTGGGAGAAATATCAATAACCTCAGATATGCAGATCAGAGATCAGATCATATCAGTCACTCAGTCATGTCCGACTCTTTTCGACCCCATGAATCACAGCACACCAGGCCTCCCTGTCCATCACCAACTCCCGGAGTTCACTGAGACTCATGTCCATCGAGTCAGTGATAGCATCCAGCCATCTCATCCTCTGTCGTCCCCTTCTCCTCTTGCCCCCAATCCCTCCCAGCATCAGATATGCAGATGACACCACCCTAATGGCAGGAAGTGAAGAGGAACTACAGAGCCTCTTGATGAAAGTGAAAGAGGAGAGTGAAAACATTGGCTTAAAGCTCAACATTCAGAAAACGAAGATCATGGCATCTGGTCCCATCACTTCATGGTAAATAGATGGGGAAACAGTGGAAACAGTGGCTGACTTTATTTTTTTGGGCTCTAAAATCACTGCAGATGGTGACTGCAGCCATGAAATTAAAAGACGCTTACTCCTTGGAAGAAAACTTATGACCAACCTAGAGAGCATATTAATAAGCAGAGACATTACTTTGCCAACAAACGTCCATCTAGTCAAGGCTATGGTTTTTCCAGTAGTCATGTATGGATGTGAGAGTTGGACTATAAAGAAAGCTGAGTGCCGAAGAATTGATGCTTTTGAACTGTGGTGTTGGAGAAGACTCTTGAGAGTCCCTTGGACTGCAAGGAGATCCAGCCAGTCCATCCTAAAGGAGATCAGTCCTGGGTGTTCATTGGAAGGACTGATGTTGAAGCTGAAACTCCAATACTTTGGCCTCCTGATGCGAAGAACTGACTCATTTGAAAAGACCATGATGCTGGGAAAGACTGAGGGCAGAAGAAGGGGATGACAGAGGATGAGATGGTTGGATG
>NW_011494811.1:7706718-7743696 GCF_000754665.1 Bison bison bison
GAGTAAACTCCGGGAGTTGGTGATGGACAGGGAGGCCTGGCGTGCTACAGTCCATGGGGTTGCAAGGAGTCGGACACGACTGAGCGACTGAACTGAACTGAACTGACTATATGGACCTTTGTTGGCAAAGTGATGTCTCTGTTTTTTAATACAGAGGTTTGTCATAGCTGTCTAGGTTTGCCATACATAGCTTTCCCTCCAAGGAGCAAGCATCTTTTAATTTCATGGTTGCAATCACCATCTGCAGTGATTTTGGAGCCCAAGTAAATAAAGTCTGTCACTGTTTCCACTTTTCCCCTTTCTAGTTGCCATGAAGTGATGGGACCAGATGCCATAGTCTTTCATTTTTTTAATGTTGAATTTTAAGCCAGCTTTTTTACTCTCCTCTTTCACTCTCATCAAGAGGCTCATTAGTTCCCCTTCAGCTTCTGCCATTAGAGTGGTATTGTCTGCATATCTGAGGTTGTTGATATTTCTCCCAGTAATCTTGATTCCAACAGCCTGACATTTTGCAAAATGTACTCTGCATATAAGTTAAATAAGCAGAGTGACAATATACAGCCTTGTCGTATTCCTTTCCCAATCTTGAACTAGTCAGTTGTTCCATATCTGGTTCTAACTGTTGCTTCTTGACTCATATACAGGTTTCTCAGGAGACAGGTAAGGTAGTTTGGTACTCCCATCTCTTTTAAGAATTTTCCAGTTTCCCAAAGAAAGGCAATGCCAAAGAATGTTCCAAGTACCGTGCAACTGTGTCATTTCACATGCTAGGAAGGTTATGTTTAAAATCCTTCACGCTAGGCTTTCACTGTATGTGAACCAAGAACTTCCAGATGTACAAGCTGGGTTTAGAAAAGGCAGAGAAACCAGAAATCAAATTGCTAACATTGGTTGGATCATGTAGAAAGCAAAGGACTCCAGAAAAACATATACTTCTGCTTAAATGACTACATTAAACCTTTGACTGTGTGTATCACAATTACCCTGAATGGATTTTCAATTTGGGAATTTAAGGGTGAGAAAATAGTAATTAATTAGATTAATATATTCATGACTGAGACTTTATTTAATGTTCCTTTCCTCTTTTAACCTTTCACTTCATTAGCCTGAGAGCAATCATCTGTAATCATTTATAATCATCTGATTACAAACTGATGACTCTCAAGTCAAGCTTCTGACTCTCACTGTGACTCTGTATTTTATCACCATCATCACAACGTATTTGCTCAAAGGAAAGAAAACTTGATTTTGCTTCAATGTGATATTATTGCTCAGATATTAAGATGCTGGCCATCATGATGAGATCCATCTTTACAATTCTTTGCACAACTTAGGATTTTGTGTCATCTGGTATGGAAATTTATTCATTGTAATACACTGCTTAGAAAACTAAATCCAACTTCCTACTAAATATTTTTCTAGGATAGTGATGAGAGAGAATCAAACTATATGTAAATCCAAAAATGGGAAGACAATGAGTGGCGTTACCAGTGGTATTTGAGTCTGAGAACCAAAAGTTCCAGAAATCTTTCAAAAGAAAACAGATGGTGTTCATATTTCTTTTACAGCTCAGATGAATAATTTTGTATTATACCATCATATAAACCAATTGGAAATCACATGAAAAAAAGAAAAATCCTAATGAGTCTGTATTTCACATAACTTCATATCAATTGTCTCTTTATTACTGCACTCTACTCTGCCTGTAACTTGGATCTACTTCATCATTTAAACTTTGATTCCACTTCATGGCTGTTGTATAATCCTAGTGTTATCATTACATTTTTTTTTTCAAGGATAATTTTTAACAACTAAAGGGCTCAGCAAACATCTTTTTTTATCATCCTTCCTAGAATCACTCAGAGCAACTGGTATAAATGGACCAAGTGCTGGAATTTGAACCAGAGGCTCCTGAACACCTGTACTGTGGCAAGCACTGTGGGGAGGGCTTTATTTACATTGTGTTTATTTTCATAATCTCATTGAAAGGAATATATTGTCACCTGATGAATAATTTGAAGTTTAGAGAGATTAAATAACTTCTTCAAAATCATACAGTTTTGAGTAATAGTCCTTTTTAAAATATTTGCTTATTTTAGTTACATTCGGTGGGGGAGTCATCATTTAGAGATACAAAGAATCCTATCTACAAATGAAATGACTTGCTTATAAATAATCTAATAGGAGATGTGGTGGGAAAGTGGGTGAGAGCATAGATATAAGTTTAGCCATCAGTTAAGTTGGTTGATAGGGTCATATACATAATGGTTCATGATACCATTTTTTTATACTTTTGTATAAGATGGAACTTTCCCACACTGAAGTTTTTAAAAGTAGCCTGGAATGTAGAACTACAATAAAAAAGAAAGTGTAAAGGTGTAGCTGGACCACAAAGAAGGCTGAGCGCTGAAGAATTGATGCTTTTAAATTGTGGTGCTGGAGGAGACTCTTGAGAGTCCCTTGGACTGCAAGGAAATCAAACCACTCAATTCTAAAAGAAATCAACCTTGAATATTCATTGGAAGAACTGATGCTGAAGCTGAAGCTCCAATACTTTGCCCCACTAATGTGAAGAGCCAGCTCACCGGAAAAGACCCTGATGCTGGGAAAGATGGAGGACAGGAGGAGATGGGGGCAACAGAGGATGAGATGGTTGGATGGCATGACTGACTCAATGGACATGACTTTGAGCAAACTCTGGGAGACAGTGAAGGGTACTGAAGTTCATGGGGTCACAAAGAGTTGACAGACACAACTTAGCAACTGAACAACAACAAATCTGTAGTAGTGTTCACCTTAGCAATTCAAGAACTCTTTCAGCTGTATCCTTTTAGAGCTGATCTGGAGGAAGAGCCCTGGATCAACTTTAACGTGCATGGGTAAATGAGTACTTCCATAACTTATTTAATAAAGAAGTGATGAGAATTCCCTGGAAGTCCAGTGGTTAGTACTTGGCACTTTCACTGCTAGCCTAGGTTCAATCTCTGGTTGGGAAACTAAGATCGTGCAAGCCTGGCAACACAGTCAAAAAAGAAAAAAAAATTTTTTTCAAAGTAATTATTAAGATCCTAAGCTGCTCCTGTTGATCCTAACCACACCTCTATAATAAACTATGGTCCTAATTCTTAGTTAAATAGAAGACCCAAGGACCAACCGTTTGTCAAATACTCTAGTCTTTCTTTCTTCTCCTCTTGACTCCATTTAGTGTGCTATTTTACTATTTGTTCATTCTTTTTAACTTCAAAGTAGCAGGAAGAGAACAAACAGCTTAAACCATTCAATTCACCACCTTTGAGCAGCTCTGTGGAGAGGTTTTCTGGAGGTAGGTGGTGTTTTGGGTCAATATAATTATCAGTTGCAGTACCAGTTCTGCCTCTTCTTCAACTCTCAGCTGTCTAAAGGGGTTATAGGAAAGTCCATCTTAAAACTGAAGGAATTAAAATACTGTCACTATCTTGAAAAATCCGCACAGTGACTGGAGTAAACCAATTGGCACCTGTTACAGGATGTTCTAGCCACCTCTCCACCCTGTGGCTTCAACGGCAATGTTGTTGACATTTTCAAAAGGTCCAGAGCGGGTAGCTTGCCAGGAAGTCCTTCTCATACAGAGGCAGACATGCCTACAGGTGGGCCTTTATACTGAGAAACCTCTGTGATTCAAGAGTTGGGCAACATATTCCTGATGCTAGGGAATCAAGCCAAAGGTTTCAAATGTAGGCTGTCAGGCCAACATCTCAAGGAATAGCCAAAGAGGCAGAAAGTTAGAGAAACAGGCTGGAATGGAGTTTGAAGGTAGAGCCATTCCTTTTAGACGCATTTTACCAGAGAGTGGAAATGGAATTGGTTTGTACATCCTGTGTGCTTATACTAACCCTCTTCCCAAAATACAAGACACAATGTCAAATATAGTTTCCGGGAATGAGCTGCAAGCCTGAACCCCAACTCTCAAAGATCTGAAGTTCTTTATCTGTGTGCTGCCATGAAGGTATTTTGTAGATGTAATTACTGTTCATTATCAGTAGACTTTAAATAAAGGTTATCCTAGATAATCTGGCCAGGCCCAATTCACTTAGCTGAAGGGCTTTCAGAGCAGAACCTAGGTTACTAGGAAGAAATTCTGCCTGTGGATTGCAACTTCAGCGCATGCCTGAGAGTTCCAGACTCCTTCTCCTGACACACTGCTCTACAGATTTCAGATTCGTCTTCTAGCCAGCCCCACAATTGTCTAAGTCAATTCCTTGCAAAAAAAAAAAAAAAAAATCCTTAATTTATATCTCTGACTGGTTCTGTTTCTCTCATTGAGCCTTGGTACAGTGATTGAGCCTGAATATTTCCAAATAGTATTATGTGTAATTCAGACTTCACATTTTAACAATAGCAAACAAAAATATTTTTGTGCATATATACCAGTCATAGATTTTATTTTCTTGGGTTCCAAAGTCACTGGTGATGGTGACTGCAGCCATGAAGTTAAAAGATGCTTGCTCCTTGGAAGGAAAGCTATAACAAGCCTAGAAAGTGTGTTAAAAAGCAGAGACACCATTTTGCCAACAGAAGTCCATACAGTCAAAGCTATGGTTTTTCCAGTAGTCAGCACAGATGTGAGAGTTGGACCATAAAGAAGGCTGAGCCCAAGAATTGATGTTTTCAAACTGTGGTGCTGGAGAATACTCTTGACAGTCACTTAGACTACAAGGAGATCAAACCAGTCATTCCTAAAGGAAATCAACCTTGAATATTCATTTGAAGGACGGAAGCTGAAGCTAAAGCTCCTATACTTTGACCACCTGATACAAAGAGCCAACTCATTGGAAAAGATCCTGATGCTGGGAAAGATTGAAGGCAAAAGAAGAAGGGGGCAGCAGAGCATGAGATGGTTAGATAGCATCACCAACTCAACGGACATGAATCTGAGCAAACTCCAGGAGATAGTGGAGGACAGAGGAGCCTGGCATGCCACAATCCACGGAGCCACAAAGAGTTGGACATGACTTAGTGACTAAATAACAACAGGAGTGAGAGTATGTGTGGAGTGTATGTATATGTGTGCTCTTTTGACTAGGCTTGACCTTCAGCCCCGTGTCCTTCCTTGCAGTGTTCAAGAATCCTATAGCAAGAATCTTGCTAAGGCAGTTAAACCAGAATCACCCTCTCTCAATATCTGATTGAGTGCCTCATCCTTCATTATCCCCCGGGTGATGTCCAATTATACCTACCAACTTTTAGTAAGAACTGTTGAGTAATGTAGCAATAATCCCCCCTAACCCTGATATTTCCTCATAGTAAACTTCCACCCACTGCCCCCCTATCCCCTGACTATAAATTCCTGCTTTCCCTGTTGGACTCAGAATTGACTCTAATCTCTCTCCCTTTTTACAGAACCCTACCACAGTACCTACCTTGAAGAAAGTCCGCCTTACCTTCTTAAAAAGTGTCATGAATAACTTTTTTCTTTAACACTTCAGACTTTTTTGATCATATATTTCTCAATAATTTTTTTTTACCACTCATACATATGTAAACATATTTAAATATATGTGATTAGGTTTCAAAGTTTATCCTGCTATATCATGTTCACAATTTTAAAAAATACCTATATATATATATACACACACACACATATATATAAAGAAAAGTGTTATAAGATTCCCACTGTCCCTACCTACTATCCAGTGAAACCACAGCCAAGGGAACGGGCTTGGCCGAATCAGCAGGGAGAGAAAACCCTGTTGAGACTGATTCTAGTCTAGCACGGTGAAGAGAAATGAGAGGTGTAGGATAAGTGGGAGGCCCCCGGCACCCCACCACCCCTGTGTCTGCGAGGGAGCGGGGTGGGGTGCACCGGCCTTGCAGGCCACCAGTGAAATATTCTGATCATTTTTTCACTGACCGAGTGAGGCGCAGGGGCGGGGAGAGGGGGGTGTGTGGCAGTGGCAAGCTCATTTCTGGCACCAAGTGCCCCGCCAGGGCCAGTGCCAGGTGGGGAGTTTGACTGAGGCCGTACACCTGCAAATGGTGTCCTAAGGCGAGCTCAGGGAGAACAGAAACCTCCCATGGAGCAGAAGAGCAAGAACTCGCTTGATCTTGATTTTCAGTACGAATACAGACCGTGAAAGCGGGTCTTCACAATCCTTCTGACCTTTGGGGTTTTAAGCAGGAGGCGTCAGAAAAGTTACCACAGGAATAATTGGCTTGTGGTGGCCAAGTGTTCATATAGTGACGTTTTTGATCCTTTGATGTCAGCTCTTTCTATCATTTTGAAGCAGAATTCACCAAGCATTGGGATGTTGACCCACTAATTGGGAACGTGAGCTGGGACTAGACTGTGGTGAGACAGATTAGTTTTACCCTACTGATGATGTGTTGTTGCCATGGTAATCCTGCTCGGTAGGAGGAACTGCGGGTTCAGACATTTGGTGTATGTGCTTGGCTGAGGAGTCAATGGGTCAAAGCTACCATCTGTGGGATTATGACTGAATGCCTCCAAGTCAGAATCCCATCCAGGCAGAATGATATGGCAGCCCTGGGAATCCTTGGTTGGCCTTGGACAGCCAGTCCCCTGCCATCCCTGCCAGCGGCCTGCCACCCACGTCCCTCTATGCACAGCATGGCATGCCCTGCTGCGTGCTTGGACCAGGTCATACATTAGGACCGGATCTGGTGCAGAAAGCCTTTCGTCCTAAGACAGGGGGCACAGCCAGAAAGATGGCTACCCCCTCGCCTGTCACCACCACAGGTTTGTGGGGAACCTGGTGCTTAACAATTGGTAGATGACCTGCTTCTGGGTTGGGGTTTCATAGGCAGCAGAGCAGCTCCCTTGCTATGATCTATTGAAAGTCAGTCCTGGACACAAGGGTTTGAAAAAAGGAAAAAAGCAAAAAACATTTTTTAAAAGTGTTGATATTAAAAAGTAAACACAGGAACTTTCCCGGGTGGTCCAGTGGCTGGGACTCCACGCTCCCAGTGCAGGGGGCCCAGTTTGACCTGGTCAGGGCAATAGATCCCGTGTGCTGCAACTAAAAGGTCCCTCCTGTCATGACTAAGACCCGGGGCAGCCAAATAAATAAACAAGTAAATAGTTTAAAAAAGTAAACACAACCAGGGATTGTAATATTCCTTTCCTGTATCTCAAAAGTCATCTTGCATTTCTCTCACTTTGAGGTCATTTCTTAAAACTATTTCCCAACAGATGGTGTACAAAGATGATTCCTGGGTTAAAGGGAAGTAGTGGTGACTGCTGCAATTTCTGTTTTTAAATTCTGAGTTAAAAAAAAAAAACAAAACTATTCAAGATGTTTCCCTTTAAATGGAATACTTTGAGTGCTTCCGAAATACTCCAAAAGAGCGAACTTAGGACAGTTAATACAGATCAGCCAAATGTGCCCAGGATTCAGTTATTCAGTTGATTTGTCACTCTGCTGAACCATGCTAATCATAGTAGCAGTCTTGATATCTGCAATTTTTATTCTTAGTAATACAAATTTAATTAATATCCCAAATGGATCACTGATTTAAAATAGGGGCAAAAGAAAAATATTTTCAGAATGTTAGTTAATGGAAGGCATTAAAACTAACAAATTTACATTTTTGTCTGATGGTGATTTTCATACCAATATATTTCACTGAGTACATCATATCAAATATTTAAAGGAGAAATATAGTGGTGGTTACACTGTTTGGCTCTTTATGTAGAATTATAGAGAAAAAAAAACACTTATGTTTCTCATGTTTCATTTACAAAGAAAACCTGAGACCTTCTGTCATCATTTACAAGACACAAAAAATTGTAAAACCAATTATTCCAAGCATTAGTCATAACAGCAGTTTCTGCTTCGCTTAAATCCTCTAAATTGTCCTTAATTTTTTGTCCAGCAACAAGCCCTGTTTTTTTCTTACACACATGAATGTTTGTATTACATATTAAATAGAAAAAAAAAATGTTGTAAAGGGCCACTCAGAAAAACTTTTGGTATTTATAGATTTTCACTTTTCTTAAACACAAAGCAATGAAATATTACTAAATGTGCTCACAGACGTGAAAGAAGTTCATGATTCAATAAAACCAAGGAAGTGAAGTGAAGTGAAGTGAAGTGACTCAGTCCTATTCGACTCTTTGTGACCCCATGGACTGTAGCCTACCACGCTCCTCCATCCATGGGATTTTCCAGGCAGGAGTACTGGAGTGGGTTGCCATTTCCTTTGCCAGAGGATCTTCCCGACCCAGGAATCAAACCCGGGTCTCCCACTTGTAGGCAGATGCTCTACCACCTGAGCCACCAGAGGAAGTCCTAAAACCAAGGAAACTGCCTTAAACCAGCATGTTTCCAATAAGACTGAAAACAGACTTCATAATACAATGTTTAATAATATATAGTGTGTGTGTGCCTCCTGAAATTGGTCATGTTTGACATTTTAACTACAGCATTATTTTCCTATCAACACAGTAGCCAATTCTGCTTTTTATCATATCAACACCTGATTTACGTAAACAGACGAAAAAGTATATATAACTGTCAAGTTTAAAGCACTTTTCAAATATTGTCGAGTGAACAGGAACATGAAAATCAAATACCATTTTGCTGTAAAAGCAAAAAAACCAAGACTTTTAGTATCTACTTTGTATGTTAATCACGAACATCTAGCAGAGGGCTTCGCTGGTGGCTCAGTGGTAAAGAATCAGCCTGCAATGCAGGAGACTCGGGTTCGATCCCTGGAAGAGGCCATGGCAACCCACCCCAGTATTCTTGCCAGGAGAATCCCATGGACAGAGGAGCCTGGCGGGTTATATAGTCCATAGCGTCGCAAAGAGTCAGACACGACTGAAGCATCTAAGCAGCATCAGCAGAGGCACAGTAGTGAAATGGTTTAAATACTAGTATTTACCTTTACATACATGAAGACCTTCTAGTTTTCCTAAGTGTCCTTTGGCTTTAATACTGCTGATAAGCGAAAGGATAAGAAAGCACAACGGAAAACAAGAAAACCACAGGAACTATCAGCGGTTGTTAACATGGAGAAGCAGCAACAACAATCACATTCAAAGCTATGGGACATATGCGTCCAGGACCACAAATCCCAGGATTGCCTGGGGTGGACGCGGAGCTACGTTCAAATTGATAACTTTTTCAGCCAATGACACAGGCAAGTCAAAGACCGCGAAAAGGCCAGACTCCTCTGCGTTCCAAAACTGAAGTCATTATTTTAAAGTTCTGAGTGTATATGGGTGTTTCAGGGCCCGATTCGAAGTACTCAGTATTTCTCACCCTCAGAAACTTACTGGTCAACGTACCGTCTACCCGAGTCTGGCTCGGTGGTAGTTCTAGCGTCTAAACGCTGAAAGGAACTCACGTCACCTTCTGTCAACGGAAGTACCCAGTCGCCCAAGAAAGAGGCGGAACTCACTTTCTTCTTGCCCTTTCTCGGACAAGGCGCCGGGAAACTTACGCCTTCGTTACAACCAATGAGTCACTAAAACTTTCGTTAACGTAACGTACTTCCGTAACCTAAAGGGCGATGTTGCCCGTCCCTATACGGAAGCTGGGTCTACGTCTGCGCAGATGCCTAGTGTTCTTCCAATCCGGAAAGAGGCCAACTCCCGGCGTTTCTCCTCACCTCCTCACCCCACCTCTTTCCCCTCCCCTGGGCAATGGCCCGCCTCTCTGCTGTTGACCAATCCTCTGCGGGTTCCTTTGCCCGTTTATCCAATCAGAGAGTTGGGGGGTGGAGTTCCGGTCGTCCGCTCGGCTCCGAGTCTGTGCTCGAGTCCGTTCCCGCACCAGTCGTGGGCGTCCTGGTCAGGTATATTTTCCAGGCCTGGGGTGGTTAAGGTTCCTGGGATGGGCAGCTATCTTGACGGTCGGCGACAGTGCCAGTTGACTCTAGAAAACCGAAGTCGCTGAGCCTGTAGCACTAGGGCAGAAGGAAATTAGGGGAGGCGGTGAGAGGTAGCCACGTGTTGGGACTTCTGGTGCAGTGATCCGAGTCATACCCATGCTGTCACTGCTCCTCCGATCTTCTGAGGGTTAGGTTGGTGTCGCCGAAGCCGTCCTGTTTGGGTAAAAACTAAGCGCCTGTTTGTCAAGTGTTCAAGGAGGGGTAGCTGGGACCTATTTTTCCCCTACCCGCACTCCCTCCTCTCGCATTCTTTCCTACCCACCTCCTGGGTTGGTTAATTTTCGGGATCAGAAAAGCAGATTCTCCTTTGGGAAGAGAGGTCCTGGAGTATGTAGTACGAACTGTGAGACTAGCTGCTCTGATAAGCGCTTTACGTGTATTATGTCATTTAATCCACACAGCAACACCTAGAAGGGTAGATACTCATTTTCATGCGGAGAAACACATTACTCGGCTATATGTTCTCTTCAGCTTCTTTCTGACCACTTGCGTATGACATTCGGTTTCTATGCACGTAAAATTAAAATATGGTATTGCTTGTAAAATGTTGATCTTGTTTTCTTTTCTAACTTGAAGTTATTTTAGAAGTTAATACAACATACCTAGACATTGCTGTTGTCGAGGTAAAATAATCTAGTAGAAAGACATCGGAGTAGGAGCCATTTACTAACCTTTAACTGGGCAAGTCACCCTCTCAGCTGCTGCTTTTTCCACTGCAGAATTGAATTCAGTACCAGACTTGCCTGCTTCCTAGAGTTGTGAGGATCAAATGAGATAATGAATATAAATTATTGATGTTAACTACATAGGACTCTTTCTGCTTTTCAGTTTCTTTCCTGTAGAAGCTAGACTACCTTTAACATGCAATATATAATATACTTAAAATATTATACACACACACACATACAGTGGATAACATGCAGCCTATTACCACTTGAGTTGAAATACCTCTTAAGCCTATGTGGCCCACTTAGCTGCTTATCCAGGGTTCAGGATCTTATTCCCTATGAATGCAGAAGTGGTACTTGTCTGGTTTGTATTCTTATCTTACACTGCTGTAGACAGCATAAAGCAAAAATAGTTCAGCTCGTTTAACTGCTTTTCTGAGTTCTGATTACTTCTGGAGACTCTGAGAGGAAGTCCCATTTCTTTGGTTTTTTTCAGCTTCTAGAGGCCACTTGTATTTCTTGACTTGGGGCTCCTGTATTTTAAAAGCACATCTCTGAAATCTGTGTTTCCATGATCTTATCACCCTCTGCCTTCCTCTTAATGGGGCATTTCTGTTTACAAATAGGTCCCACCTAGGTCAGTCAGTTCAGTCACTCAGTCATGTCCAACTCTTTGCAACCCCATGGACTGAAGCACACCAGACTTCCTTGTCCATTACCAACTCCTAGAACTTGCTCAAACTCATGTCCATCGAATTGGTGGTGCCATCCAACCATCTCATCCTCTGTCGTCCTCTTCTACTCCTGTCTTCATTGTTGGCCAGCATCAGGGTCTTTTCCAAGGAGAAAGTTCTTCACATCAAGTAGCCAAAGTATTAGAGTTTCAGCATTAGTCCTTCAAATGAATATTCAGGACTGATTTCCTTTAGGATGGACTGGTTGGATCTCCTTGCAGTCTAAGGGACTCTCAAGAGTCTTTCCAACAACACAGTTCAAAAGCATCAATTCTTTGGCAGTCAGCTTTCTTTATAGTCCAACTCTCACATCCATACATGACTACTGGAAAAACCATAGCCTTGACTAGATGGATCTTTATTGGCAAAGTAATGTCTCTGCTTTTTAATATGCTGTCTAGGTTGGTCATAGCTTTTCTTCCAAGGAGCAAGTGTCTTTTAATTTCATGGCTGCAGTCACCATCTGCAGTGATTTTGGAGCCCCAGAAAAGTCTCTCACTGTTTCCATTGTTTCCCCATCTATTTGCCATGAAGTGATGGGACCGGATGCCATGATCTTAGTTTTTTGAATGTTGAGTTTTAAGCCAGCTTTTTCACTCTCCTCTTTCACTTTCATTGTGGCTCTTTAGTTCTTTGCTTTCTGCCATAAGGGTGGGGTCATCTGTGTATCTGAGGTTATTGATGTTTCCCCCGGCAATCTTGATTGCAGCTTGTGCTTCATTCAGACCAGCATTTCTCATGATATACTCTGCATATAAGTACTACTCTGCATGTAAGTTAAATAAGCAGAGTGACAATGTACAGCCTTGAAGTACTTCTTTCCCAGTTTGGAACCAATCTGTTGTTCCATGTCCAGTTCTAACTGTTGCTTCTTGACCTGCATATAGATTTCTCAGGAGACAGGTCAGGTGGTCTGGTATTCCCATCTCTTTCAGAATTTTCCACAGTTTGTTGTGATCTACACAATCAAAGACTTTGGCATAGTCGATAAAGCAGAAATAGAGGAAGTTCATGGTTCATGTACTATTGAAACCTGGCTCGGAGAATTTTGAGCATTCCTTCACTAGTATGTGAGATGAGTGCAATTGTGCGGTAGTTTTAATATTCTTTGGCATTGCCTTTCTTTGGGATTGGAATGAAAACTGACCTTTTCCAGTCCTGTGGCCACTGCTGAGTATTCCAAATTTGCTGGCATATTGAGTACAACATTTTCACAGCATCATCTTTTAGGATTTGAAATAGCTCAACTGGAATTCCATCACCTCTACTAGCTTTGTTTGTAGTGATGCTTCCTAAGGCCCACTTGACTTTGTATTCCAGGATGTCTGGCTCTAGGTGAGTGATCACAGCATTGTAGTTATCTGGGTCATGAAGATCGTTTTTGTATAGTTCTTCTGTGTGTTGCTGCCACCTCTTAATATCTTCTGCTTCTGTTAGGTCCATAGCATTTTTGTTCTTTATTGTGCCCATCTTTGCATGAAATGTTCCTTTGGTATCTCTAATTTTCTTGAAGAGATCTCTAGAATTTCCCATTCTATTATTTTCCTCTATTTCTTTGTGCTGAGGAAGGTTTTCTTATCTCTCCTCACTATTCTTTGGAACTCTGCATTCAAATGGGTATATCTTTCCTTTTCTCCTTTGCCTTTAGCTTCTCTTCTTTTCTCAGCTATTTGTTCGGCCTCCTCAGACAACCATTTTGCCTTTTTGCATTTCTTTTTGTTGGGAATGGTCTTGATCACTGCCTCCTGTACAATGTCACGAACCTCTGTCCGTAGTTCTTCAGGTACTCTTGTCTCTCAGATCTAATCCCTTGAATCTATTTGTCACTTCCACTGTATAATCATAAGGGATTTGATTTAGTTCATACATGAATGGTCTAGTGGTTTCCCACTTTCTTCAATTTCAGTCTGAATTTGAAAATAAGGAGTTCATGATCTGAGCCACAGGCAGCTCTCGATCTTGTTTGTACTGACTGTATAGAGCTTCTCCATCTTTGGCTGCAAAGAATATAATCAATCTGATTTCAGTATTGACCATCTGATAACGTCCATGTGTAGACTCTTCTTTTGTGTTGTTCGAAGAGGGTTTTGCTATGACCAGTGCATTCTCTTGGCAAAATTCTGTCAGCCTTTGCCGTGCTTCATTTTGTACTACAAGGCCAAATTTGCCTGTTATTCCAGGTATGTCTTGACTTCCTACATTTGCATTCCAGTCCCCTATGATTTGCCAGCAAAGGTCCGTCTAGTCAAGGCTATGGTTTTTCCAGTGGTCATCTATGGATGTGAGAATTGGACTGTGAAGAAAGCTGAGCACCAAAGAATTGATGCTTTTGAACTGTGGTGTTGGAGAAGACTCTTGAGAGTCCCTTGGACTGCAAGGAGATCCAACCAGTCCATTCTAAAGGAGATCAGTCCTGGGTGTTCATTGGAAGGACTGATGTTGAAGCTAAAACTTCGGGACTTTGGCCACCTCATGCAAAGAGTTGACTCATTGGAAAAGACCCTGATTTTGGGAGGGATTGGGGGCAGGAGGAGAAGGGGACGACAGAGGATGAGATGTCTGGATGGCATCACCGACTTGATGCACATGAGTTTGGGTGAACTCCTTGAGTTGGGAGGACAGGGAGTTGGTGATAGACAGGGAGGCCTGGCATGCTGTGATTCATAGGGTCGAAAAGAGTTGGACACGACTGAGCAACTGAACTGAACTGATGATGAAAAGGACATCTTTTTTGGGTGTTAGTTCTAGAAGGTCTTGTAGGCAGATAATCCACCTAGAGAATCCAGAGTAATCCGTCAATCTCAAGATCCTTAGTTTAATTACAGAATCCCTTTAACTTGTAAAGAAACATTCATAGGTTCCAGGAATTAGAGAAAGGATGTTCTGGGGGTGCATTATTTTGGTTGCCACAAAGGGTATAAAGAAGGATAAAACAGGTTCTGTACTAGTGCAGCGTGAAGACCAGTAGGATATGCTGAAAGAAAAAATATTAAGTGACTTCTGGATTGCTGTGAAAAGATCCTTCTTAGTTACCATAGTTTGGTGCTTCAGCTTTTCTACTGGGGAATAGAAGAGGTAAATGAGTATTCCTGTGATAATGTGAATACAAAGCCTGAATTAATCCCTTAGAAAAGTGAAATTTCTTTGAATTCTAGTCTGCCGTAAAAGTTCGTGTGAGTTTTGCATTCAATTTCATAATATTTGTGTTTGATACTGTGTTGAACTGTTGCCATATCATAACCTTGCTGTTCTAGGGAGAAGAGAGTTTATTTTGTAGCTTCTTATAATAGCCAGTTTACTGTAGTCATAGGTGTGTCCCCTAGTTTAAGAAGCGTAACCTCAGAAGACGGAGATGTATTCTAAGGAAGTCAGTAAAGACTGAGTCTCATTCCTCCTAAGGCTGGAATATGCGTGAGTCTTCATGGAGACCTGGACTGATAGTCCCTCATCATTAATTCCCTCCAGTCCCCCCAGCAAGGAGACAGTAGCTCTGACGACTTCAGTTTTTACTCATATCTTCAGAAGGTAACAATCTGTTGCTCTCATGTCTGGTTGGAGTTAATAATTCTCAAGAGACAGAATCTGATGAGTGTGTTACCATCCAAGTATAGATATATTGGAATAAGATAATACATGAAAGAACTCAGCTCCAAGTAGTCATTCGGTATTCAAGAACTCAGTTTAGTTCAGTTTAGTCGCTCAGTCGTGGACCCCAGGGACTGTAGCATACCAGGCTTCCCTGTCCATCAGCAACACCCATTCCCTTCTTCAAGAGGTCTTCCTGACCCAGGGATCGAAACTCGGTCTCCTGCATTGCAGGCAGATTCGTTACTGTCTGAGCCACCAGGGAAGCCCAAGTCCTTTTTAAGCTGGCTCCCTTCCTTTGCCATCATCAAATCCATAGGAAAAAAATCTCACATCCTTTGCCCTGAAAATAATGCATTGTAGTACAGCCATTTATCCTTGTTCTGTTTGAGCAGGTATCCAGCCACAGTCTCTTGGACCTTTCCAGGCATGGCTCTTGTTTCAACAGTTAGCAGGGTACCAGATCAAGGTCTGAGCTACTCTCATAAAAATGGGCATGAAGAAAAAATTCCACAGTATTTTTCCACAAATAACTTATTCCAAAAATCAATTTTTCAGCTTCTTTTGTGCTTTTATTCTTTAAAATGCATGTCATGCTACTGATTACAAAATTAGTTTTAGGCTACCTTCTTTGCAAGTCCAGTGTGAGTGGTCTGCTTCCTAACTTAGGACTGTGAGGGCATAGTACACAGTCTTAGACTCTAATATATTTTTGTATACTTAAGGTACAGTTTATTGGGTATTTTCTTGGGAATTTTAACTGATTTTTTAAAAAAAAATCTCCTAGTAGTTTGAATTTTTAAAAAAATCCAAACCTAAGGTATTTCACTTAGGAGAAGGAAATGGCAACCCACTCCAGTATTCTTGCCTAGAGAATCCTGTGGACAGAGGAGCCTGGTGGGCTGCTGTCCATAGGGTTGTACAGAGTCAGACATGACTGACACAACTTAGCATGCATGCAACATATTTCACTTACTAAATGTTTCTCTTTGGTTCACTAGTCTTCTGGAGAAGGAAATGGCAACCCACTCCAGTACTCTTGCCTGGAGAATCCCATGGACGGAGAAGCCTGGTAGGCTACAGTCCACAGGGTTGCAAAGAGTCGGACACGACTGAGCGACTTCACCAGTCTTCTCTGTTTCTTTGCCCTATAGTAATTCACATGAAATAAATATAGAGGAATGAATATTTTTGAAACTGTCTTTGAAACTGATAATCTCTGGGAAGCTAACATTTAAGTGATTGAGATGAATGATAGAAGTGTTATTTTTTTTTTAATCCTAGAAAATAGTAGTATTGTAGAGTTACATTATTTCACATTTATGCATTTAAAATTGGATTTATTTAGCTTTATTTTATTTATTTTTTATTTTGTGGCCATGGCATGCAGTAGATGAGATCTTAGTTCCCCTGCTTTAGAAGCGTAGAATCTTAACCACTAGGTCACCAGGGAAGTCCTCACTTCGCTTTAAATGCAGATTTTTCTTGGGTTCCAAGTTTATTTTAGCTAAATTAACTAGTTCATCATTTCAGTTGGAGAACTTGTACATCATACAATAATGAGATTTTTAGCAAATAGACCATAAAACTTCATTATATTTTCTACTGTACCTTTTCCAACTTTTCTTGGCTATAAAGCAACTTGAAAAGTATAAAGCTTAAAATTTTGGCAGCATAATGTGATAAAAGAAGCACTTGGAGTCAGATCTATCTAGGCCGTGTTAACTATTTAACTTCTCTGAGCTTCTGTTTACTTATTAAAATAAGGATAATAAAGATAATAAGGATATTTGTCCTATTTCAGGGTTGTGAGAAGTAGATGAAATGACAAATACTGTAGTACTTAGAAAAATACTGGTTCTTTCATAAAATAGATTATATTAAGTATCGGTAGTGCCTGTAAAGAGTTGAAATATAACACTAATTCTATTGTGAACTCCACTAGTTCATGTGATTTTTGAAATTTTGCTGTTTCATAAGTTGACTGGACCAAAATACAATAAAAATGCTGTCTGTCAAGTCTTTTAAGTTAATATTAGTGTTAGTTAATATTTGTCTCCAAATTTCATTGCTTTGCTAACAGTAGAATTTCGTAGGAAAATTAAAAGCAACCTCTGTGCCATTATAGTTAAAATTGTTTCTCTGGTAGTAGATTAGTTTCTCATATCAGTTAATATATTTCTTTTACATGGTCTTTGTATTGGTATATATACTGAGGTAAGTGATGGTGCCATTCTCTCTGTGGACATTCATTCTGATCATTATTACTTTTTATTGGCTTTAAAAAAAAAGAATTTCAGTATTTCTTTTTTATTATTATTACTTAATTGGAGGAAAATTGCTTTGCAATGTTGTGTTGCTTTCTGCCGTACAACAATGTAATTTAGCCATAACTATATGTATATATCCGGAGAAGGCAATGGCACCCCACTCCAGTACTCTTGCCTGGAAAATCCCATGGGCGGAGGAGCCTGGTGGGCTGTAGTCCATGGGGTCGCAAAGAGTCAGACACGACTGAGCGACTTCACTTTCACGTTTCACTTTCTTGCATTGGAGAAGGAAATGGCAACCCACGCCAGTGTTCTTGCCTGGAGAATCCCAGGGATGGGGGAGCCTGGCGGGCTGCTGTCTATGGGGTCGCACAGAGTCGGACACGACTGAAGCGACTTAGCAGCAGCAGCAGCAGCATATATATATATCACCTCCTCCTTGAGCCTCCCTCCTGCCCACCCCCATCCCACCTTTGTAGGTCATCACAGAGCAGCAGGCTGGGCTCCCTGTATTACACAGCAGCTTCTCACCAGCTATCTGTTTCACATATGGTCATCTATGTATGTTGATGTTACATTCTCCATTCATCCCACCCTTTCCTTCCCACACTGCGTCCACAAGTCCATTCTCTATATCTGCATCACTGTTCCTTCACTGCATATAGGTTCATTGATACCATTTTTCTAGATTCTATGTATATGAGTTAATATGCGATATTTGTTTTTCCCTTTCTGACTTACTTTACCCTGTATAACAAGCTCCAGGTTCATCCACCTCACTAGAACTGACAAATGTGCTCCTTTTTATGGCTGAATAATATTCCACTGTATATATGTACCACAACTTCTTTATCCATTCACCCTTTGATGAACATCTATTTTGCTTCCATGTCCTAGCTATTGTAAATAGTGCTGCCATGAACATTGGGGTATGTGTGTTTTTTTCAGTTATGATTTTCTCAGGGTATATGCCCAGTAGTGGGATCAGTGGGTCATATGGTAGTTTGGGGCTTCTCAGGTGATGCAGTTGTTAAAGAATCCACCTTCAGTGCAGGAGCCTCAAGAGACTCTTTTCCTGGGCAGGAAAGGTCCCTTAGAGAAGGAAGTGAGAACCTATTCCAGTATTCTTTCCTGGAAAGTTCCATGGACAGAGGAGGCTGGCGGGCTGCAGTTGATAGGGTCGCATAGCACTGGACACGACTGAGCATGTATGCACATGTGTAGTTCTATTCCTAGTTTTTTAAGGAATCTCCATACTGTTCTGCATACTGACTGTATCGATTTACATTCCTACCAACAGTGCAAGAGAGTTTCCTTTTCTCCACATCTTCTCCAGCATTTATTCTTTATAGATTTTTTAATGATGGTCATTCTGACTGGTGTGAGGTGATACCTCATTGTAGTTTTGATTTGCATTTCTCCAATAGTGATGTTGAGCATCTTTTCATGTTTTATTGGCCATCTGTAGGTCTCTTTGGAGAAATGTCTGTTTAGGTCTGCTCATTTTTTGATTGGGCTGTTAATTTTTCTGATATTGAGCTGAATGAGCTGCTTATGTATTTTGGAGATTAATCCTTTGTCAGTTGTTTCACTTGCAATTATTTTCTCCCATTCTGAGGGTTGTCTTTTAATCTTGCTTATTGTTTCCTTTGCTGTGCAAAAGCTTTCAAGTTTAATTAGGTTTCATTTGTTTAATTTTATTTCCATTATTGTAGTTCAGTTCAGTTCAGTCCCTCAGTCGTGTCCGACTATTTGCAACCCCATGAACCAAAGCACGCCAGGCCTCCCTGTCTATCACCAACTTCCGGACTCCACCCAAACCTGTGTCCATTGAGTCTGTGATGCCATCCAACCATCTCATCCTCTGTCGTCCCCTTCTCCTCCTGCCCTCAATCTTTCCCAGCATCAGGGTCTTTTCAAATGAGTTAGCCCTTTGCATCAGATGGCCAAAGTATTGGAGTTTCAGCTTCACCATCAGTCCCTCCAATGAACACCCAGGGCTGATCTCCTTTAGGATGGACTAGTTGGATCTCCTTGCAGTCCAAGGGACTCTCAAGAGTCTTCTCCAACACCACAGTTCAAAAGCATCAATTCTTTGGCGCTCAGCTTTCTTCACAGTCCAACTCTCACATCCATACATGACCACTGGAAAAACCATAGCCTTGACTAGACAGATCTTTGTTGACAAAGTAATGTCTCTGCTTTTTAATATGCTGTCTAGGTTGGTCATAACTTTCCTTCCAAGGAGTAAGCGTCTTTTAATTTCATGGCTGCAATCACCATCTGCCGGAGAAGGCAATGGCACCCTACTCCAGTACTCTTGCCCGGAAAATCCCATGGACGGAGGAGCCTGGTAGGCTGCAGTCCATGGGTCACTAAGAGTCAGACACGACTGAGTGACTTCACTTTCACTTTTCATTTTCATGCATCAGAGAAGGAAATGGCAACCCACTCCAGTGTTCTTGCTGGACAATCCCAGGGATGGGGGAGTCTGGTGGGCTGCCGTCTATGGGGTCGCACAGAGTTGGACACAACTGAAGTGACTTAGCAGCAAGAGCAGCTGCTGCTGGTGGGCTGCCATCTGTGGGGTCGCACAGAGTCGGACACAACTGAAGCGACTTAGCAGCAGCAGCAGCAGCAGCAATCACCATCTGCAGTGATTTTGGAGCCCAGAAAAATAAAGTCTGACACTGTTTCCACATCTATTTGCCATGAAGTGATGGGACTGGATGTCAAGATCTTAGTTTTCTGAATGTTGAACTTTAAGCCAACTTTTTCACTCTCCTCTTTCACTTTCATCAAGAGGCTCTTTAGTTCTTCTTTACTTTCTGCCATAAGGGTGGTGTCATCTGCATATCTGAGGTTATTGGTATTTCTCCCGGCAATCTTGATTCCAGCCTGTGCTTCTTCCAGCTCAGCGTTTCTCATGATGTACTCTGTATAGAAATTAAATAAGCAGGGTGACAATATACAGCCTTGACGTACTCCTTTTTCTATTTGGAACCAGTCTGTTGTTCCATGTCCAGTTCTAACTGTTTCTTCCTGATCTCCATATAGGTTTCTCAGGAGGCAGGTCAGGTGGTCTGGCATTCCCATCTCTTTCAGAATTTTCCACAGTTTATTGTGATCCACACAGTCAAAGGCTTTGGCATAGTCAATAAAGCAGAATTATTGTAGAAGGTGGGTCAAAGAGGATCTTGCTGTGATTTATGTCAAAGAGTGTACTGCCTATGTTTTTCTCTAAGAGCTTTATTGTTTCTGGTTTTACATTTAAGTCTAATCCGTTTTGAGTTTATTTTTGTGTATGGTGTTCTGAAGTGTTCTAGTTTCATTCTTCTACATGTAGTTGTCTTGTTTTCCTAGGACCACTTATTGAAGAGTGGTCCTATCTTTTCTCCATTGTATAGTCTTGCCTCCTTTGTCAAAGACAGGGTGCCCATAGGTGTGTGGGTTTATCTCTGGGCTTTCTATCTTGTTCCATTGGTCTATATTTGGGTCTATGTTTCTGTTTTTGTCCCAGTACCATACTGTCTTGATGACTATAGCTTTGTAATATAATCTGAAGTCAAGAAGTTTGAGTCCTCCAGCTCCATTTTTCTTTCTCAAGATTACTTTAGCTATCTGGGGTGTTTTGTGTTTCCGTACAAATTGTGAAATTGTTTGTTCTAGTTCTGTGAAAAATTCCCTTTGGTAGTTTTGACAGGGATTGTATTGAATCTGTAGGTTGCTTTGAATAGTATAGTCATTCTGACAATATTGATTCTTCCAACCCAAGAACATGGTATATCTCTCCATCTGTTCATGTCATCTTTTATTTCTTTCAACACTGTCTTATAGTTTTCTGCATACAGGTCTTTTGTCTCTTTGGGTAGGTTTATTCCCAAGTATTCTTTTTGTTGCACTGGTGAATGGGATTGTTTCCTTATTTCTCTTTCTGATTTTTCATTATTAGTATATAGGAATGCAAAGGATTTCTGTGTATTAATTTTATATCCTATGACTTTACTGTATTCATTGATTAGCTCTAGTAATTTTCTGGTTGCATCTTTAGGGTTTTTTTACATATAGTATCATGTCATCTGCAAATATCACCGTTTCTTAAATTTCAACAGAGCTAGTGAGGTTAAGAGCACAGATTCTTAAACCAAACTACCTGAGTTGAATACTGGCTCCAATTATAACTACTTTATAGGCTGTTAGGAGAGTTAAATGAGTAAATATTTGTGAAGTGCTTGAAACAGTGCCTGACACACACTATTTTTTTTTAATTTATTTATTTTAATTGGAGGCTAATTACTTTACAATATTGTATTGGTTTTGCCATATATTGATGTGAATCAGCCACGGGTATACATGTGTTCCCCATCCTGAACCCCCTCCCATGTCCCTCCCCATCCCATCCCTCTGGGTCATCCCAGTACACCAGCCCTGAGCACCCTGTCTCATGCATCAAACCTGGACTGGTGATCTGTTTCACATATGATAATATACATGTTTCAGTGCTTTTCTCTCAAATCATCCCACCCTCACCTTCTCCCACAGAGTCCAAAAGACTGTTCTGTACATGTGTGTCTCTTTTGCTGTCTCGCATATAGGGTCATCATTACCATCTTTCTAAATTCCATATATATGCGTTAGTATACTGTATTGGCTGACACACACTATTAAGTAAATTCCTTCCTTGATGATTTTATTCATATATCATTCATCAAGTATTAATGTGAAATACTAGCAACAAGAGAAGAAGCTCTAGATGATGGCTTATATTTTAAATTATATCTTGTACCTGACATTATTTTAAATCTTTCTTTAAGCCTATAAATACTTGGAAATTTGCACATCTAGGCATCTAAAATTGGCACTGGATTTCACATCATTGATATTACCACTGTCTTTTTAAAAACTTCCTTAGTATGAAGATTTTCCACATATATATGCTTTAAATATTTTAACTATATGTCACTTGGTTGTATGAATTCATTTTTGTTAGTGCCAGCACCACTTTATATTAAACTGTTTATTTTTAATTTGGCTATGCTGGGTCTTCATTGCAGCATGCAAGATCTTTTAGTTGCAGCATGTGGGATCCAGTTCCCTGACCAGGGATTGAACCCAGGCCCCCTGCACTGGGAGCACAGAGTCTTAGCCACTGGACTACCAGGGAAATCCTGAATGGCCATTTTAAAATGCTTTGTGAAATATGTTCTTTATATCATTTGAGAGGTAGTATAAGGAAGTATTTAAGACTGTGGACTCTGAAGCCAGATTTGAGTTCCAGTCCCTGTTCTACATTTGTGAGCTGAGTGACCTTTGGCATGTCACCTACCCTTTCAAGCTTTACTTCCTAATTATAAAATAGGGAAAGTAAGTGTATCTACATTGTAGGGTTGTCTGGGAGGGCAAATGAGATATTCATATAAGGCATTTAGAACAGTGCCTGGATTATAGCACGAGTTCAGTCTATCCTTAGTTACTGTTAATGTCACTGATGTATACAGAAGAATTGGTAAACACAGTAAGTAGGAATGTGAGGATTCTGTGAATTACTGAGGGTCACATGAAAAAAAGAAAAAAGTAAGGCCCCTCACTTATAGTGCAGATGTTTTCCCATGAAAAGAGTGTCTCCTTTTCTAACATTAACACCTTTTTGCTCACACATAATGACTAGGTACATCCAAGAGACATGTTCCTTCATTTTCCATTGTGTTTCCAACTCTTGGCTGCTTGTTAGAGTATTTTTATCTTGGTTCTAATTCTGTCAGACTGCTTCTCTTTCTTCATGAATCCTTCAGTCCTGCAGCATGCATGACAAGCATCTATTTTCAAGAAAGGAGAATAGATATTGAAACTAAATTTTTCATAATGGTTAGTTTATTTTAAAACATTTGACTTCATTAGCCTTTCGTTAATTTGTATTTCATGTAGCACTGAATTATTTTTGCAGAGCTATTTTATTCTTTCTAAACTTACCCTCCCTCCCCCCCCTGAAATTATAAAGTCGAACTGAAGTTATTTCTTAGGAGCTTGAAAATCACACAAATACCCTGAGCCATTCTAAAAATAGGAAAGATGCAATTTGTGAATCATCAGTTTATTTTTTTAAATTTTGAAAGATTATAATTTGGATGTATTTTTTTGGCATCAAAAACATGTTTATATCATATGAGCAAAGCAAGTAGTATTTAGTGCTTTATACTGGAATTTTGAATTTTTTTGATCCTGTAACCTGTTTTGTGAAGGAAGAGTTGCATCTTGAACATATTTGCTCCGAATTTGGGTGTGTAGGACTAGTTATTAAATTACATTCAAATCATCAGGTGTTTGTTCGCTAAATACTTTCTACATATAGGGTGATGTTCCTAAATCCCAGCCCGTTCTTCAGTTGTGCTTTCATGGTGCTTTCTAGGAGGTCGAGTGAATTGACCTCAAAACTGTGGTTATGGGTTGTTGTTGTTGTTTTTTTTTTAATCAATATTGATAAGATTATTACTATTTAATTTCTCTAGAAAGGGGATAGCTGCTTCTAAAGGTTGGTCTCTGTGTATGTGTTTCCCGTCTTTGGCTGTCATTGTTTTACATCTGCGGGTAGTTCCTTATCTTTGCCACCTTGTCTGCCTCTCTTGAGTGTGTTTCGTATCTGTTTGTGTTTTTACACTCCTCTCATGGGAAGTAGGATTTCCTGAGGCATGCTGTGGAGTTAGTCTCTAGCTGATAAAAGATTGATATTAGAGAACTGAAAAATTTAGTTCCTGTCCTTAAGAAATTTATACTTTATATTGGGAAAGAAGCAAATATAAATATATAACACATACAACTAGGGATAAATAACATCTTAGTATATTTAGTATGTGATTGCTAAATGAGTAACAGTTGATATTTTGGCATTCAGAGTAAGTAGAAACACTTTAGGTTAAGAAGGATTTTGTAGTACTGGTGAACTTTTAGCTGGATCTTAAAGCATGATCAAGATAACTCAAAATGATGTAGGATTCTTGGGAAGAGTAGCAACTCTTTTAGCAGCTGTATTGTGGAGAAAATATTTTGCCTATTAAAATGTTGAGTCTAGGGTTGCTATAAAATACATTGTGTAATTCACATGTTCAAATGTCTGCAGCCCATGTGAAACAACAATAGAACATATGTCATACTTTATGAAAATTATTCAGTTTTATGAACTTAAATGTTTGTGAAATCATATATCTGCTTTTATTTCTGATATACTGAATGTCAATATTTTTTACAAGATGAAGTTGGCATCTAAGAATAAAACGCTTACATGCTGTTTCTCCTGTGAGAAGTAAGAAATTTTCCCATTCTTGCCATCTTTGTTCAGGAGTCAATTAGCTGTTGAATCAAGTGTTTCCTGTCATGCTCCGTATCAGGCACAGAGGAAGTTACTGTAGTTGCAGATGAGAGGTAATGGAAAGCAGGAAGACAGTGGCAGGGCAAACAGTGAGGACGTGGGTGTGAAGGGCGATTTTCAAGGTAGGCTGTATTAGCTGGTGGAATCTTGTCCTTGGCCTCCCTTTAATCAAAGGTAATTCTGAGATTTTTTTAACAGAGATGAAGAATATATGTTTGAGTTACATTTTCAGTATATTTAATTTCAAGTTTTAGCAATATGTTCAGGGGTAGAGATCTGGGCAGACATTAGAAAAACAGGATTAGAATTTTGAAGAGAGATCAGTGTTGAGGATAAAAGCTAGGAGTTCACATAGAGGTAGTAATTTATATTGCCAGAGGAAGAGAGGAAAAGAACAACTAAGAAAGTCTTAGTTGTCCTGGGAGCAGTTTAAATATCTTCTGTTTAGAGACTTTGTAGTTAAGTCCTGAATGATGTTCTTTGTCATTCTCTAATTTTTGCAGCTGTTGCTTTTTTTCTTAATTAATTAAATTGGAGGCTAATTACTTTACAATATTGTGATGGGTTTTGCCATACATCAACATGAATTAGCCACAGGTGTACATGTGTCCCTCCATCCTGAACCCCCCTCCCAACTCCCTCCCCACCCCATCCCTCTGGGTTCTCCCAGAACACCGACTTTGAGTACCCTGCTTCACGCATTGAACCTGCACTGGCCGTCTGTTTTAAATATGGTAATATACATGTTTCAATGCTATTTTCTCAAATCATCACACCCTCATCTTCTCCCACATAGTCCAAAAATCTGTTCTTTACATTTGCATCTCTTTTGCTGTCTTGCATATAAGGTCATCGTTATTGTCTTTCTAAATTCCATACATATGCATTAATATACTGTATTGGTATTTCCTTTTCTGACTTACTTCACTCTGTATAATAGGCTCCAGTTTCATCTATCTCTTTAGAACTGACTCAAATGCATTCTTTTTTTTATAGCTGAGTAGTATTCCATTGTGTATATGTACCACAACTTCCGTATCCATTCATGTACTGATGGACATCTGCTGCTGCTGCTGCTAAGTCACTTCAGCTGTGTCTGACTCTGTGCGACCCCATAGACGGCAGCCCAGCAGGCTCCACTGTCTCTGGGATTCTCCAGGCAAGAACACTGGAGCATGTTGCCATTTCCTTCTCCAGTGCATGAAAGTGAAAAGTGAAAGTGAAGTCGCTCAGTCGTGTCCAACTCTTAGCGACCCCATGGACTGCAGCCTACCAGGCTCCTCCGTCCATGGGATTTTCCAGGCAAGAGTACTGGAGTGGGGTGCCATTGCTTTCTCTGGATGGACATCTAGGTTGCTTCTGTGTCCTAGCTATTGTAAACAGCGCTACAATGAACAATGAGGTACATGTGTCTCTTTCAATTCTGCTTTCTTTGTGCACCTGTTGCTTAATGGTGCTAATCATTGGTGCCAAGAGCAAAGTAGGCAAGTATTAAAAAAGAATTTGATAGTTTAAGTCCAAGCTAAATGTTTCATGTTTCAGTTCAGTTCAGCCACTCACTCGTGTCTGACTCTTTGCAACCCCATGAATTGCAGCACGCCAGGCCTCCCTGTCCATCATCAACTCCTGGAGTTCACTCAAACTCATGTCCATCGAGTTGGTGATGCCATCCAGCCATCTCATCCTCTGTCGTCCTCTTCTCCTCCTGCCCCCAATCCCTCCCAGCATCAGAGTCTTTTCCAGTGAGTCAACTCTTCACATGAGGTGGCCAAAGTACTGGAGTTTCAGCTTTAGCATCATTCCTTCCAAAGAAATCCCAGGACTGATCTCCTTTAGAATGGACTGGTTGGATCCCCTTGCAGTCCAAGGGACTCTCAAAGAGTCTTTTCCAGCACCACAGTTCAAAAGCATCAATTCTTTGGCACTCAGCTTTCTTCACAGTCCAACTCTCACATCCATGTTTAGTAAAGTTAAAATTGACAGTACATTATTTTCAGTCCTTTTTATCCTTCACATCAGATCTATATAGTAAGTGTGGAATTTTTTGTCTCTTAATATCCGGCTTTTGCAGGATGATTCAAGAATTACTCCTTCTGTTGGTTATTTCTCTCATATCAGGATCTTTCACTGTGTTCAGAAAAAAGGAAATGAGTTTAGAACTTAACTACGTTCTTATCTTCCTGTGATATGGCACAGAGTGATTAAGAGCACTGGTCTGTCCTATTGAATCTTTACACAAACATAAAACTATAAATATTTATGTTTAAGGGTTTTTACCACTCTTTTGATTTCTATTTCAACAGATCCCTTTTGGCCATTCGCCTAATTTAGAGTAATAAATAGTGAACCTAGACTTTGAAATGTAAAAGATGTCTTTAACTATCAATTTATAAATATTTATAAAATATAGCCTTTTGTATGAGAGATATGGTGACATGATTATAAGCTCTCCAGTATCAGGAAGCCTCATTCTGGCTTAATCTTAAGTACTGATTAACAGTGGAAATTAAAAGAATGTTAAGGTGTTCTTCCCCCAGTATGTATATTCAATTTCATGTCAGTTGTCATGGTTAATCATGGGCTTCCCAGGTACTGCTAGTGGTAAAGAACCCACGTGCTAATGCAGGAAACAAGAGACACAGGTTCCGTCCCTGGGTCTGGAAGATCCTCTGGAGGAGGGCATGGCAACCCACTCGAGTATGCTTGCCTGTAGAATCCCATAGACAGAGGGGCCTGGCAGACTATGGTCCATTGGGTCACAAAGAGACACGACTAAGGTGACTTAGCACAAACACATTGTTAACAGCATGGGGGTGTGTGTGTGTGTGTGTGTGTGTGTGTGTGTGTGTTTTTGTATATGTGTGTAAAATCTAATAAGTTATTCTGCAAGTTTATCATTTGACATTTGCATTTCTTTGAAATTTTCTATGCTGACACTTACTAGTCTTATGGGCCAGCCATCATTTTGATCACTTAATATGTAGTAGTTAATTTGTATCTTACAACAACCCTAATAGGTTGTCTTATAACAACCCTATTAGGTTGGAACTGTTAACCCCTGTTTAAAGATTAGAAGCTGAAACACATAGCTAGTGAAGCCAGAATTTGAACCTTGACAGTCTGGCAGTATACTCATCCTCTTAACTATTGTACAGTATCTATTTCTCTAAGTCTCAGTTTCCTCACCTAAAGGGCAGTAATAAAAAGATTATTTTTTAGAGTTACTGATTGGTAGGACTAAATAAAGCAATGCTTGTGAAGAGACTGATTTAGGATCCTAGATATTAATGATCAGTTAATACTTATTTGGCTACTTTTTTGGGGTTCTTCTGTTTCTTTTTTCTTTGTCTCCTTTAGAGTTTTTATTTTTCCTCTGCCCATTTCTTTTAACTGGTGTTTCAGGGTTCCATTCTTGACTTGCTGTTGTATATCATTCTGTATAATTCCCCTTCAGGAGGTTCATCCACTTCCCTAGTTTTTAACTACTGCCTACTTCCTGTAGGTCAGTGATCCAATTCTATACTTTCCTCCTGATGTATCCAAATGTCTGCTGTACATCCTCCTTTGCCTACCCCCCACATGTCCTTCCAGCTTGACTTGGATAAAACTATAAAAGGTTTTAATCTAAAATGAAACTAAAGGATATGAAATGGAGAATCTCACACGTTAGCTCTCAGAACAGTGAAACTTGAACACTAAGAGACTGATTTTCCATAAATGCCTGATTTATAAAAGATTGAAACTTAACCTCTCACCAATGAATTGCTCCCCATCTTTGAGCCAGTTAACTCTGCATGGCCCCTAATTGGGCTCTCCCCTTTCACACTCCTTGCCCATGAATGCAACCCATTCTTAACCTTCTTCAGTGGACTCACCTATAGCTCACTGCAGCTGCATGTCCTGAATTACAATATCTCTGCTGCTGCGGCGGCTAAGTCACTTCAGTCGTGTCCGACTCTGTGTGACCCCATAGACGGCAACCCACCAGGCTCCCCCGTCCCTGGGATTCTCCAGGCAAGAACACTGGAGTGGGTCGCTATTGCCTTCTCCGAATATCTCTGCTACTGCAGAATAAACTGGATTTTTGGTATCTCGTGAAGAAGGGAATGGCAATCCACTCCAGTGTTCTTGCCTGGAGAATTCCATGAACGGGGTGGGGAGCCTGGCAGGCTACAATCCATGGAATCACAAAGAATCAGACATGACTGAGTGACTAACATACACACACATTTGGTATCTTGAGTTTGCCTCAGCTTACCTCTTTTCTTTTAGGTTGACCTTACATGGTGTCATAAGTGGGATCTGAAGGCACCAACCACTTGAACCTCTGGAGTCAAGTGAGTTTCCTGTACTTGAGTCCTTTGCACTGTTAGCTTCTGTGAGCCATTCTAACTTTGGTAAGTCTCCTCAGAGCTCAAGCTGCCTTCTTTTGTTTGAGCTCTCCTACTTTATTCAGGATCTAGATAGAGACAGCTTGCCCTTCTGGTAAGTACTCTTGTTTCTGATAATTGTATCTAGTCATCTGAATGTACTAAAGGTACATTTAGTATTGAATGTACTAAAGTACCCCCCCCCGCCCCCCGCCTGCAACAACCACCACCTTGAGGGATCCTAGCCAGTTTTATGTTTAAAAAATTTATGGTCTTTCCTCATGTGCATGTTTGACTAAATAGACCAGTTTTACTAAGAATAACGCAGAACTCCAATGGCCATTATGTGGAAACTTTGATCTCTGCAAACTTGTTTTCTTTGAACTAAGTTAGAAGACCATGGCTACAATATTAAGCAATCTGAGTAGGATAGTTATTTTAGTTGGTATCTAGAGGCTACTAAATGTTCAGGATTCTAAAATTGCCTCCTTATTGTTTCTAAATTAACCGAAGCAAGTAAACAACCAAAGATGGATTTAAAAAATCCCAGGTCTCTTCCTCAGTGCTAACTAAGGTCCTTTCTAACCCCACTGTTCCATCTCCTCTATATCTCCCTTTACCCTTCCTGAGTCTCTTCTCTGAATTTACTTTCCTTACCAAACAGAACCCATTAAGACCTTCTTTTTCAAAATTAGACCTTCTGAGGATCCTACTAAAAACTGCCCTAGATTTCCTACACCCCATGGACAAAGGGCAACATAAGGGCTATAATAAAGGATTTCCCCTCGGTAACTGAAGATCCCAATATATTTGCTGAAGAATTCAATGCTGTAACCCAAACCCACCAACCTCATCTCCCTAATCTCTGTTAATTAGTCTACTTGCTTGTTGGAGAAGGTCAAGCCCCACAGTAGATTAAAACTGCAGCTTGGGGAAACCCTGAACAATTTCTAGGGTTTAAGTTAAACCAACCATTAGTCCTTTTATATGGTTAACCTCATGGCAGAGCCAAACGGCTACACAAAGCCATCCCTGGAGCCTTCCCAAAACCTGCGGACTGGAATTAAAGTCAGGTATGCATCCAAAAGCCTGCTGAACCCTTCCATGATTATTACAACAATCTCCAAACCATTTCCAAAGGGAATTCCGGACTCCCTATAGCTGTTGAGTCCTCTCAGGTGGCTTTTAATTCCGTATGTATAAATGGCCTACATAAGGACTTATCCTTGTTGGTCAAAAGAACCTGTATCAAAGGGAAGGAGTGTTCACCCCTGACCTTGTCAATCTGGCTAATAAATTAGCTCACACCATATAAGATGACTCCAGAAAGAAAGAAAAAAATGATAACTAAGATTTTGAATCTACAGCACCAATAGATGGAAACTCCAAAGCAAATCCATCCTACAAGAATGTGTCATTATTGTAGAAAACCTGACCAGGGGAAAGGATTGCTACAAATTGAACTCCAAATAGTTACAACCTTCTCAGAACCCTGGCCAAATCCACACCAATGATGGGGCTTCAAGGACACACAGAGACTGTTCCTGTTCTGCCATTAAATAGACTGGGGAAAACTACTCTCCAGATCAGGGACAAATTCCTTACAGTGTAAACTGGCACAGGGGCTGCTCTTGTCAGTGCTCCATCCCACTGCAATTGAACAGGCCCTTCCCTAGAGTAGTATATATGTTCAAATAGTGGGAGTCTTAAGTAAACTGCAGTGTAAACTGCAATGTGTCCCTATTTCTCAGTCCATATTTTTTGATCTGGACCTTTTGTAAGGCAAATGTCTGCTTCTTAGTGATTTGGGTCCCAGACATTTATTGGGATGAGATTTTCTGGAGAAACACAGTGCTGCCATTTTTTTCTCTCAAAACGTGGAAGTTAAAAAAAAAAAGGTGGAAGTATCTCTTGAGTTTAAGTTCAACATTCAGGAAAATTCAACCCCCATTGCCATTATTTGCATTCTACAACCCAAGGCAGTCCAAACTTTGCACTCATCTGCTCTATTAAACCCAGAATTCTCTGATCTATCTTTGGGTAAAATCCTTAACTGAAATAGGCACAATTCATAGTGCCCCTCCCATTATGATCCAGGTGGACCCCACAAAACCTCTCCTAAGAATAAACAAATACCCTATGAATAAGGAAGGGTACACAGCATAAGGCAAATTATAGAGGACTGTAAGGCCCAGGCACTTACTCTCCTTGCTACTATCCTTGTGTTAATAATACCCTTATTTTGCCTGTAAAAAAAACACCAGTGGCTGTGCAAGACCACAGGGCAATACATAGCATTGTAATTCTCTGCCATCCTGTCTTTTCTAATCCCTGCATGCTATTAGTATCCATCCATGCTGGAAGCACCTTTTACATTGTAATCAGTTTAGGCAGTGAGTTTTTAGTATCCCTGTTGAAAGGGATAGTCAGTGTCTCTTTGCCTTTACCTGAGAAGGACAACAGTACATCTGGACAGTCATGCCTCAAGGCTCTACTGAGGCCTTCTTACTTCTCACAATTTTGACAGGCTGATTTAAATGACATAAAATTCTCTAGGGGCTCCACCTTACTACTACCTTTGGATGAGCTTCTTTTTTGTTTGCCCTCCTAATACTTCTTGCAAAAAGAAGTATTTGCTGAAAATCTCAGCCCTTAAGGGACACACAGTCTTGAAGGAGAAATTACAATTTGTCCAAACTCAGGTTCAATCTTGAGGACATTTAGTCTCAAAACAGGTGCTACACATAGATGCTGATAGGCTTCAAGGCATTTTAAACTTTTCAAACCATAAAAGCAAATGTTTCTTGGTTTTGGTTTTTTGGCCATGCCATGCAGTTTGTGGGATATCAGTTCCCCGACCAGGGGCTGAATCTGGACCTTGGCAGGGAAAGCCCAGAATCCTAACCATGAGGCCACCAGGGAATTCCCAAAAGCAAATGTTAATTGTGAGGTTTTCTTGGGCTAGCTGGCCATTGTCATAATTGGATCCCAAATTTCTTTTTGTTGGTTCAGCCCCTGTATTCCCTGCTAAAGAACACCAGCCTGACCCCATAGTTTGGGATGATCAAGATTGCTTGGCCTTTAAGATCTTGAAGGAAAGCTTAATAAGTCTACCTGCCCTTGGACACCTAAATTGTCAGCTACCCTTTTCCCTTTTTGTATATGAGAAAGAGGGGAATACCCTCAGGTTACTTACCAAAACCATGGGGCTATCACCAACCTCTAGGTTGCGCAGCCAACAATTAGATGCAGTGACCTGAGGATACCTCCCTCCCGTGCCTGAGAGCTGTGCCTGCTTCCACTCCTTTAGCGAAGGCTACTGAAGAAATTGTTATAGGATCCTCTTTAATCATCTTTGTGCCTTAGCCTGTTGAGCCTCTCTTAAATTTCACGCCACAAATTTCACGCCACGCTCAACATCTTTCAGCGAACCATCTTACCACCTATGAAATCCTCTTACTTACCTCCCCTCGTACCACTCTTACTCACTCTTAAGTCTCAACCCTGCTCTCCTTCTTCCCTCTTGCACTGATGAAATTCCCCATGTCTCTTTGACTTTGATGGATCACCTCTTGACCCCTCATGATGACTTACAAGAAAGATGTAAGGTGTAAGAAGAAAGAAGAAAGATGTAAGATAACTTAGAAGATTCATAAGCTCTTACCCTTTGAAATAATTACAGGACAGTCCCTGCTTTCTTTGACCTACAAATAATAAATAGGGGATATTCTTCAGTTTTGCAAAGATGTAATTAAATCCACTGAGAATAATAATATTTTCCATAATAATGCTTTGGAAAAATAATCTTTCTATGGCATGCTCCCAGGAAACAAAGATGTCAAATACCACATTTGCAGCCTGGTCTATTGGAAAAGGCATCTCCATAAAGTTTCCTTCCAACCTTGTTGGAAGGGCCCCTCACAGGTGTTGCTGACTAAAGCCTGTGTCACTAAGCTCCGAGGGGTGGACTCCTGAATTCATGTGTCTCTTCTATAAAAAGTGGATCTGCAACCTAACTGGTGATTCAGAGGTAAAATTTTCTAATGACTGAAGCCAATGACATCAGAAATAGATAGCTTTCCCAAGATAACCAGACCAGGCCTGTGTCATGCTGCTTAAAGTTCTAATGGTCCTTTCTCTGGATTTCTTGCTGCCCCCTCGTTTAGCTTTAGCACATCCTTTGGTTCCCTGCTTAGAAAAACTCCAAGATTCTGCCAACCTTACTGATAGTTTGATTTGTGCCAGAGCTAATAACACTCATGATGAACCTGAACTGGTAGCCTGGCTATTATCCTTAGAAGGATGGCAAGGTCTCTCTGGCAGAGATGTAGTATTTTCCTTTGGTCCCTTTGAACTGTTACACATTCTTCCTTCTGGCAAATTGACAGCAGACATTATAACATTCCACTGGGTGCCCCCCACCCACAAAGGTATACCCCTCACTCAAGTCTGGACTCTTACCCATAATCTTCCTTTGTGTTTCAAAAACGTTAATGGGACTGCTAAAAACTTTGTGGTGGGGTAACAAAAATTATAACAGTACTGGGGGATGAACAGTGGATATCCTTCCATTCAATGGTAATTTGGTTGATAAGAAATCTAGTAAGTGGTGGGAACGTACCTTCTCTCTGGAGATTCCCCAGACCTCCATCAGAACCTCACCCACAACAATCCAACTCTCCCATTATTCCAAATATATAGAAATTTAAGATGTTCTTATAGCCATTTCCACCATGCTGACTATCATGAGCTATATGTAAATGACTCTTTTTGGTCATGAGAGCCCTTCTTTTATCAGAGGAAAAAAAATACCTGGGCTAAAGGGCCCACTTATGCCCTTTATTCAGAAAACACTGGTTATTTCTTTCTGTGTGGAAGGAATATGTGTTCCACATTCCGCCTTGAATGGAAGGGACACTGCAGAGTTGTTTCCCTCACTCCTGACGCCAGAGTCAGGAAAACCCTCCCTTCCACTGGAAGAACCCACTTGGGTTCTTTCTCCTCACAACTTAAAGGAGCATGTGAACCTTTTGTTTAGTTAAAGTTGTAAAACAGTTGTTGTGGGTTTAAAATATATCCATAAATTCTTAGATATTCTTCCTTTCAATAGGTGGAACCTAATTGTCCTACCTTAAGTGGGCTGTAGTTAATGACTCTCATCTATCAAGTAAAATGTGTCAAAAGTGGCAGTGTGGTTTTCAGGACCAGATCGTGAAAGGCATAGTGGCTGTATGTGTGTGTGTGTGTGTGTGTGTGTTCTTTCTCTCTGCCTCTCTCTTGGATCACATCTTCTGGGGAAAGTCAGTTGCCACATCTTGAGGACACTCAAGCAGTTCTGTGACGAGGTCCATCTGATCTGGAATTTAGGCATCCTGCCAATAACCAGTAGAGAGGTGAGGCCTCATCCACAGTGAGGAAGCATTCTGGGGAAGAAAGTCCTCCAGCATCGTCAAGCCTTCCGCTGACCACAGTCTTCGCCACCATCTTGACTGTAGCTTCATGTGAGACCCTGGGTCAGAAACACTCATCTAAGCCCCTCTCTTACTCTTGGAAACTGTGTGAAATAACGCATGCTTATTGTTTTAATCTGCAAAGTTTTGAGTAATTCACAATGCAAAAAAATTAACACACCATATTATCTTTGTCATAGGGGTTTAATTTTAGTAAAATGTGAAAACTAAAAAATCAATGTGAAAACAAACAGAAAAACTAGAATGGATATAATTTTGGATGGATGCCCTCTGATAACCCTGTAGTAGTTAGAAAGGGATTTGAGTGTGTCTTTGGCTGTCTTTTCCCCCTTGGGTTAAAGTAATAGATTGTGAAAAAGCAAGTCGAAACCTCTCCATAGTCATGGGAACTACCTTCAGTGCTTCTCTTAGAGCTTTTGAATAGCAGCAAACCCAGATATACAGCCTAGCAAAAGTAGTCTTACAAAACCACAGAGCCCTAAACCTCCTTACTGCACAGTAGGGAGGAACCTGTGCCTTGCTCTGGGAAGAATGCTATTTTTATGTTAACAAATAGGGAGACACAGTGCCCGAACTAAAAATGATGGACAGTATCAATCTCTTAACTGAAATAGGCCAAGCCCTAGGACTTAAGATGTTTTCAAGCTATTAAGTATAGGTAGCTGGGGAAACTGGTTGAGAAGTTTGTTCCAGTCAGTAGCTATAATTGGACTTCTGACCCTGGGTATAATCCTTCTAATGAAATGTCTGCTGTCTTGTTTCAATAGGCAAATGCCTTTCTCTCAGATATACATACAGAATAAAGTTCCTAAGGCTTATCCTGAGGCTTAATTGACCATGAAACCAAATTGACTCCCTTAGAGGAGTGTGACTGAGATTCTCCATGTTTAAATAAGGCAAAAAATCAACTTGTCATGCCCTCTTCTATGGGACAGAGCATCCTGGGTTGGTCCTTTGCAGCTTCAAGGGATTCACAGCCCAACATCTAGCAACATCTCAGACTAAACAAATACCCAAGGTTGATCATCAATACTTTTCTATGAAAGATCTTGTTCAAATGAGAAAAAAGTAAAAGGATTTTAATGTAAAATGGAACCAGAGGATATGAAATGGAGACCCATGCATGTGCCCTCAGAAAAGCAAAACTTAAAGACTGAGAGACTAATTTCCCATAAATACGTGACTTAGAGAATTATCAGTTCAGTTCAGTCACTCAGTTGTGTCCTGACTTTGCGACCCCACGGACTGCAGCATGCCAGGCTTCCCTGTCCATCACCAACTCCTGGAGTTTGCTCAAACTCATGTCCATTGAGTCGGTGATGCCATCCAACCATCCCATCCTCTGTTGTCCCCTTCTCCTCCTGCCTTCAATTTTTCCCAGCATCAGGGTCTTTTCCAATGAGTCAGTTCTTCACATCAGGTGGCCAAAGTATTGGAGCTTCAGCTTCAGCATCAGTTCTTCCAGTGAATATTTAGGACTGATTTCCTTTAGGATTGACTGGTTGGATCTCTTGCAGTCTCTTATAGACTCTCAAGAGTCTTCTCCAACACTACAGTTCAAAAGCATCAGTTCTTCGGAGCTCAGCTTTCTTTATAGTCCAACTCTTACAACCATACATGACTATGTGAAAAACTATAGCTTTGACTAGACAGACCTTTGTTGACAACGTAATGTCTCTGCTTTTTAATATGCTGTCTAGGTTGGTCATAGCTTTTCTTCCAAGGAGCAACTGTCTTTTAATTTCATGGCTGCAGTCACCATCTGCAATGATCTTGGAGCCCAAAATATAAAGTCTGTCACTGTTTCCATTGTTTCCCTATCTTTTTGCCATGAAGTGATGGGACTGGATGTCATGATCTTAGTTTTCTGAATGTTGAGTTTTAAGCCAGTTTTTTCACTCTCCTCTTTCACCTTCACCAAGAGGCTCTTTAGTTCTTCTTTGCTTTCTGCCATTAGGATGGTGTCATTTGCATATCTGAGGTTATTGATGTTTCCCCCAGCAATCTTGGTTCCAGCTTATGCTTAATCCAGCCCAGCATTTTGCATGATGTTAAATAAGCAGGGTGACAGTATACAGCCTTGACATACTCCTTTTCCTATTTGGAACCAGTCTGTTGTTCCATGTCCAATTTTAACTGCTGCTTTTGATCTGCATACAGATTTCTCAGGAGACAGGTCAGGTGGTCTAGTATTCTCATCTCTTTAAGAATTTTCTACAGTTTGTTGTGATCCACACAGTCAAAGGCTTTGGCATAGTCAAGAAAGCAGAAATAGATGCTTTTCTGGAACTCTTTTGCTTTTTCGATGATCCAGTGGATCTTGGCAATTTGATCTCTGGTTCCTCTGCCTTTTCCAAAACCAGCTTGAACATCTGGAAGTTCATGGTTCACGTACTGTTGAAGCCTGGCTTGGAGAATTTTGAGCATTCCTTTGCTAGCATGTGAGATGAGTGCAATTGTGTGGTAGTTTGAGCATTTTTTGACATTACCTTTCTTTGGGATTGGAATGAAAACTGACCTTTTCCAGTCCTGTGGCCACTGCTGAGTTTTCCAAATTTGCTGGCATATTGAGTGCAGCACTTTCACAGCATCATCTTTCAGGATTTGAAATAGCTCAACTGGA